>NC_067220.1:40598173-40925673 GCF_019924925.1 Ctenopharyngodon idella
TTTTTTTTTTGTAAATATGTTTTACAAATTCACACAGTGTCACAAAACCTTCAAAGGGATTAATCTCAAAGTGTCAGCTGTACAAATACAAATTTTCTGATAAGTTACAGAAAACGGTAAAAGTACACGGCACTACTGTACTGCACGGCGAGCCGGTGGCAATTGCATTAAACACGGAGACTACTATACAGTAGCTTTCAGTGTTGCTGCTATACAGTATAAGTCTAGATAGAAAAACAGAAGAAAATAAAAAGACTATTGTGCAAATTATTTGGTGAAAAGCAGAGAACAGCACAGCCATTCCCTTCAACAAAAACAACAAGAGTGTGTGTGTGTGTGTGTGTGTGTGTGTGTGTGTGTGTTTGAGTGTGTGTTCTTGTATACATGGTTTATGAGGACACAAATGTGTATAATGACATGGGTATTACAACGTAAACATGGTTTATGAGGACACTTCCTGTGTCCTTGTAAACCAATGGCTTAAAAAAAACATACTAAACGGTGTTTTCTTGAAATTAAAAAAATGCAGAATGTTTTGTGATGGTAGGTTTAGGGGTAGGGGTAGTGTAGGGGGACACAATATACAGTTTGTACAGTATAAAAAACATTACGTCTATGGAGAGTCCCCGTAAACCACATATACAATTATGTTTTTGTGTTTGTGCGTGTGTGTGTGTGTATGTGTACGCACACGCTGTTAGGTTGCAGCCACTGGGCTATAATAATATTCATAGATCTAGCATATATGATGTAGTTGTGTATGATTTGGCAATGGGGGACACCCTATACACTGGTCAAAATCAGGCCGACTCCCCGATGTTTAAAAATTATCGAGAGGTCGGGAGGGGCTCCCCAGCAAAGAAATTTTTGTTCTAAGAATGTTTTCCAAACGTTCCGTTATGGTTATGGAAACATTAAAATGTCCAGTTTTCTTGATGTTACTGGAACGTTACTGGAAGGTTAGTAGGATGTTCCTGAAACATTCCTTCAACTTAATTTTTACTAACAACTCAACATTATAGGAACATTGATTTGTAACATTCCAAGAACATAAAAATGTCCAGCTTCCTTGATGTTAATAGAATGTTATTTGGTGTTCCTGAAACATTTGAACACCTGCTTTTAATAAGCAGAATCACTGAAGGAAAGAGAAACAACAAGAACAAGAAACAAGAAACTACAACTGACTTTCAGCCACAGCCTTAGATGAAATCAACTGAAGATAAAAGACATTAAATCTCTCAAGATCTCAGCAGAGGATTAAACAACTCCATAAACAGCATTACATTGACTTATTACTAACCAGATTTACCAGATTTTTGTCATCTGTCTACAGAAGTTCTTATTGAGATAAACAGATGTTTAGATGTTGATGTATTATTGAAAATGTTTCTTTTGAAGTCACCATGATGGTAATCAGTGTTTGCTTTTAGTTGGGCTCTTGACCCTTAACTTTTGTTAACTTCTCTTTCAGCAATTGCACGCGTTTTCAGTGAACATTTGCGCATTGCTAAAGAAAGAGAAAGATGAAAAAGCAGATTTACATGTCTGTTTTAATGACTCTTTTAATGCTTTTTCTGTCGTTTCATGATTGGTTTAAATAATGATGACTTTGAAGCATTAATGAATAAAAAAAGGTAATAAACTCAGCCATTATAATAACAGAAAGATCACTTGTAACACTGAAGAGATCTGTGTGAGATCTTCCAAAAACATCACAATCTCTTGAGCAAAAGATGAGATTCATCATACATCAACACTCATACAAACCTCAACAATGGTGACAATCAAAAAATATTCAAATCTAAATAGTAAAAGAATTCAGCTGCATAATTTATTCATGCTGCAATACATGATGGAAGCCATGAATGAGTTTTGTATGCTGCATGAAGCATGTCACCATTGTTGTGTTTCATATGATGATAGTTGATGTCTGTGAGTGTATGACATATATTACCTTCTTGCTCGCAAAATGTTTTAGAAAGTCCGATTTTCACAATAATATCACATGGTCAGTAGCACAATATTTAAACAAATTAATAATAAAACACACTTCTGATCAGTGATTAGATTTCAGATGTGAACAGTGAAAGAGACCACTTCACAATGACATTAATTAACAGTCAACATCACCTGATGTTATTCTGTCTCGACTTCCTCTGATGCAGTAAACATGCTTTATGAACACACTATTCAAGCAGCCAGAGAAAATCTAACAAAACAAACAAGAGTAAAGAGCCCAACTACAGGAAACACTGATCACCACAATGGTGACTTCAAATATTTGTTCCTCTTTCCCTTAATTATCTAATAAACTCCAACAATTCTTCAGTTCAACACTGTACTGTGGACACATATGACCACTGAGCAGTGTTCATGAAACAAGGGATTTTGCAGTGTACCATCCAACCTTAAGCCATTTTTAGCCATAAAGTTAGTGATCCTTAATATTTAAAGGACAATTGAATAATGATGTTCAAAGAATGTTTTCTGCCAACATTATGCAAATATTCATAAAATACTAATGACAATATGTGGTGTTTTCACAACTACTGTTTTGAAAGTGTTTCATTCTAACACTTGCATAACCTTTTTACATAAATTAAAGAGAAAAGTTAGGATCAATAACTTTGGGACAGGCTACAAATCGTTCCCAAGTTCCAAGGATATTCTTTTAAAAAAGAGCAAACAAAACATTATTTATTTTGAGGTTAGTTTTCATTCTAAATGTTTTAACTATGTTCCAAGATTGATGTTCTAAGAAAAATAATTTATAAATAACATTTTTGTGCTAACCTTTTGAGAAAATTATTGAAGAACAGATAACACTGAACAAATGTTCTATTAATGTTACTGGAAGAAAGTTTGTTCTTGACAGAACGTTAGCAAAAGTTATGAGAACGTTCCCTGTTAGCTGGGTCAGGAGGGGCTCGTAAGGAACTCGGCTTGTATGTAATTCCTTTCAAAATATGATTATATTAATTAGTGTGCACTGAATTTATCACATGCTTCACTGTCTGAATTAAAATCCATACCAGTACAGCTGCCCTAGAACACTAACAATATAGCTCCTCCTTCCTATAGCAATCTAACTAAACTACTCTAGTTACTGTTCAACTTTAACCCTCGCCATAACTGCTAAGATGTCAGGGTTTTCAGATCACCATTTTTCTACACATTCATCAGCTTTCAATCTAAACACATTCCAAGGCGAGCTTTAAAATATTCTTCGAAACAGTAATTGAATAAGGTCTTACCAACACTGACAGCGAATAAATCCAACAAATCCAACAGTTTTAGGAGGCCTGTCCACCATCATTCCCAAGACTCTCAGTGACAATGTATAACAGACTCTAGCAAACCAATATCACACCCATATTTCTTCAAACAAGCCCAATATCTCACAAAAGAAAAATATTCAGAAGCCAGCCTCCCATATTGTTCATCCTTTGTACTTAGTTTTGGGTGTTACTCAACAAGCTAAAGCAACATCTCTCGCTCACCTTTGCTGCTTTCAAAATCTGTATTTATCTAAAGCAATATACACAATTAGGGTTAGGGTTAATATTTCACAGCCATATTCAACATGGCAGATAAAAGATACCAGTAGTATCCGTTTGGTACAATATGTCTTCAACTTCTAGTATACAAACTTTTTTTATTCTTAATTTTGAATGGTTAAAATTGTAAAGCATTGTATAGCAAAGTAAACCAGTTCATGTGACTACAGTGGTTCAACCTTAATGTTATGGAGCAACGAGAATACTTTTTGTGAGCCAAAAAAACAAAATATCGACTTTATTCAACAATATCTAGTGATGGGCGACTCAAACCACTGCTTCATGAAGCTTCGAAGCTTTACGAATCTATTGTTTTCGAATCAGTGGTTCAGAGCGTGTAGTAAACTGCCAAAGTCGAAAAAATTCAAAATATCTCACTTCCTGTTGGGTTTTCAGATTTTGCTCCCGGGGACTTTTTTTGTAGGTATTGGTATTGGTGTCTACCGAATTTCATACTTGTACTTGAAACGTAGCGCGAAGGGCGCTTAATTTAAATTTTGTAGGTGGCGCTATCGAGCCATTTTGCCACATCTAATTCTGAAACCCATATCAGATGTAAATTTTCACCACTTATGACGCGTGTGCAAAGTTTCATAAGTTATCGAGCACATTTAGGCCATCAAAAATGCGATTCATTTCGGAGAAGAAGAAGAATCAACCGAGCAATTACAGTGGGGTCCTCACACCATCGGTGCTCAGGCCCTAATAAAGACAGAGCTATTATATTCTCACCTCTTGGACTGAAGCTCCTACTGATTATTGTTTCTTTTAGTCCAGAGTGGAATTATCAACTATCAGCAAATACTTTTCTATCAGTGTATACTTGTATGTGAAATATGTAGACAATTTTACACCCATTTTATTTAAATACCAATACAGCATATCTTTGAAATGAGTGGTATTAGGGAGGCTCTTGAATTGTTTTAGCTATGATACAATGGAGGCATCACCCCGAGAGCACACTTTGACCTTTTGCTTGCATACTAAATCCAACAGAAAACAGTGATTCTGGTTTTGCTTCGGGACCCAGATTTAACACCGGACATCAACAAGCGAAACAGCACAGTACCACAGTTGTTTAAATAATATTAAACAATATAATAATTAAAATACGAATAAAGACAATAATTCACCACACTACACAGATTGTGACACATGACCTTTAAACACAAAAGCAAAAAATATGGGAAGTGTTTTCTTATGTTTTAAAAGTTGTTTTTTATTTATTTATTTATTTTTGTCTTAATGTAGGCTACTTGGGTATGTACAAGGTTGAGGAGATCACAGTCAGATGGATCCACTGGGAATATTCTATGGGCAATTATAATCGCAATGAGGCTGTGATCGTGACTAGTGAGTATAAGTTTACCTGTTGTACCTGATGATGTTTAATTGTTTAATGTCCACAACAACCTCTGTAGTCCCATTTAGCCACTTGTTAGCAACCCACTTTTTCAAAAAATGTTTTAATTAGTCCCACTCGGCGGCCATATTTGCAATGTCTCCGGGAAGCTATTTCAGGCATCCAAGACCAAGTCCAATCTATTTGAATGGGGGAATCCTGAAATCTCAAAAACTGCTAAGCGAACTCACAATTAAATAACATTCTTATGCTCAAATAGCATTAAAAAAAGCTTATTTTTCAGGGTAGACGAGCCAATGCGCATGTGCAGTCCCAAGTGTGAGCATCAGGTTTCTATGGAAGCTGCAGTGACGCAATAACTTTACTAATCAGCGATTGGCTCTTATACTTGGAAGACGGGACATATTCCACCATATTGCAAGTTGCGTCTTTCTATATCTGTAGTCTTTGGTCCCATGGTAACAGCTATAGTAAACAGCTCTTTAGCCAAAGGTGTTGTTCCAGCTAGTTTTTGAACATGCAATTGTGCAACCTCTGTTGAAAAAACCTCAACTTGATCCAGCAATGTGCAGTAACTATCGGACAATCTCTAAACTGCTTTTCATCTCTAAGCTTCTGGAGGAAGTTTTTGTTTTGTTTTGTTTTTTCCCACAGCTTCAGTCTTAATTGAATTCTTTTAATATTCTGGACATGTTCCAATCTGGTTTTAGATCATTACACAATTTAATAGCATTGACCGTAGCATTCTTCTTGAACACTGCAAAAAATGCTTTCCTTTACGTAGAGTTTTTGTCTTATTTCTAGTCCAAATGTCTAAAAATTCTTAAATCAAGAAGCATTTTCTAGACAAGTAAAAATTACTCAAAATTAAGTGAGTTTTTCCTTAAAACAAGCAAAATAATCTGCCAATGGGGTAAGAAAAAATAATCTTATTTCAAACCGAAAACAAGATTATTTTGCTTACCCCATTGGCAGATTATTTTACTTGTTTTAAGCAAAAACTCACTTAATTTTGACTTATTTTTTCTGAAAACAAGACAATTTTTACTTGTCTATAAAATGCTTCTTGATTTAAGAATTTTTAGATAACTGGACTGGAAACAAGACAAAAAATCTAAGTAAGAAAAGCATTTTTTTTTTTTTTTTGCAATGAACAACTTGAATGTATGGTAGTTGTCCAGGGCACTGCACTTCAGTAGTTTGCTTCTTACCTCGAGAATATGACTTCTGTAAATTTGGGAAATGTTTCTGCTCCTTTTTTGTGTGGTGTGCCCCAGGGATTCATTTTGGGACCTTTGTTGTTTTCCCTTTGCCCACATTTTTCATATCACTGCTATGCAGGCAATTATCAGTTTTACCTCCCAGTAAGGCTTGACACAACTGTCTAATTCAATGTTTTACTGAAATGTGTAAATGTTATTAAGAAGTGGATGACAAATAATTTTTTGCAGCTTAATGAGGATAAAATAAAGCTTCTGATTCTAGGTTATCCTGCAAATTCCTCCCCTGCTCTGGAAGCCCAGTTAGGTCCACTCTCAAGCAGTGTGCGCAAACAAATTAAAAACCTTGGAGTGATCTTTGACCCTTCACTATTTTTTGATAATCAAATTAGTGCTGTCATTCAAAGAAGGTTCTTCCATTTGAGATCTGGAAGTAGTGATTCACACACTTGTCACATCACAATTAGATTATTGTAATTCTCTTTATTCTGGTCTCCCTCAGTCTTCATGATCTCAGTTGCAAGTTGTACAAAATGTAGCTGCAAGACTATTGACTGGGTCTAAAAAGAGGGAAGTCTCCCCTATTTTAGCATCCCTCCACTGGCTTCCCATTAAATTCAGGGTTTCTTTTAAAATTATTATGTTTGTATATAAGGCGTTGTCTTGCCATGCACCAAGGTATATTAGTGACCTTTTTCAGCCATATTGTCCTGCTAGGGCATTTAGATCTTCTAATCACTTTTAAATGGACTCTTAAATCATATTTTTATTCTTTAGCTTTTGGAAACCAGTAATTGTTGTTTTTATTGTGTAGACTTGCTTTAGCACACTGTACAGCACTTTAATTTATATTGTGTTTAAATGGGCTCTATAAATAAATGTGGTTGTTGAATTTAGGATAAGGAAGTTCTATCCTTAAAAAACAACAATAAATCTCCGAAATTCTTACCTGATGTTTTGCTTTAATCAGTAGCTGATTCTTGTTTACAAGGTTTTATCTTATATAATCAGTATTATATTTAGAAACTTTATTAGAGACCTTATAAATATTAGTATGCACACTGCTGTACCTTGATTTTAAGCTTCAGTGTGTTTTACATATAGTGATACTGCTGCCAAAAACAAGGTAGCAAAAAAAAAAAACCTTTCCTGCTTCTGAATTTCTGCTTCTCTTCATCTAATCTGAAGCATAGAGAGATGAGAAGCAGGAATTCAAAAGCAGGAAAAAGTTTTTTTTTTTTTTTTTTTTTTTTTTTAAGCATGATTTCCGCAGTCTTACTGGCATAATTACTTTGTTGTTTACATTCATGGTCCAGTAAACAAGGTATAAACCACCCATCTGACACTGGCGGACCAAACAAATTTACATCATTGGTTGAGTCGCTTTTGCTTTTTTGGTATGCTCAGACAAACAAAGCAGCATCAGATAATTCTACCAGAAAAGTACAGACTTGCGTTCACGTGGAGACCAGTCTTGCCAGGCTACACTGTACACTATAAAAATTATTTTCATGATTTGTTATCACAACTTTTTTTTTCTTTTGTCAAATCAACTTAGATAATTAATGTGATTCAGATAACATAATATTTTGAGTTTCTGTTTATTAAATCAATCACCTTTATTGTATTAACTCAAATTTTTAATATCAATAACTCAAAATTTTAAGGCAACCAGGTAACAATTCTTTTTTACAGTGTAGTAGTGGGGGTGTCACCACCCAATGCATAATAAATAACACATAACATCACAAACAAATGCCATAATCAAACATTTACTTACATTATTTTCATTTTATTTTATATATTTTTATTTTACGGTGTGTATTTGTGTACATAATATGTATATCTGATGTTGCTTATGCTTTGTCAATGTTAAGATTCATTTTAATGTCAATAAAAAATACGGCATGCAGGTTATCATCACTTTATTAAAATTATGCCAAACAAAACAACACATTTTTACTTTCACGGTCAAGTATTTGAGCGAGAATAAAAAGCAGGCTTCTGTATGTTGTCCACCCACGATGACTTTTAACAGTTCAGTTCTCTCAAGTATGCACAGATCAGGATACTTTCATGCTTCCTGTGTACTTGCGAAGTATGTTTCTTGTGTGTGTAAACATACTTTGCAATTATAATGCTCTTTCTGAATCTGATTCTATGGAGTAGCCCGGAAGGCTAAGTTGCCAGTGGTGGTTTTATAATGGGGATTTTGTATTTATAAGTAAAATAAGGTCTGTAGTAAACATAACTTAGCAGATTCTGCAAAGCGTCACAAGAGACAGCGTTAAATTACCTCATGTCTCAAAGCACATTACATTACAGTAATAATGAATGTAAACAACTTAAAGAGCTCTAGTTGTACCACCTGACTGCTACAAATTTATTTCGGCATTGATAGTGTCGACATAGAAACAAAAATCTGAGGAGTCTGAGAACAGCTCAGAATAGAAAGTCACTGGTTGCCATCTCTTAATTACGGTTACAACATGGTGTGAACGCAGCATGCGCTTGTTGTTTTGGTTAAGGAGAAGCTGTAAAAGGCGGCTGCTGTTTGTTTGTGGCGCTCTGTGACTGTCTGTCTACAACTCTGCATAGCCTTATGATGTGTGATGTCTGCGCGAGCAGGGAACGTGGATGTCTGGAAATATATATGTTGACAGGCATGTTCACATCGTATCATTGCATTTGGACCAAATGCAATGATTGGATGAAAATTTTTTTGGTCCCGAGACTTCCACAGAAGATACAGTATATGTAAATTTTTTTAATATTTAGACTACGCATATTATTGATTGCTATCAGGATTTAAAGAGAGTTTCAACCAGTATAACAAACAGTGTTTTTATACCTTTAATAAGTAACTAGATAAGAACGTTTGGGGTGTGAGTGTGTGCAGTTTACATGCACCGCGTATTATGTAATCGTGTTCCTACGCTGTCAAAATTCTGAAATATTTGAATATATATGGATATTTTGCAAAAAACTTTAAAAAATGTTGTTTTTATATATTTAATCATCATTTAATGAGTAGTTTTATATTACTCCTTTGTTTTAAAATTTGATTATGCTGTTAGCAATGCTTTATGGGATTGTAGTTCTTTCCATCACTAATGCCGTAAAGTACACAGTCTTGTATACCTTTGTATTTTTGTCTGATTTTCAAAAACTTTGTTGCTTCAAATCAAAGTTTGTATTGTTATGATTCACCTATAGGTGGTTGGCTTGGTTCATGGCTTATAACGGTTTAGCAAAGACTTTTTTTATGGAAGACATGAATGGAAAAACAAATACCAGAACCAGTGCCGCTGAAAAAGTGGTCAGGCACTAATGCACTCTATTGGGAATCAGGCACAATGTGAGTGAAAGTCCTATCATGTCTTAGTTCCCATCTCCATATTAAAATGAAATGGTGTGTTGAAATAAAGCTTATACAGTCATAATCTATATTGTTGGAAACAGTTGCTTGTCCTGTTTTATTTCAAAATTTGAATTATTTAACTACAGACGAAACTATTCCGTTAAAGAATACTCTACACTCAAAAAAAAAAAAAAAAAAAAGCTGCTATATAGTACTTAAAGTGGTTCTTTGGCTCATAATCATAGGGGAACCACTTTTTTTGTGTGTTTTGTGTGCTTGGTGCTTCAGTGGTTCTTCAGTGTTTCTTTGGGATAACTTAGGTGCTATATAGCACCGCTACCATATACAGAACCTGTTAAACCCCTGTATGGTAGCGGTTCTTCAGTGGTTCTTTGGGATGGTTAAGGTGCTATATAGCACCACTGCCGTACAGAGAACCTGTTAAGCCCCTTTAAAGGTTCTTTACGAGCCAAAGAACCACTGTTGGTGCTGTTTAGCGCCATTTTTGTTGGAGAAATAAAATGCGATATGGCACCTCTTATGGGTTCTACATAGCACCATTTGACAAAAGTGCTGTAGAGCACCTTTAAAGATATGGTGCTACATAGCACCGAAAGAGGTTCCCCTATGATTACGAGCCAAGAACCACTTTTAGTGCTATATAGCACCTTTTTGTTTTTTAGAGTGTAATCGATTTCTGTCCAGATGCAACAAGGCACATCTTTCTGCATGAGTTTGTGTTCGGAACAAATTGAAAGTCTGTAGTGTGTGACTTCAGTTACGAAAAAGAAGTATACTTCAAGTTCATTTTATTAAGTATACTTGCAGTAATGTTCAAGTATATTTTTTAAGTATACTTGATAAGTATACTAATATCAGTATATTAGTAGTATACTTGTAAGTGTGCTGTTTTAATACTGCTTGGGACTAAATTGGCCCACTTTTTAGTATATAAAGTATATACTTAAGTACTATGAGTGTAACAGTAGTAAACTTTAAATGCACAACTACACTGTTAAACCTTGCTGTAAAAATATGACCAAATTCTGATAGTAACAAACCATTTTCCATTAAAACAGTAATATACTGTAGAAAACAATGCATTCTGGGTAATATTTGTCATTTTCGAGAAAATAGCATACAGGAATATACTGTGAGTTAACAGTGCTCAAAGTCGACACTCAGAGGCTGTGTTCTAAATCACACCCTATACCCTCATTCACTCCCTACATTAGTTCACTAATTTAGTCCAATTGACAGAGTGAATGAAAAGAAGAGAGTGAATTCAGACACTGATGAACACCTGATAAGCAGAATCACTGAAGGACAGAGAAACAAGAACAGAAAAAAGAGACGAGCAGAAACACAAGAACTACAACTGACTTCAGCCACACTGAGAGTGAAACCAGTTTACAAACCAGTTTGATATTATTTCTTTCATACATGTACAGAAGTTCTCGTTGAGAATTAAAAGATTTGGATGTTGATGTCTTATTGAAAATAATGAAGTTTGTAGTCACAATTGTGGTGACCAGTGTTTGCTTTAGTTGGGCTCTTGACTCTTTGACATTAATCAGTTATTTATAAGGATACTGAAGTTACGTAGTGCATAAGACACTGCATGACTTAGACACACACAGACATCAACAATCAGCATATGAATCTCAACAACGGTGACATTTAAAAGTTTAAATGTCGCAATGCATGCTGGATGCCAGCATAGTACAAAAGTCATGTACTGCAGCATGAATAAATTATGCAGCTGAATTTTTATTGCCACCATTGTTGAGATTGATATGCTGATTTTTGATATCTGTGTGTCTATATGATGCTGCAGCTTTTTTTTTTTTTTTTTTGCATGATGTTTAAAAAAAGTTCTTCATTGTAACAGATTGTTGTTGGAACGCTTCCTGTAGTTTCACAGTGGTGATAATGTAAAACTTTAATCTGTTAATAAACACCGATTAAACACCGTGAATCAAGAAACTATGTGACAGTTATACATTTTCATCAATACATAACTATCAACACTCAATGACCATTTTTTTCCTCCACATTTGTTTCTGCCATAACAAATGTGGTTTGTTAAAGCAGCCAGAGAAAAAACAAAAAAAACAAAACAGATGTTAAAAAGTCAAGGGTCAAGATCTCAACTAAAGAAAATACTGATCTCCTTAATGGTGACATCAAACCAAACATTTTCAATTAAACATCAACATCTAAACTTCTGTTAATTCTCAATAAGATCTTCTGTAGAAATAAAGTCAAACTGGTTAGTAATATGTGTAATAATGTGTAATGCCTTTAAGACAGTTGTAGTTCTTGTGTTTCTACTCATCTCATTTTTTCTGTTCTTGTTGTTCCTCCTCTTCTCTTTAGTGGTTCTGCTTGTTAACAGCAGGTGTTCATCATTAATGCTCGATCATCACTTACACATTCACTTAATTATCTCACTACAACACAGCATCAATGTTACTTTTACTCTTTGCAGTGTGGACACTAGAGGATGTTCCTGTGGGGTTGAAAGGGTTAAAGGTGCAACATAAAAAGACACACCCAGAAAATGTATTTTAATAGTAACAAACTGTAAGTTAAAAAAACAGATATACTGGCAACACTGTTGCCAGTAGTTTACCATACAATTGAGTTTTGTGGGTCACCATTGTGCTGAAGAGTAGAGCCTGTGCTTAAGTTCAGGAGAAGATCAAAAACTGTTGATGATGTGCTGTTTGTTGCTTTGTTTAACAGATAGTTGCTGATGCAGTGAAAATCTCTTTATTTAAGATGTTTTTAGTGAACTCTAATGAAATAACTTTACAATAATAATACGCTCACATTATTAGCATTATATAAATATTAGTTTATAAATTTAAATGGTAGTCGGACAATTAAAGACAGTCTGTTTCTGTAAATGAAATGAGGTAAGTCGAGTTTTAATTTGGTGAATGGTTATCTTTACAGTAACATACTGTAGTTTACAGTAAATAACTGTACAATGAACAGTAAATTTCTGGCAACAGTGTTGCCAGTATTTTACTGTAAAAAAGCCTGGCAAGGTCTAACAGTGTAGTTTGTACTGCAACTGTAATACATGTGAACTTATAAGTATTCTTGTAGTTTACTGTTTTAATACTTGCAGCACATTTTTTAGTTTATGAAAGTATACTCTTGGTAAATTACTAGTTTAGTAGTTTTATACTGCAAGTATACTTGTAAGTTTTCTTTAAGTGAACATAACATCATACAACGTTATAGCATCCCATATCACAAAAAAAAAAAGCTTTGCATTCATAAGATAGGTCAGTTGTTGTCATTATGGGCCACATCATAATACCAAACAATTTAATCACAATTCTTTTGATACACGTTTGTCATAAAAGGTGTGTTGAAGATACATACAGATGTGCAGAAATTTAATTAACAGTCATTAATTTAATTATTGGTGTTTACAAATTGATGTATCAATTTACGCAGTGCAGACATGACACAGTGTGCTTTACGTATGATATGGGAATTACCAGTTCATCAACTTATGGAGTTGTGGAGCATTCTGCTGCTGTCATGGTAACAAATGTGACAACAGCATTTTGTTGTTGTCATGCTGACGGTACCAAAGACTTTGACGGTACTTGATTACCAATGGTCAGCAGGCATTTTGTCCCATGCAATTGAATTGAATTAACTGATCCAAATGTAACAGCTGGAATAATGCGACTTCTAAAATATGAACAGATTTTAAATCACTATGCATCATATACTTGCCTAAAGTGTACTTTTTAATTTTGTCTATTTTCTAGACTACTTGAACCCTGTTTATTGCTGTATAGACAAAGACTAAGTGTGTATAGATCAGCTAAAACTGTGCAAAGACTGGGTGTTAATTACAGTCAGATTTTTTAGGAGAATTACTGGGTGGAGGTGAGCTGTCAGTTTGTAGGCTATCAAGATGAATTTACTGAGTAGTCTCATAGCTTGAGGAAACAGATCTTTTTAGTCTGGTAAATTTGGCCTGAAGCTTACCTCCGGATGGCAGGCAAAGGTGTGAACATATGAGAAGAGAGATACTTCTTCATACTTTCTGAAATAGGTAAAAAGATGCAGGGATTCTGGAGAGCCCCAGAGAACTGGTCTTTGTTGTTGGCATGATTTCCGCAGTCTTACTTGCATAATTGCTTTGTTCTTTGCATTCATGGTGTGGTAAACAAGGTGTTAACCACACTTGATCCAGCTGGACTCCAGTGTCTAGTTTTCCAGAGTGTGCTTAAAGACACTTTAAAATAAAAAAGTGATTAAGGACTGGAAATGCCATTGCCTTAACTTTTTTTTTTGTTTGTTTTTTTTTTTTTTATGAATGAATTAATTGTTATTTTGATTAATTTGTATGAATTAATCAGCAAGTAAATATACTTTATCAATAGAAAAAAAATGAAATAACCCATTAAACATGACAGTATTGTATAATCATTTAAGACATTTCTCCTTTTATAACCTTTTTGGCATTAAGTGTCAAGAACCCTAGGGTTCCATATAGAACCTTAATGAACTTTTTTCTAAAAGTGTTCTGAAATGTACTATTTGTTTTTAATATTATATTCTGATATTTTTTGTTTTATCATTTTTAATTTCAAGTAGTTCCTTGTGGTTAAGTTTTAACTTCCTTTTGATTGCAAAAGTAAAGTTAAGATTTAAAATAGATTAAATAATAGATAAAATTAATAATAAAATTTGTCCTTGGATGGATGGATATTCCAGTGCTTCCTGCTGGACAAGTGTCCAGTTGTATTAAACAAATCAAGATTATGTTTTACATGCTCTTTTCCTGATCAGATTTTTAAGATACTGCAAAAAAAAAAAAAAAAAAAAAACATATAATTATTACAAACTCAATGTCCTGATAAGCTGCATACTTTCAAAAGCAGAGAAATGAAACAATACAAAAATGCATGACACACCCAAAGTCTGTTCTCATCACGTCACATGCCTGCGCACAAACTGTCCAAACTAGCGTAACAGCCGCATTCTCTGACCCAAGTCTTAAGAAGATATTTGTTTCCTTTTGCATAACAAGGCATTCTTGTTTTTCTCTGTCACATGGCTTCAGTTTGATTGATGCAGCTATGACACCCTGGATAACCGTCAACATATTTCAAAGAAGAGCAACAGGAAGTTAACTGAAAGCTGTAACAATTACAGGCACATGTGATCTTTGCTATCAGGTGGGTCATTCTTAAAATACAATGACATGAAAAAAGTTTCAAATAAACAAGCAACTCCATAGAAATGCATCATTTTATAATATAACAATTTATTAAATAATATGAAATTGTTTTTCTGTACTGTTCTGAACATTTTCTTAATTAAGTTTGGATGTCTAAAAACCCTTCATCTGGTATGGCATTTACATTTATTTTTTGTTTGTTTGTTTGTTCATTTTTAAAATCATTTTGTTTTCCAAGATAAAGCATTAATGCAAAGTCTAACAAGCATGCAAAATACAATGAATAAATAAATAATAACAAATAAATCATTTAAAAATTATCATCATTATTATTGCCATTGGTGTTATCAGTGTTACTTTAAAAACAAAGTTGTGTGTAAACGCATTTAGGTCAAAGGCTTCAAATGTGCGCATACTGTACATGATTATTTACCTACCTTGTTGAAAAAGACATTTAAATGTATTTTTTCATATTGTTTTATTTAGTTTTTCTCAAACAATTTGACACATTTCTACAAACTCGGATCACTGTTCTCAAAACAGTTAACTCAGTGATCTGAACACTTTGTAATTTGTAATTCGACCTTGTGGTCGAAACGTCCATTTTAATAAATTTATCTTTGGGAGCAACAGTGGCAGTGTGCCGATTTTTGTTTAATTTTGAAGTATTTACTTTTAATAAATGCATTACTAGAAAAAATGCAGTGCTTTATTTTGCAGTAAAGTTGGCAAAGGTAAGAATGTGTTTAGATCACTGTGTTTTGAGAGCAGTTACATTACTTTGGAGAAATGTGTCAAATCGATTGAAAAAAACTGTAAACATGTTATTGGTGTTCATGTTTGTGTGAAAGACTTTCATTTAAAAAAAGAATTTTTATGTTATAATTTATTGATTATATGTAAGAATTTTGACATAATATTTAAACAATCTTAGGAAATCATTTTTATGATAATTTGTGTCTGGTTTTATCATCACTGGTGTTACGATCTTTTATTAATTCATGAAAAATAAAATGAACTAAAAACAATATCTCCTTTATAAATATACAGTATCTCACAAAAGTGAGTACACCCCTCACATTTCAGCAACCATTTTAGTATATCTTTCTCAAGAGACAATTCTATAGAAATGGATAGAAACTTGGATATATTTTAGAGTAGTCAATGTGCTGCTTGTATAGCAGTATAGATTTACTGTCTTCTGAAAATAACTCAACATACAGCCATTATTGTCAAAATAGCTGGCAACAAAAGCGAGTACACCCTTAGTGATAACAGTTGTATGTCGTTTAACCATTCAAAGCCACATGTCCTATTCATCATGTTCATGTTTTTGTCTGCTTGACAGGACCATACAAATGTGTGGATCTTGTATTAGAGCAGTTAACATTTGGTGCTTTGAGTACAATTCTCTCATACTGATCACTGGATGTTCAACATGGCACCTCATGGCAAAGAACTCTTTGGATTTGAGAATTAGAATTGTTGCTCTTCACAAAGATGGCCTAGGCTATAAGAAGATCGGTAACACCATGAAACTGAGTTACAGCACAGTGGCCAGGGTCATAGAGAGAGGTTTTCCAAGACGGGTTCCACTCGGAACAGGCCAAAGAAGTTGAGACCTTGTGCTGTGCGTCAGGTGCAGAAGTGCTGCCAGCATTGCTTTAGAGGTTGCAGAAGCGAAAGGTCAGCTTGTCAGCGCTCAGACCATACGCCACACACTGCAACAAGTCGGTTTGCATGACCGTCGTCCCAGAAGGAAGCCTCTTCTGAAGCTGGCTCACAAGAAAGCCCGCAAACAGTTTCCTGAAGACAACCTGTCCAAGAGCATGAATTACTGGAACCATGTCCTGTGGTCTGATGAGACTAAGATAAACTTGTTTGGCTCAGATGGTGTCCAGCATGTGTGGTGACGCCCTGGTGAGGAGTACCAAGAAAACTGTGTCTTGGCTACAGTCAAGCATGGTGGTGGTAGCATCATGGTCTGGGGCAGCATGATTGCTGCTGGTACTGGGAAGCTGCGCTTCATTGAGGGAAACATGGATTCCAACATGTACTGTGACATTCTGAAGCAGAACATGATGCCCTCTCTTCAGAAACTGGGCCGAACGGCATTATAATGACCCCAAACACACTGCCAAGATGACAACTGCATTGCTGAGGAAGCTGAAGGTGAAGGTGATGGAGTGGCCAAGTATGTCTCCAGACCTGAACCCTATTGAGCACCTGTGGGGCATCCTCAAGCGGAAGGTGGAGAAGCGCCATGTGTCTAACATCTAGCAGCTCTGTGATGTCATTATGGAGGAGTGGAAGAGGATCCTAGAATCCCACTTTATATTAAGTGGCCTTAACTACTATGTACTTACATTTAAATTAATCATTTGATACAATGCGCTTATTGTGTACATACATGTTTTTACATTGTACTTATATTTGAAAAACACCTGCATGTAATTACATCTGTAATTAATTTCTGTAATTACATTTATAATTACACTGTTGTCCCATTCCTTACACCTTATCTCTACCCTTAAACCTACCCATACCACCAAAGCTTTCCCTAACCTTACCCGTATCCCACCTCAATAGCAGCAAAAGTGTTTTGCAATTCAATATGAACCTAATAAGTACATTGTACTTATTTTTTTATGTAAGTACATAGTAGTTAAGGCCACTTAATATAAAGTGGGACCGATCCCAGCAACAACCTGTGCAGTTCTGGTGAACTCCATGCCCAGGAGGATTAAGGCAGTGCTAGATAACAATGGTGCTCACACAAAATATTGACACTTTGGACACAGTTTTGACATGTTCAATTAGGGTGTACTCACTTTTGTTGCCAGTTATTTAGACAATTATGGCTGTATGTTGAGTTATTTTTAGAGGACAGTAAATCTGTACTGCTATACAAGCTGCACATTGTCTACTCTAAAGTATATACAATTTTCATTTCTATAGAATTGTCCCTTGAGAACATATAATGAAATGGTTGCTGAATGTAAGGGGTGTACTCACTTTTGTGTGTGTATATATATATATATATATATATATATATATATATATATATATATATATATATATATATATATATATATATTAGACTTGCTACGGTAGTCGGTGTTACCAGTGTTACCGGTGTTCAGTTGGAACACCGGTTTCATCACTTGCCCACCGCGGCACCGAGGTTAATTTTTTTTTTTTTTTTTTTTTTCCACTTTAACGCGTTAAAAATATTTGCATTTAATGCAATTAACGTAGTATCCGTTTTCTGCGTTATATGATCAAGCTCTTGTTCATGCTAATGCTTTTAAACCATTCAAGCGCAACAAGGCAAAAGAGAACGCGCTGTCTGTGAATGTCCTGCCTATGTGATACACACACACACACACACATCGCGCGCGCGCACCAGTATCGAGTTCTCTTCTGCCCTTAACGAACCATAACACACACAAATTATGCCAAAATGTCTGTTTTGTCGAGTGTTTTTCGGTAAGAATAACATATTTACACATATACACATATTTATGATAATTTGTGTCTGGCTTTATCATCACTGGTGTTACGACCCTTTGTTAATTCATGAAAAATAAAGTGAACTAAAAACAATATCTCCTTTATTTATAACAATAATGTTTATATATATATATATATATATATATATATATATATATATTCTTTACCATCAGCTTTTTTAGGAGAAAAATTCGATTTATGAACCGGGTCACTGCAAAATATCCTATACAGCAGGGTTTCCCAACCACATTCCTGGAGTCCCCCAACACTGCAAGTTTTTGACGTCTCCTTAGTCAAACACACCTGATTCAGATCATTAGCTCTTAAGTAGAGACTGCAAGACCTGAAATGGGTGTGTCAGACAAAGGAGACATACAAAATGTGCAGTGTTGTTTGGGTGACGTGGTTGAGAAGCCCTGCTCTACAGGATAGGATGTTGTCCTGCAGCTTAATTATTCAACAGACCAGCACATCTGTTTTGCACCTGATACTCTCTGGGAATCTGAAGCATGCGTGAAACGTTTCCTTCATTCTGTAAAGTCATTCTGCCTAGATTGAAGATACATTCTGAACTGAGATGAACCAAATGTCAATTTAGAGATGCACAGTTATTTATCATGTGTTTACCAGCAATGCATATTTGTGTAAAAGCAGGGAGTGGCTCTAAGAGAATTGCCTGGGAGAATTGAGGCTGTCAGACTGCAAGTGTAACAACACCATGAGACAGAGAAAGTCTGAAGAATCTGCCTTGAGGTATTGGGCAAAACCCTTTTAATTAAGAAGAACTTCCTTTCCTACATAAGATCACCTCTTAGTCATGGTAGAATCACTGCCTCTAATGGCGATTGTTTGCAGAAATATGATTTAAAACATGTTTAATAAGTTAATTTCATAATAATAATAGTTGTGATAGCTCATATATGGGTCATTCAAGCAGCTTTTAGAAAACTATCCATTTTAGAAACTGACCATTGCATATATATTGCAAATATATTTACATATCTGATTACAGATTGATTAAGCAAAGCTAAATTAGAGAGACATGCAAATCAAAATGCACATCTGCTTTGATTTTCACTAGAAAAGCCTAATTTTGATAACTTTATAAGAGGCAAAATTGTTCAAAACTGTGGGACAGGCATAATGTTTGAAAAAATGGTAACACTTTAAAATAAGGTTTCATTTGTTAACATTATTTAACTGAATTAGTTACTTCTACAGCATTTATTAATCATAGTTCATGTACATTTCTACATTTACTAATACATTTCTAAAATTAAATAAGTTCAATAAGTATTGAAACGGTTTATGTTTGTTTCTTTGTTTAGATCATCACAGTTTTACACTTAATTTATATTCATATAATTGATTTTCAGTTTACGACTGAAAGTCTGTTCTTGGGAAAATTGTAAAACAATAAATATCTATGCAGACATTTGAAAAGTAATGAACATATATAGTTAAAAAATAGATTCTAAGATGGTTTTAATATAATATTCATTTACAAGTTTAAAACTGTTTAAAAATTATAAATGAATGGCAAGTGTCTATTATTATTGTACATATGCAACTGTATGCAGCCAACTGCAACCTGACTGTATATTGGTTGAGTCATAATTAGTCAGCTGTTTGTAGGCCTGTCAGTATAAGAGTGACACCTTGTGGTGACATTTTGTTTAACACATGTGTCATTAAGATTTTTGATGCCAAGAACCCCCAAATATGATCCCAGTTGTGATATTTCAAGGGCTTTTCCTCTGAATGTAGGGATGTCAATAGAATCATCACAGTCATTTTGCACAATTTTTTTTAACAGGAACAAAAGCCTGCTGTGGTTAACTTCACTGAAAGGAAAATAATCGGTGAAGGATTTACTTTGAAACAAATCTCACTCAGAAATTGCTAGTAAATCTAAAACAAAACATTTTGCAGGTTTAGACGGCTTTAAATTACCTCATTGTGTATCCAATATTCATATTCATGCCTTTTATTCATTTTTTATGTGATGTAATCACTTATGGCTTATGATTTATCAATATTATCTCCGAATTCATATATCAATGTAATATATTAATCTTCATCATATACTCAACTTCTCAAGGTATTACTGTTGGAGAGTTTGCTTACTGTAGCCTATTCAATAGTTCTTCAAATGTTCCAGTGTGACAAGATATTTTGTACTCATTTGTGGTTAGATATTGGATGCCTGCCATGTACTGCAGAAGTGACGATGTTCTCAGAATTTGTTGCTCATTTGAACTTGATGTACATTTCCTGCAAATAATATTTTGCACAACGCAAGACTTGATATTTAAAATGTGCAAGCTTTTTGCTTACAAAAAGGTGTTCAACCCACATCTTGGGTGGTTATTTTTGTCTTTCTGGTTAGTTTTAACCGTCATGGGACCAGTCACGAATCTTACAGCAGGAAGATATATCACTGACACAACAGAGAGTTTAGTCTGACCTTTCTTATCTGTCCAAACAGACCTTTAGGTGGGATATAAGTTTTCCTCTGGTTCAGGTATATATTAACATCGTTCTGTGTTAGTTTCACTTCTTCTGCTCCTGACTTCTTGCTCTTTGCGCCAACCTTTTTTGATATCTTCTGACAAAGATTGTTATACTCAGAACTCAGAATCTCAGAATTAGATGTTGACTTCTGATTGCTGGTCTTTGGTCTTTTGTATCAGCGCTGTACTCAGCTATTAAATTTAATTATTATTTATTCATTATTGATTATTCATTTTCTTCCATATTTAATTTTCCTCTTTAATAAATAAATAATTTCTCATCAACTTCTTCGACTGCCTGGATCTCATTGCATCACCTAACGTCTGAAACCACATTCCATTACAGTAATAATGAACGTAAACAACTTACAGAGCTCTAGTTGTTATCACCTGACTGCTGCAGATTCATTTCAGCGTTGATAGTGTTGACATAGAAACGCATAACTTGTACAGCTCCGGATAGAACATCACGGGTTGCCATCCCACAATTACAGTTACATGTGAACGCAGCATAAGCTTGTTTTGGTTCAAGAGGAGATGTAAAAGGCGGCTGTTGTTTGTTTTTGGCGCTCGGTGGCTGTCTGTCTACAACTCTGCATATCCGCGGGTTGAACCCAAATAACATGATTTAACCCCTGAAATGCAATTTTCACCAAGGGCAACCCAGCCAAAAAGCGGATTTTACCCCGGAACGCGATTTTTAAAGGGGGACCCCTCCTGAAACGCAAATTTGAGTAGCAATAGGTTGTTTGCACATCACGTCATTGCAACAGCGCGAATGAGTCTGGAGGGCAAGGAGTGATTTTTTTCTATATAGGAATCCTATCAAAAACTCAAAATTCGTATGTTTTGCGTCGTTTATAGTTGCTCAAATCGTTAAAATCGAGAACCCAGAAGGTGTTTATATCGTTTACATAACTTATACCGTTTTTTATAACTTATTTCATTTTTTAACTTTAAAAGTTGTCGCCTTTTATAGCGTTTTGCGTCTGCTGATACTGAAATGAATATGGATACCTGCTTACCTTTTGTTTTTGACTTGGTTAAATATTCACATTCTTCATGCTATCGTTTGCAAGGAAGAGAAGATATTTTATCCTATTGAATGATAATTTGGTATTTTCACTTCAGTTTTGTAGAATTACATTCACAATGTTGTGGTTATCGTGAGAACTCACGCGCTGCTGCTTTAGCCATCGTATGGTAGAAAATGTCCAAATAAAATAAATATGTTAAACAAGCTGACAGAAGTCGATCCATTTATTTGTTGGAAGCGTGTAAATGTAACTTTAGTTTTAATGTTGTATTTGTAAATATTCACTTTCCCATATGGCCAAGAAGGAGAATCGGAGGGTCACATTCAGGGGACAGACACGACACGCTGTATTTTTGTATTTATTTCAACAAATGACAACCAAAATCAAATCTTTTTGTTGTTTACACGGAGACCGTTTTCAAAAACTTGCACTTTGAAACCCGTTTTCACAAGTTTGCGTTTTCAGGCCACCAAAACGCCATTGTTGTATAAATGAACGGCCAAAACACATAAATAGTTTTCCGTTTTCAGTTGAAAACGGTGTCATAAACGGCCCTTTAGTCTTTACCTGTCAATCACATTGGGTATTTGGCGTTACTGACATTGACAAGACTTTAAAGGGCAGGGATTAGGAAAGAGAGAATGGACGGATGGTTGAATGGATGGAGGTGATCTAATTCAGATTGAAATGTCTTTTTTTTTCCTACGTCAACCAGTTAACCGTCAGTCTGTCTGTCCTTTATAACCTAATATTAATAATTGTGGCGGTAGTATTAGACCTTCAGTACTTAAATTTCTGAAAATTATCAACATTTACTCTAATGCTTTTAGCCATTTAACAAGTGTTTGAAATTTTATTTAATATTATTAATGTATATAAATCAAGTACATACTATACAAATACAGGTACACTTTAAGGCAAGCTAGCAAACAAACTTTGCTCTGACTTACTTTTCTTCACTATTATTTATTTATTCCTATTCTTTTTGACTGCCACTTGGAGTTCAGAAATTACACATGGCACTTGAACAAAGCAAACCAAAAAAAGGACACAAGAGTGACTGAAATAGCTTTTTAATATTTAAAATGTAAACACATACATTGTAACACAGAAAATAATGGCCATGGTGGGACATCTGAAATTGCAGATTAATCTTTTGTTAAACACAAAACATCCTGGTTGTGAATTTTGAATATCAAGACCAGTTTAACATTGACTATTATAAAGTGCTTCAGTTTTGGACCAAAGACAATACTTTTTTCCTTCTTCTTCCACTAATGTGCAGTAGGGATTGCTTAATTTCTGAGCGTGTTTGACTAAAGAGCACCTCTTGGATTTGGAAATTAAACTCAACCGGTAGCACCTCATTGCTTTTGGTCACTTCACGCTATAGGCGTACAACAACGGTGCCATGGAGAGCATTGGTCGAGATCGTAAAAGTGGTATGCTACAGTAAACTAAAGCATTTACACAGAATAAAGAGGCACGTCCTGAGTAATTAACTCCTGTACCAACGGCCTATAAATGTAATTTCCATGAAAACATGTAGCTCTTGTTTTTTAAGGCCCTATTGTACAATGAAACTCTTGTTTCAAATCACACGGTGTAGACAACAACAAAAATGTAACATTTAGTAGCCTGTTGAGGGCCACTAGCATAATATCCAACACCGACAACTTGTTTGCTTTATAATACGTTCATTTGGAAATATTTTAAACCACTTGACCTGTTTTGGCACAGACATGATTTGCTTCTGTACAGTTTCACAATATGAACTTCCCTCCGTTTTGAACACAAAAACAATTATGGATCTCCCAGTGAAGTCCCACCGAAACTCTCCTTGAGATCATCGACCATCCATAGATACCCACACAGAAATACTTCAGGATAACGAAGCTAGAACATGCTTGAGCTTACAATGGTGTCCTAAACACGGCATCCATGTAAAGCATGCAATACACTTCCAAAGTCATCCCCTCCGTCTTTACAGTAGACGCAAAATCCATCGTAGCTAAGTGTGTGCTCGACGCTCCTGGTGTCGTTTCTAGTCCATTAGCGGAGAGTTGTTTCAAGGCACCACACTTTCAAATACTTTTGAAAACATTGCACATCGTTGCATCAAAATATCATTTAAGTATAGTTTTAAAATGCATATCTAAAAAATAAAGTACAAAGATCAAGAAGAGTTGCTGAAATGCAAAGCTTGAATCCTGTACTAAATGAGGAGATGAATTCGGCCCTGAATTAGACATCTCGTTGGCAGTGTCTGATTGATGTTTTCGATGGAAACTCCGCAGACGTCTTGTCAATCAAACATTCACCGCTAGTGGAGCGAACAGCTTCAAGTTTCCCTGCATTCACCGTGACGAGGCGACGAGCACCAGGCTCAGCCTCACTGTCATCGGCGTTCTACTCGAATTTCTTTCTCTTTTTTTGCATTGATTTGCATTGATTTGTTTCAGTAGTGTGTTTCAGGTCCAGTGCCCACATGTGAGCACACACACAGCTGAAATACAACAAAAAAACTAAAAAGTAGTACAAAAACAAATGACACTCTAGTCCCTCAAAGGTGGATTTTTGTATCCGTTGAATGACGGATCACACCACTGACTCTTTGGCCTTCTGGTCTATGATGAAGGCGTTCAGTTGAGAAATGTCCACAACGGCATCGTTTTTCTGACTGGAAATGTCTTTTAAGTGGTCCTCGTCAGTTTGGTCCTTAGCAAAATTAACAAATACCTGAAATGAGAACACAAAAATATATAATAAGTCACAACGGATTTTGTGTTTTTAATTTTTTAATTTTGAGGCATTATATTCTTTTCTGTTTTTGTTCTCTGATTTACACTACTATTTAAAAGTTTGGGGTCAAACATTTTTTAAAATGTTTTTTCAAAAGAATTCTCTTATGTTTACCAAGGCTGCATTTATTTGATCAAAAATACAGTAAAAACAGAAATATTCTGAAATATTCTTATAGTTTTAAATGTCTGTTTTCTATGTGAATATATTGTAAAATGTAATTTATTCCTGTTATCAAAGCTTAATTTTCAGCATCATTACTCCAGTCTTCAGTGTCACATGATCCTTCACAAATCATTCTTATTGATTTGATGCTCAAGAAACATGTGGAAAACAGTTGTGATGCTTCATGTTTTTGTGGAAACCGTGATACTTTTTTCAAGATTCTTTGAAGAACAAAGTTCAGAAGAACAGCAATATTCTGAACTTTGTAACATTATAAATGTCTTTACAGTCACTTCTGATAAACTGAATGCATCCTAGCTAAATAAAAGTATTAGGGTGCTTACACACTGGCAGTTTAGTTCAAAACGGGCCACGGGTCGCATGTAGGAGGATTCATGTAGGAGATGCTCTAGAATTGTGGTGCTTAATTTCTTTTAAATAACTTTTTTTGCAGGGTAGTATAGTCAGCAAATAATTTTGCAATTCGTGTATTGCAAAAGTGCTGTTTTTTATCTATATGGCATCGAATATCCCATAAACAAACAATCTTGAAGCGTTCTTACTTGGTCTAAAGTGGTCTGTGTAACGGAGTAGTCCTCGATGTGGAGCTGCTCTTTGTTCTTGGAGAGGATGCTGAAGATGCGGGCGAGGGAGGTCAGTGACGAGGGCAGCTGGTACTGGAGCATGTTTCTGTGCTTCTCCTTCAGGGTGCTGCCCGGCAGCTCCCGCTCGATGAACTCCATCACCGGCTCCAGCTGCGGATCGGCTCCCGCCACCCGCAGGATGATGGTGTACCCGTCACCAAACCTGGAGCAGGAGCAAAGCGGTCAGTAAACCCATCGATTTTCTAGAATGAATCAAAATTATTTTGTCAGGTAACTTCCAACCTGTTCTTTAAGTGCTGCACACTGCCCAGGCATCGGAACCTGCCGTTCACCATGATGGCCATACGAGTGCAGAGAGCTTCACACTCCTCCATACTGCAGAAGAAACAGCAAAGTCATGTAAATAAGTCATTATGCTTTTTAGGGTTGGACACCCCTAATGCTTCTCTTCCTTTCTCACCTGTGTGAGGTCAGAACGACCGAGCGTCCCTCTTTAATGATGCTGAGGATGCAGTTCCACAGGGCTCGCCGGGCTTTGGGGTCCATCCCAGTGGTGGGTTCGTCCTGTAACAACAGCGACAGCCAGGTTAACCGTCGCCCACAAATTCAGCAGGAAACACAAGCAAAACACCATAAAGAGAGGGAAGAGCGTGATCATGTTTCCTGATTCCTGAGAAAAGTAGAGCGCTGCACTGCCTTGTTAGAAATGTTAAGTGTAACCTGGTTCCTTGGGAATTAAACACTTCACAGCGTATTAAAAATGTGGCAAGAGCCAAAGGCCGCGTGGGTATTGCTTTTGTTCTGGGAAAAAGAGGTTTGCCAAGTGACCAATCTGAGGACTGTTACACAACAGCACTGATCTAAACTGGAATGAATGTCAAAAGATCTTTTCTTGAAATGCAGATGACCTATACACACCCGTATGCAAGGTTTTTTGGGTTTTTTAGAGTAAGAAAATGGTTTTTGGTTGGTAATGTGGTATATTATGACTGTTTTGTTTTCAGTATATTAACTGTGCACAGGGTTTGCTCTGGTTTTGGTCCAATTTGATAGTTTCATGCTCTTGGCAGCCAAAAATTCACCTCATAAAACAAATTGTGTTTGGCATATAACAAATTAATTATCCTTGTTTTATGTGAAGAGCTAGTTTTTTTTTATTATTATTATTAATTTTTTAAATGATCATATTTAGCTTTTAAATTTTATTTAGCTTTTATATATTTTGCTATACTCTGATAACTTTGTACAATTGCACATTTATTCCTTCCTTTTAAATGTTGCTAATATAATTTTTTTTATTTATTTAGCTTTTATATATTTCGCTACACTTTAATAACTATGTGCAACTGCATATTTTCCTTCCTTTTAAATGTTGATATTATTTAGCTTTTATTTTTTACTTATTTTGCTATACTATGAATACTCTGCACAATTGTATATTTTCCCTTCGAAGCTTTATGAATCTTTTGTTTTGAATCGGTGGTTCGGAGCATGTATCAAACTGCCAAAGTCACGTGAACCATTGAAATTTCGAAACACTTATGACGTAACAAAACCTCGTTTACTGAAATCACGTGAATTTCACGCTCCAAACCACTGATTCGAAACAAAAGATTCATAAAGCTTCGAAGCTTCATGAAGCAGTGTTTTGAAATCGCCCATCACTAGATATTGTTGAATGAAGTCGCTATTTTGTTTTTTTTGGTGCACAAAATGTATTCTCGTCACTTCATAACATTAAGGTTGAACCACTGTAGTCACATGAACTGTTTTAAATATGTCTTTAGTAGCTTTCTGGGCACTGAAAGTGTTAATTATCTTGCTGGCAGTAGAGGCCTCATTGAGCCATCAGATTTTATCAAAAATATCTTACCAGTAATTAATGACAGAATATGGGTGTGGAACGACATGAGATTGAGTAATTAATGACAAAATTTTCATTTTTGGGTGAACTATCCCTTTAACATTATTTAGCTTTTTATTTTTATTTATTTAACCTTTAATTATTTTGCTATATATGCACAATTGCAGATTTTTTTCTTCCATTTAAATGCTGCTAATATCATTTTTTATTTTATTTAGCTTTTATTTATTTTGCTATATTTTCTATGAACAATTGCATTTTATTATTTGCATGTAGCATTGTTTTCCCCTGTTCTCCATGATCAATACAGACCTATGACATATTTTTGGTGTATGATGCACTAGCTGAAAACCACTGGTTTAAACAAACACAAAGTTGGGTAGTTTATTATTTGCACTCTCACCAAGAACACCACTGGCGGTCCTCCAATGAGCGCCATTGCAGTGGAAAGCTTCCTCATGTTTCCCCCGCTGTAGCTTCCTGCCGCTTTGTCTACATACTTCATCAGGCCCAGTTTACGAATGCCCCAATCCGCCACCTGCAATAAAAAACAACCAATCAGATCCCTCGATAATCAGCTGCAACGCAATACACAATACTTCGACTTTCCCTCTCAGCTAAAAACTGACCTCGCACACTTCTTTTTCGGGGACACCCCGCAGGATGGCATAAAACTCCAGATGTTCTCGGCCAGTCAGCAGGTCATTAATGGCATCAAACTGTGGACAGTAGCCCATATTCTGATGCACTTCATCAATCTCTGTCAGCACACTGCAGAAAACAAGCCAAGAGATTGGTATTATTATATAAAGAGTCACTTAAACACATTTTTGAAATGTTATGTAAATACGATGCATGATGGAAATAATGTTAGCGTTATTTGTTTCGAGAATAGCATATTGACAACCTCAAAGTCACAAAAAATGTAATATTAATATTATTCAAAAGCATTAAATCACTAGTATTTTAATTTATTTACCTTTTTCCTGCCAAGTAGGCCTCTCCACTAGTGACAACTGAATCTCCTGTGAGCATTTTGAAGGTGCTTGTCTTTCCAGCTCCGTTCACACCGAGCAACCCAAAACACTGATGAAAGAACATAATATTATCTAAACCCTGTTCGCCATCGGTTTATTCTAATCATACAAGACGAGCCTAACTAAACTAAAAACTGTTGTTTATTTACTAAGAAGACAGACAGATGATCTCACCTCTCCTGGTGGGATTCCCACACACAGTCTGTCCACAGCTGGCTTCTGCTTCCTCTTATACACCTGCAGAATGAGCAATATTATTATTATAATATTATTATTTTAACTGAACAACAATACTGATGCAATAATTATTATGACAAAAGCTTGCTTGAGCCACCTATAGACAGATAGATAGATGTAATTACATATATAATTACAATTTTAATTATTTAACATAAAATAACTCAAAATTGCAACATTTTCCCAAAACTGCAGCTAAATAGTGTGAGATGTTGCTCACCTTGGTGAGCTGTTTGAGCTCCAGAATATCAGTATGTCCTCCTCCACCCAGAATCCTCTGCCTCTCTCTGGCCACATCCTCATCCTCCTCTCCGATGGGCTTCAGCTTAGTGCTAACCGGCCTATTAATAGCAAAACAGAACATTTATTGCATGCATTAAAACAGATTTTACATATATTTAAAATTGCATGACACAGTGAGGTTATGAAAGTATTGTTACCTAGCCTTGATGCAGAAACGGTACTGGATAAGGACAGTGATGCAGAAGAAAATCACGCCCTCTATGGCCATAGCAAAGAGATTCTTGCCCACCATGTCCCACGCCAGAGGAGAGCGGAATCGATTTTCACCTGAAAACATTCAGAAACATCATGTCAGAAGAAGCAGACCCAGAATTGATTTAACATGTTGCGGCAAAATACACTGTACACACAAATACTGGGTTGAGCAATTTTCAATCATTGTTTAATTAGAATAAACTATTTTATCAATGCTTTTCACTACTGAATAAATTATATTTATATATTTTTTTCACTCAGCTAGTAGCAGTGCATTGTGGGACTACCTTCTCCGTGAAGTACACATTTGATGCTGCTTTAAAAAAAAAAAAAAAAAAAAAAAAAAAAAAAAAAAAAAAAGCAGCTTAGTAGGCAGCTTACTAGGTTTTGGAAATGAGCCAAGGTCTACAAACTACATTTCATTTCATTCGACCCTGATGTTTCTTAGAATGAGATTTTGTTTATATTTGAGCAGCTGTGATGCTTATGCTTTTCCATGGAAATAATCCAGGACATGTTATGTCCACAACAAGATGTCACTTTGACCTGGGCCCAAACCAAACCAACATGAGTAATTATTTAAACAATATCTGGGAGAAAACACTTTCAACTCCACTAAACCCCAAGCTAACAAAAATATGTTCTAAAAATGTTTTTCTAACATTTCCATTAAGTGAATGAAAATGTTATTTCTGAATGCTCTCTTTCAACATTCAAAAAGTCAATTTTTTTCTTAAATGTTTTAAATACTTTTTTTTTTTTTTTTTGTTATGTGAATGTTAAGGGAACATTCCATTTGATCATTTTGCAAACATTATGGGAATGTTACTTTTGAATGCTCTCTGAACACTCTGAAACAAGTAGTAACATTTAAAAAACGACAAACATCCAACAAAAATGTTTCTGAAAAAACATTCCATGAAGAATGTTTTTGTGATAACGTTTTGAGAACATGGTAACACTTTATTTTACAGTCCTGTTTTGCATGTACATACTATGTACTTATTATAGCAATTACAATAACTAGGTTATAACTATATGCAAACCCTGAACCTACCCCTAAACCTAACCTTAACCCATGTAGTTTACCTTATATTACCCAGTACTTTCTTAAGTACACTGTAAGTACATGTACTGTAAAATAAAGTGTAACCGAGAATATTATTAAAGTCCAGATAACTTTGAATGAACATTCTATTAGAGTTACTGGAAGAATGTTGGTTTAGAACTTTCAGAGAATCTTGCCAGAACGTTCTGAGAACGCTCCCTGTTAGCTGGGCCTACATCTGTTCGGTTAGTGCAGCAATTCTAAATGGACATTCTTAAAAAGAACGTTTTACTATAAGATTTTAAAAAAATAATTAGGATAATGTATTTGTGAGAATGGTACACACCAAATCTCTCCAGGGCGTCAGCCATAGCTTGGTTCTTCACCATGTCAATGAGACCTCTACCGAGACAGAAGTGAGGGAAGATCAGGAACACGTTCTTCAAGATGTTGTTGATGCCTCCAATCTCCTGAAATAAAAATAAGAAGAAACATCCACAGTCAGTTTAGGGCTTCTTTTCTAATTTGACATCAAAATTAGATCACATTAGTTATTAGATATATAAATCAAGCACAGCGTAGAAATATGAACTTACATTGCTGCCGAAAAGCTCCAGGACAAATGTGGATACGCTGCCATTTATCCCAATGAGGATGTTAACGCTGGTCAAAACCACATATGCTGTACTGGGAATCTTAAAGAAGAATGACGCCGGGTACATCAGGGGTGTTATGGACCACCTAGATGGACACAAAAAAAATGGACAAAACTTTCATTTAAGTGACATATTTTTGGAGATGTCACATGTCTATATCTATAAAAATCTGGCATACACTGCTATTCAAAGGCTGCAAAAAAATACTGTAAGATTATTACAATTTATAATAACTGTTTTCTATTTGAATTTAATTTAAAATGTATTTTTTTTCCTGTGATCAAAGCTGAATTTTCAGCATCATTACTCCAGTCTTCAGTGTCACATGAAAATAGAAATCTTTTGCAACACTATAAATTTCATTTTTGATCAATTTAATGCATTAATATCTTTCTAAGAAAAAGCCTTACTGACACCAAACTTTTCAACGGTAGTGTATACTAGATAGTAAGGCAATTTGTGGCCCATCTTACCCATAGAGCAACAGCAGGAGGGCGAGAACAGGAAGATTGGTGGAGGACACATAGGCCTCTTGTTGGAAACAGAGGAAGATAATGATGACAAGGGTCGCCGGGACAATGTAGTTGCACTAAAGAACAAAGATCCAATCAGTCAAAAGCCATGTGAATAGATAGACACATTTAGAGTAAGATTTTACCATTTTACATTACAAAATACTCACCATGTCCCAAACAAAGTTGGCTAGCCAGTAGAGGAAGGGCTGCACTCCGCTGATGAACTGCATGTGTTTGGCTTTATTCACTCTCTCCTGGATGAGGAACACCACAAAGCTAGCCGGGACGAAGGACATGGCGAATATGACGCAGATGGACACCAGCACGTCGACTGAGGTTGTCATTCTAGGAAGTCGATGGGATCAAAGGTCAGAGATCAAGACTGTTTAGGTACATGGATTTGAGTGTGTGAACGGCTGTCATGGTTACTTACAGCGCCACCTGTGAGAGCTGCTCTTTGGTGAGGTTGAGTGGATGGTTGAAAGCTTTGATGCCGAATTTGGACCGCTCCTGGCCGGGGGGCAGATTAGCACGCAGGACGGCATTGTTCATGACACTGAGGAACGCTCCAATACTGTGCCAACCCTTATTATTGAACCAGATCTGGAATAGGACACAATCATGTCACTCTTCTTGCTTTTATAGCGCAACAAAAGCCCTTAAAGCTCCTTGACATTGTGCAATCAGTGTTCATGAGCTCCGGCATAATAATAGACTGTTCCATCTACAAAAATAGATAACACTGGCCTGCAATATGTCAGTCTCAACCACTTGGATTTTTTGCTATAAAACATCTATTAATGAATTTATATTAACATCTATTAAAATCTAATAATATCTATATTATCTAATAAAGACCTACATGAAGTACATAACTTCCAATAACAACTATTTACATATACAACAATATATATATATATATATATATATATATATATATATATATATATTAGTATTATTTATATATATATAAAATATCAATAATATTAGTCATTACAAAACATAAAATAAGGACATAAGTACCTTACGATAACAATTTATATAACAGCACCTTATGTTTAGCCGATGTTCTATTGGACAATAACTAAAGCTGTGCATAAATACTGTTAATACTGTTAACAATGTGTTAAAACTCCAGTAATTCTATTGACAAATGAACCATGCCAAGATATGTTTACACAATCAAGCACTCGAATATATAGATTCCTAACATGTATAAAGAGTGCAAGTTTTCATCCAGACTCATCTATGTCTGTATGGTCAGACAAATACATCCAGCCAGAATGCAGTGTACACACCTTTACATTGTTCTTGGTATCAAGACCTTGGATAAAAGTCGACAGGCTTCCCAGAAAGCGGTCAGCTGCTGTACCCTATGGGTTGCAAAACAAATGCAGGGTTAACGCAGGTAAATCCCAAACATTGTGCAACAACTGCCTCCAAGTTTATGGGCCCTAGCTGATGTTCAAACATCGTAAATTTGAGCTAACAAAGTTAGACGTACCGTTTGAAGACTGAAGCTTTTACGAATGTGAGCGATGGCATCGGCGACCTCATCGCCAGCGGGGAGGGCCTGTGAGCTTCTGGCACCTAATGAGAATCCACCATATCTGTAAGACAGCCAATGGGAAAGAGAGTTGAGGTCCAAATCTTCCACTGCATTATTGTTATTTTCCTCATCAATAACAAATGTGATAAGCATACCTGAATTCGTTGACCCAGAGCTTGTTCTTCAAGCTGAACAGACAAAGCAAGACAGAGTTAAAGCATTGCCATGAGAATGAAAACCAGGAACCTCAAACAAATCTTTACTTCTGGATTTGCTTAACCCACCTTTTCCCAATAATCTGTGCGTATGTTTTCACCAAGTAGTCTGAAATGTTTCTGCCTGTCAGATTCTGTAAGGTTTCAGCAGCGGTGACTTTAATCTAAGGAAAAGCAGAAGACAAAGCCAATGAACACATTGTTGTGCTGTCATTAAAACGTATAATAAAAAGTAATAGCATTATTGAAGAAATGCAATATTTGGTGAATATGTCTACCTGAGGGGGTGGCAGACCTCCTGCTCCTGGCGGACACTCCGGAAGCATCTTTTTCCTTCCATCGCAACTGCACTCGCACAGAGGCGATGGGTTTTCCATACTCCAGTTCCCTTTTAGGAAAATGTCCTGAACGGTCTCGGGAATCTCTGGAACCACCCACTCTCCATCTTTAACTGGACATGATTTGCTGCTATTTCACAAAAATATAAAAAATAAAAATTTAATAATTGCACTTGCATTAAATTATAATTATTTTTCTCAAAGATCCACACATTTTTTAACTTGTTGGATAATCAAATTTATATACCTCTATATATAAACAACTGGAATAAAGAACAGGGATTTTAATTATAGGAATTATAGTAATAGTTTTAAAAGCTGGTCTTTTTAATTTGGACTACAACAAAGTGATATGAGGAAAAGGTTTGAGGACTCACACATCGTTCTGCTGATCTGTGCAGTGTTCGTTGTAGGCCGGACTGTCCATCAGAGCTTCAAGTAACCCGTTCGTATGCCTGTCCTCTGGTGCATCATTGCTGTAGTGAGAAAGCAATCATTAGACTCTCAAAGAATCATGGAAATTAAATCACAGACTCAAGTGTGTGGGTGGTTGCACGTACCTGAAGAAGGAGAACTGCTCCTCATACATGCTGGGCTCCAGAGCGAGACTAGGATACTTTCCAAAAGGAGGGACAATGAGACTGAAAACCAGGGCGATGCACACGAACACAGCAGGAAGAACGATCTGGAATGATGCAATTTTTAAGGACATAATTAGGAATTGCAAACAGACAGCACAGGAAAATCTTAATAGAAAATATTACATGAAGAACATACCTGAGCAAAGAAACCTTTCCGGGAACGTCGGGCATACAGGAAGCGTTTCCAGAGCAAAGCCACAAACTGCTGTCTCTTCAGACTCCAGCCCTTCACCTGGTATGAACCTTTACCATCAGCGCCGCCCAACCAGTCCGTCTCACGTGATTCTGCAGGTGCAAAAGGTTACAAAAAAAATTGTTTTCCACATGACATATCTTCCAGTAAATAAGTACAAGGAATATGGTTGTATTTTCATTCTTATGCATTAGTACAACAATATATAGTTAAAAAATATAGTTATATTTAATTATATATATATATATATATATATATATATATATATATATATATATATATATGTATATATATATAAAAACTGGCTTTATCTAATCTTGACCACATGAGATGAAGGTTCAGAACTCAAAATATATTCAAAATAAGTGGGATGGATGAAGGATGGGTAAAGTAAGTACCTGGATCACCTTCTGAGTCATTGAAATCAAAGTCGTCTTCAGTAAAAGGCTTCAGGCAGCTCTGATGGTCACCAAAAGCGTGTCTGCGGTTCCTGCGTGCAGGTAGAGTTCCATCTGATCGACAACATAATGGGAAAAACACAGTAACTCACGTGTTCACTGATATCCATGTACTACACTATTGGTTTACATGTAGAATTGACAACAATGAAAGTAAAATGAGTTCAGTTTTACCTGACACTACAGCATCAACACCACTGTCTTCTGCCACTTTGAGGAAAATCTGCTCAAAATAATCACAAACACAAATTAAGTATATTCACATTCTGGCATGGAAAGAATGGAATTAAATAAGGAGATATTTCATTTATTCAGTAATGTTACCTCTTCCAGTGTGGTGTCAGAGATGCCATAGCTGGAAATGCCGAGGTCAGTGAGCCGGTCGTCAATCTCATGGAAGAGCTCCACGAATTGCCCGGCTTTGGCAGATTCGTAAGGCAGAACGTACATGATCTCATGACCCATATCTTCAACTAGTCTGGCTGTAGGGACGTGCTTGAAAATCACATTGGAGATCAGGGAGACATCTGGAATGTGGAAAGAGATGAGAGAGCATTCAAAACACATGTATGACTAGAAACTGATGAGTTTTAGAACAACATGAGGGTAAATAATGAAAGAACTTTCATTTTTGGGTGATCTATCCCTTTAAAAGTTTATTAACTCTATATACCAGAGTTATTTTTTTTTTAGTATATTAATTATTTATTATCTATATACTACTTATTTATTATATTAGTTTTTGATCTTTATATTTTCAGTTCATTAATTTTCATTAATTTTTTAATGTGCTTTTGTCATTTTTATTAGTTTTTTTTTTTTTTTAAATATTACTATTTAGTTTTAATTTATCTTCATTTCACTTTTAATTTTTAGTTCAGTTTTGATCTATTTTTGTTAGTAATTTTAGTGATTTAGCTTAAACGTATTTCAGTTAGCTGCCAAAGCGGCATTTCTAATTTTTCCTTAGTTTAAGTTTTCCAATTAATATTCCTACTTTAGTATATTTCAGCTTTATTTCAAAACAACAAAAATGTGTTTAATAGTTTTAGTTGTAGTTGACAGGGATGTGCCTGAAGCCAAATACCTTGGAAAGGCATGGATAATAATTATATCGCATTAAAGGGACATGATGAAGGAAAAAATATAAGATGTAAGGAGATTTCCTTTTGTGTTTGCTCGGAAACGTTTGCGTTTTCCCAAGAAAAAGCATTAAAATATATTTTATCATCATTGAGTGATTATTCATTATCCGTGCCATTCCGAATAAGGTATTCGGCTTTGGACACATCCCTAGTAGTTAACAATAATAACCCAGCCATATACCTATGGTGGTGGTTTCGCTTTCATGGTCGCTGCCCAGCCCAGCATCAGAGCTACTCTCAGATACACTGTCCTCCTACAGAGACAAAGAAAATCACAAAATATGGCACCAAGGAAACTTCAGATAGGCTGAGTAATATAAATATGAAGATTACCCACTCCACATCTGCCAAAATGCATATTAAACATCATCCCTACCTTCTTGAGACTTCCTTTAGAATAGGAGACGGTGCTGCTGGAAGTGCGGCAGGAACTTGCAGAGAGATCAAAGTCTTTCTTCACCAGCGTCAGGTAGTATCCCGTTCCCAGCTGGGTCTTGAGGAACAGAGAGGAACCCACACAGCACAGCTTCCCATGGGAGATGATGGCAATACGATCCCCCAGGATATCAGCTTCGTCCATGTGGTGGGTGGACAGGATGATCGTGCGACCTGAAGGTAAAACGATACGGCTTAATGGAACATTTCAGGAAGAGCAACACGACAATATTGGCTTAGACAGAATCCGCCTATACCTGGACGATACTTCAGCAGCAGATCCCAGATGCCACGGCGAGCGTAAGGATCAACTCCAGCAGTCGGTTCATCCAGGATCACAACCTTTGACCCTCCAACAAACGCCAGCGCTACTGATAACTTCCTCTGCATTCCTCCTATAAAGACCATAACGGTTAGTTCAGTTAATGTTTCATCCTAGTCACAACATAAGCATTTGCATAAAGGGAAACACTAAAAAAATTATATAAATGGTACAGCAAAATCTCTGCTGTTGCATAATCTAATTTCCATACCCGAGAGCTGGTTGGTGCGAGATTTGCGTTTATGAGGCAGGCCGAGGTCCATCACAATCTGCTCCATCTCCGACTGCACCTTCTCCTCAGGCAAACCCTTCAGACGTGCATAAAACCAGATGTGTTCCTCCACGGTGAGCCTGGATGACATAGAGAAGAACACGGTCTAGATCTAGAGCTAGTAAGATATAATTTTGACATACACATAACAACTAAGCTTCTAAAATGTGTTTCTGGTGACAACGTACATGCTAAAGAGGACGTTATGCTGTGGACACACGCCCAAGTTTTGACGTATAGCGTTCAGATCGGTGCGGATGTCTTTGCCTTGGATGTAAGCAGTGCCTGAGGTGGGTGGGAACAGGCCAGTGAGGATAGACCTAAGAAAGCAAGAAATATTGAGCTTATCTTATTAACATCAGTATATTATTAGCATCAAATGTTGTTAAGATCTTGTGTTGAATTGTCTTACATGGTTGTGGTTTTTCCAGCGCCATTGTGACCCAGGAAGGAGGTGATCTGACCCTCATAAAAACCTAGAGTCAAACCATCCACTGCCAGTTTGCCGTTGTTGTAGACCTTCACCAGGTTCTCGATGTAAACACCTGGATCCAGGTGGGCTGGTTCCTCTTCAATGCATACAGCTAGAAGATAAATCAAATGGCTTCTTTGAGTCTTTACACTCAACATATTCTTCTCAGTACTGTCAAAATAATGAACGCAACCAAAAAAATGATTTTTCTTTTACCAAACAGAACCTATATATACAGTATGTTAGATTTTTGGTTTACCTTCAGCATTTTCTTTCTTGTTGGTCGGCGCTGCTGTAACCCAACCACATTTCTCTCCACACCAGTAGGACTTGGTGAACGGGAAGTACCAGGGACGTGGGATGCCATATTGGCCTGTGAGAATGACGTTTTTACACCATGAGAAACCTCACAAAGCCATCTAATGTCTTGCAAGCATGAATTTCATCTTCACCAAATGCCACTTACCTGGAAACACAGCTTCAATGTACCAGGTCATGATGGCATACAGCACAGAGTCGAAGAGCATGAGTGAGATGGAAGTGGTGAGATTGTAGCTGTCCTCCTGCATTGGGCTGGAGAGCAGGTTACTCCACTGTATGCCCACACCCTGCTCCTCGAACAGAGCAAAGTACTCGCAGCCAAAGCCGAACGCCACTGGAGACAAGAGGCTCTGAGGAAAGAGAGACAGAGGCCTTCAATATGTGATGTCCAACACACATAAATAGCACAGGGCAGGGGTTTAAAAAATGTAAAATAATAATAATAAAAAGATGAAAATAAATAAAAATGACATCTAACAGTACAGTATTATAATGAGTAGAAAATGTACTTAATTTAAATAAATATATTAAAATAAATAAGTAAATAAAAATTTAATTCAAATAAAAAATTTATTAAAATGAGTAAAGAAAAATTAGTTTAAAATAAATAAGAATTAGATAAGAATAAGAATTAGAATAAACAAGTAAATAAATAAATAAAAATAGATTAAAATAAATAATACATTAAAATAAATAAGTAAATAAAGAATACATCTAACAGTACAGTATTATAATGAGTAGAAAATTTATTTAATTTAACTGAATAGAAAAGAAATATTTTAATTTTAAAAAATTAAATAAATAGATTAAAATAAATAAGTAAAGAAAAATTAGGCTAAAATAAGTAAACAAATAAATAAATAAAAATGTTATTATAATAAATAAGTAAATAAATATATATATATATATATATATATATAAAAAATAATAAATAAAAATGTTATTAAAATAAATATGTAAGAATTGGTTTCTTAAATAAACAAGTAAATAAATAAATAAAAATTAGATTAAAATAAATAAATACAAAGTACATCAGTACAGTACTATGAGTAAAAAAAACTAAAATAAATATTTTCAAGATCTAGACATCTTTATAATATTAATTTTTCACAGTGTATATTGGGTTCTTATACAAGAAACTATAGATGCCTTGCATGAAGATGATCACATTTGTGGGTCCATGGCATCAAAAAATAATTGAAAACCCCTGGTCATTGCTAAGCAGATGAATAACATTCACATAATTCACACTCACCACTACTACTTTGGCACCAAAGCCCACGTAATCCTGCCAGGCCACGCAGAGCACATAGGGAAGGTAGAGGGTGAAGTATATGATGCCCCCACAGGCCGCGGCGAGGTTAGCGCGGGAGAAAAGCGTGCTGATCAAGAAACACTGCATGATGGTCACTACGGCAAAGGAGGCCAGGAACAAATAGACTACTCCAGGGTCGCTGTACGGCAGGAGATTACCCATCTGAGCAGACAATGACAAACAAAACCACGCTAAATTGTTGTTAGAGTTATATTTTTATAGACAAACTGAGCAATACACACCTTCAGGATGAGCACCAGTAGGGCAGCGCTGATGAGCAGTGGTATGAGACTACTGATGAACCAGCTCAGCCACAAGATGCCATTATCCAAACCCATAATCCTCATGGTCTCCTTGAGCCGTGCTTCCTTCTCGTACACCACACCCTTGATGATGATGGCCACCGAGTACATCCAGGCCAGAGTCATGAACAGAGGCATGGAGCGGCTCATTACCCGCAGGAAACTAGGACAGAGGAGACAGGATGGGTTACACCTTCAGCATGACAAAACAACCCACACAAACAGTGGCTGTTCCAAAAGATGTCTGCTAAGATACCTCATTTAGGGCAAATAAATAAAGTAAAAAACATAATTGCGACTTTTTATTTAACAATTCTGAATTTTCTTTCTTGCAATTTTGCATCTTTTTGTTCTCAGAATTGCGAGATTTAAACTCAGAGTTAAAGAGTTAGAATTGTGAGATATAAAGTCGCAATTACCTTTTTAATTTTTTTATTTAGTGGCGGAAACAAGCTTCCATAAAAAAACAGCATCATAATGCACTGAAATAAGCTCAATGTAGTGAATAATTCACCATTCTTTTGACAATATTAGTGTTTTTATGATTATAGTATCACATTCTCTACTGAAATCAAATGTATGGCACACCAAATTGGTCACTTATGAGGTAACATTTCGGTTGGTTTGATAACTTAGTAGTCAGCTGCCTTTAAAATGAATAAAAATTAGATCAAAAATAAATAATAAAAAATTTAAATAAAATAAAATAATAAAAAATAGATTAAAATAAATAAAATTATTTAAAATATAAACAAATCAATCAATAAATAATACATAATTAGATTTAAAAGAATAAATAAACAAATAATAAAAATTAGATTTAAATTAATAAAAACAAATAATAAAAATTGATCATAATATATAAATAAATAATAAAATTAGATTTAAATAAACAAATAATAAAAATTAGATTATAATATAAAAATTAGATTTAAATATATAAAAAATAGATTTAAATAAATAAATAAAAAAAATTAAAATTTATAATTAAATAGTAAAAATAAATAAATAAATAATACAGCTAACAATACTAAAAATAATTTAATGTAATAGGAACTAAATATTTTTCAAATAAAATTTTATGCATATTTATATAATTAGTTTTTCCACAGTATAAATTTGGTCTTTATGCACGACAATACATAAAACTTTACAGATGGGGTCCCTCGCTTGTTTTTGTCTGAACCTGAGAATGAAACCTGATCATGAATGTACAGAGTATTAATTTAATTTAAAGACTGCAACAAGATGTCTTACACATCGTCCACATAGCAGGGATAAGGCATCTGCTGGATGTAAACTCCAGTTTTCTCCTTGCTGCCCGTCAGAGCTCGTATGATTCCGTGTTCAATCACATCCTGCAGGTAGGAGAAGCCGCCCCAGATGTACCGCAGATCCTCAAACGGGTCCGCTCGAGGACCGGGATCCCAATATCTACAGCAAACACAAGCGTTAGCTCTCAATGACAAGTACAAATCCTGTTCATTTTCTCCATCCAGAAGCTGTACGGACAAATTTGTCGCATAATTAGAAAAAAGTAGCTTATCATACCCATCCTTGATCTTGTTAGTGCGCTCCACATTATCAATGTCCATGCGTATCTTGTAGTTGATGTTGGGCGGCAGATCAGACGTGTTGGACTGCATGTCAGGAAACACTATTCCAGCCCAGAACTTGCGATCGTCCAGCAGACGCATGGACTTGTTTACCAAACGTTCCTCGTTAGCCACCGGCTCCAACTTATCCAAGTTCACACACTTTAGGGGAGGAAAATGAAAAGTTTATCAGGAAGAATTCAGAGTCAGGTTGACCCTATGATTCTCAATTCTGTCAATCAAAAATTCTGATAATCAATAAATCACAAAATAATCTGTCAATCCAGCCGACTTTGAACTGGAATGACCCGTTTTGGTGGTTTTCTGTTGGAGTGCAGCATAATTGATTTGTTACTGTAATTTAGTGGAGAACTGAGAACTGTTTCTATCTGACAGGACGACACACTGACCCAGAAAAATAAGACAGGCACTTAAAATGTGGATTCACTTTTCTTAGAACCATTAAATTGATTAGCAGAGATCACAAGACGCCCACATAATACTGCTGATGCCATTTAAAAGGACTAGATGTAATCCATGCCCTTCAGTCAAGTCAAATATAATGAGATCAAGCCACTTTTAAGTCAACATTAAAAATTCCTAGATGGATGAGCGGAGTTTGGTTTATGTAATGAAGACGGGCGTATATCCGCACCTCCATGAACTGAGAGATGGTTTGGATGGCTTGATCCATCTCGTTGAACGCCTCTCTCCACGTGTACGCCATCCCATGAGGACGTGTGTCTTCTGAAGCCTTGGACAAGAAGCTGGACACATCCTCCACGCGCCAGTCTGTCCCGTTCAGCTTGGCATTAAAGAAGCGAGCGCTAGCGTTGTTCTGGAGGAGAGTCTGTTTAGGAAAAATGACATTCAGTTAATCGTTACATACGAAAACATTGCTTCTGGTACTATAACTTAGTGCATCAATAAATGTAAAAAACTACTAACAAAACTACGATATAATAATATTTTTTAAACATTTTATCACATAACTGTATGTATACTTTATATCATAAAGATGTCTAAAATATTTGGAAAATATTTATTTATTTATTTTTATTTATTTATTTTAATCTAGTGCATCAATAAACGTACACAAAAAAACAAAATGTTAATAAAACTATCTTTTTTTTAATTATTATTATTGTATCACACACACTTACACCCGTATACTATATACTGTTAAAAATTTATATTATAAAGATTATAAAAATGTCTAAAATATTATTTGGAAAAAAGTTCTCTAATCATTATTGTACTGTATTGTTAGATGTATTATTTATTTACTTATTTTAATCTCATTTTTATTTTTTAATTGATCTATTTTAATGTAATTTTTTTTAGCATGACCTTGCATGAAAGTCATGCACATAGAAATATGACATGGAGTCATGCATTTTGTGCCTATGACAGCAAAACACCTAACGTAACACTTTTTCATTCGTTTAGGCACAAATAGGTCCTTAGAATACTCCAAGGGTTTGAAGATCTCCACTAATAAGTATGCATCCTACAGAGCACCACACGTTGTGTGCCATGTGAGTTCAGTAGTTAGGTTAAAATGCAGTACCGCTTACGTCCAAAAGGTGGCAGTGTGAAATTCACAATTTGAGCTACTCCCAGCACAAAATCATGTGAAAAATCAAGTGACTGACAGACTAACAGTGTCTTTTGTTTCAGAAGGGATATTAGTGTTCAGAAAGATGAGTGTGTGTGTGACGCACCCGCACTAGGTCCATCTCCTCACTGTTCTCCATAAAATTCCAGAGTTTCGGTCTCATTTCTTCCCACATGCCCCCAAGGTCCCTGAGCACGCCGAACTCTTGAAACGTCTTATTGACCTGAGAGAAATAGAGATACAGTTAGGATGGTCCTCTAGACCCAGGCCTTTCAGCTGGAGGACTGTAAGGTACTGCTGGGGATTGATGGAATGATATATCATACAAAATATATAAAACACATTGTATATACTTCAGAATATTATTGTTCAAATATGGACATAGCTGTCTGAATTTATATTTCTTGTGATATTCAAAACCTTGATCTACAGGTTTCTGCTTTAATACTTAAAATTGTCTTTGTAGATGAATATAAATTGTGTCTACATATTATATGAAATTAAGTTTAAGAATTAATCATTTAAAAGTTTATTTTGAAATACTGTACAGTAAAAATCATCAACAAGTGTCGAGAATACATGAGAACCTTTTTAGGGAAATCTATTAAATATTTTTGCATTTGTTAATTAAAATAAAATCAAAATAATATATAAAAATTCAATGAAAAACTCAAATTGAAAATTCAAAATGTTGACTTGGCAACTAATCGAACTAAAATAAGTTAAAGTTGAAGTACTAAACTTACTAAGAATAACAGAAATAAAAATAAATTAAAGCAAAAAATAAAAAATAAAAAAATATAAAAAATCTAATTCAACACATTAATAAATACTATAATAGTATATAATAGTGCTGTCAATTGATTAATCGCAATTAATCTCATCTAACATAAAAGGTTGTAAATATATATATGTGTGTGTATATACATACATACATACATACAATACATACACACGCATATATAAATATATATATATAATCTTTTATGTTTGATGTGATTAATAGCGATTAATTGATTTGACAGCACTAATATATAAATAATAATAATAATAATAATAATGATAATAATAAAATAACATTAGTTCTGATGACTACTATCATCATGACATGATCTGATGATTAGAATAAAATATTGTAAATAGAAATAATACAGAATGAGTATGTGTGTTCAAATCTTTGACTCACAGAAACCTGGTCAACACTAGTTAAACATACAGTAATGAGCTTTTGTAATGCTCCTCAATGGCAATGCTACTGATTAGTGTTCTCCTGACCTCGTGTATGATCCTCTGGGTGGCAGGAGTGTCTGGGGTGTACAAGATCTTTCCCATGAGCAGCGGCTTCAGAGCCCTCCAAATCATGCGCGATATGGGACTCGACTCCAGGCCCTTCATCACGTTGTTGCAGTAGGGCGCTAATGGAGAGATGACAAGTTTTTAAAACAGTTTAGCAGGGTACATGACATATTTTGCATTCGCAAATGAGGGAAAAGAGAGAAATAGGACTTCACTCACTAGAGGAGTTGTCGTAAGCAGAAACGGGCTCGCTGTCATTGTCGTTGCCGTAGTTGCCGAACAGAGCCTTGTAGTTGTTATCCTCATACCAGTTAAGGGACTTGATCTTCAGGCCTCCGCCCTCCGGGTGGCCGCAGACGATGCGGGATACGGCCTGGTACATGTGGTTGGGGGACTGTGTGCTGTTGCCCGTCAGATACAGGATCTCGTTGCGCATGTCCCGCCAGCTCTTCATACTCACAAGCTGAGAAAAAAAAAATGACACAAGCTTTATCACTTAAGAGTCATTTTCAGTACAAAATCTATATTTGTTTACACTAGCGTTCAAAAGTTTGGGGTCGGAAAGTCTCTTCTGCTCACCAGCAGTTGTTTGATCAAAAATACAGTAAAAACAGTAATATTGTGAGGTATTATTACGATTTCAAACTAAATAGTAAAGTTTGTAAACAAACTTTGAAAGCCAGAAAGTTTGAAGTAGTTTGAAATAGTTTTAAAGCTTGAAGTTTGAAGGTTTTCAGTTTGAAGTAGTTTGAAATAGTTTTAAAGCTTGAAGTTTGAAGGTTTTGAAGGCCATACAGTCTATCAGAAAAACAGCTAATATTATTAATCACACTGAAAATGCATCTTTCCTCACAACACAACAGATTATCAAGTAAGTGAAGAGCTTGTCGAACGTCACAAAACGTTTGTTTATGCTAAAGACTTGTTTGAAACGGTTTGTTTTATGACAGGAAAACAAATGCAAACATACAGGCACACCGGATGTCATATAATGACTGTGTTTATTCAAAGTACGTCATTCAATGTTACAACTGCTTCGGGAAAGAGACTAATATTAATTGCAAACACTTGCTGTCCCATTACATGATCTTGTTCATCTAATCCAAACGAAAGCAACCTCAGTGTCTTGTTTTTGAGTCTTGAAGTGTGTAGTTCACGTGCCGGCCTGCATTTGGACATTATACCTCTATGCGTCACAGGGCGTGATTGTTATGAAGTGTTGTCACTGTCAGCTGAAGGGTGTTACTGATGGTGACTAAACCCAAAGGTAATAATAATGCAGATACATGCTTATTTCTAGGTCTTAAGGTCATGCTTCTGGAGGTCTTAATTGCGCAATCGTTCTTGTTTATTGTTATTCTGTCATTATTTCCTAACCCATATGTCATGATATATGTTGTTTTTTTTCAATGTGAAATACAAGAAGAGAAATTTGCATGATACTTCCAGTCTTGTAAAGCCATACAAGAGCCTTGTGTGAGGAACAAACCCAATGTAAGGTGTTATTCATTGATAATGTTCTTATTTGCATTCACTTTCAGTGAACAATGACTTATGTTTCAGTCTGTTCCATCATATAACTTGGAATACTGTACATGGACCACTTTTAATGAAACTTGAGCTTTACAGTCACTATACAGACTGTAAAAAAGTTTCATGAATATTTATTAAAAATTCTCATTCTGGGTTCCACGAACAAAGCTAAATACAAAAATACAGGTTTTTAGCACCATGAAGGTAAGTAAATAATGACAGTTAAATATGTACTGAGAGAAAAACTGAACAAAAGCATAAAATTAGAGGATAAATGTAAGTGTTTTTAGGGTCATCCAGTGCTTGGAGAGAAATGAAAGGGAGTTTATGAAAACAGTATCTTGCGCCACTTGCCTGACAGCAAGCTGAACAGAGGCGCTGCTGTGACATGTTCACGCATGCCTGCCGGGGACAAGGTTACTATCGGTCATTCTCCTGATGAAACCGGAAGACAACTCAAGAGGACAAAAGACCACGATAACCTACTTTCTGCCATATCCATCACATTAATTGATGCATGTGGAAGAAAATGGGTTCTGAGAATTATGGTATGTTGCTAATGAGAGTGTTTTCATTCTGAAATAAATGGATGGTTTCACGCATTACATAAGCGTTTGTTTGAACGTTTGCGTAGATGGGTTATAGTCAGTCAGGTTTGAAAATGATGAGTCAATATGATTCACAGGGCTGTAAACACTTTTGTCATGTGCATTTCCTAAAATCACCATCAACACATCTGAGAAGTGAACACACAAAGAGCTTTACTGCTGAGTTAATATGCTCATCCACAATTTTCCGTTTACTTCAACAGGGAATGAACTCAGCCAATAGGAATCAAAAACCTAAGTTCTTTTAGACATTGACATCCTGTAACAGGATTATAGTTGTTAAAACTACAACTTAAACAATTAAAATCAGCATGAAACGTATGTTGCGATAGACTTTTCTTCCCTATTGTGAGGTATATCAGACGGCTTCTGGAACGAGAACAAATATATGTGTTTACTCATGCCAGTAAACACATCATCAGAGAAGAGATGTCGTGAGGGGAGGTTATTTTGATTAAAGATTGTGAGGGCAAAGGTTTATAATGATGGGCACGGATAAATCATTTATAATAAATACTGCAATATTCCATAAAAAATTAAGAATTCTCCATTTTGATTTCAGCTTTATTTGTGTTACTTAAAAAAAACAAAACAAATAAAACTTTTAATTTATTTTATTTCAGTTAGTTGTTCTTGTTTTCATTTAGTTTAACTTGAAATATTAAATAACTAAATCTAAAACTGAAATAAAATTACTATAAATAAAAACTTAAAATGAAAACAGAAAATAAAAAAAAATTACATTTTCACTGAAAGGATGAGCTCACAGTCACTTCGCCCACATCATCCAGGGTCTCATTAGGGAAGTATTCCTCAATTTCTTCTCTTCTGCATGCGATTGCTAGCCATAGAAGAGCCCTATTGTTATATCTGTCACCTGTAATCATGAGGTGTCTGAGGAAGCCCTGGAGGCCAGACAGACATGCAAACAGGGCAGGGTAACTGGAGAAATAAAGCACGACCTGGAGTAACCTCTCTGCCGGTGGCTTAAGTGAGGGTTACTGGAGTTCAGATTCCATGTCTACAGCTCGTGAGAACAAAGAGGAACTAATGCTGGTCAGAGCAGCGTTGGCGTCGACTCAATTTCTGTTTCTGTTTAAAATGATAAAACTATGCCTAACTGGAAAGAGATTGCTTGTAAGACACATTCCCTGTGAACAAATGGCCTGTGTGATGAGGTGGAAACAGAAGAGAAAGAAAAAACGTGTCCATGTTTCTTTCTAAAGGCAAGTTAACATTTGTCGACCTCGGCACTTTTGTCCAGCGCTGGCAGGAACCAGGAGTCTTGTGATGGGCCAATCTACTGCTGCTAACACACTTAACACTTAGGTTTGGTTTCTAAACGCTGCACACCAAATATATGAGAGTTGGCTGTGTACAGCTAAAATGTCATGCGTCAGCTCCTTGGTTTCAAAGGGACAGAGAGGTTTGGGATGCTAACCGAAAAAGCTATTTATTAACAGAACTTTGTCTTGTGTCTTGTTATATACTGATTTGGGGCAATGCAACAAGCTTAATGATTATCATTTGTCCCAATGCAAAGCAAAAAATGTTTGAATGTTGCTTTTCTAAGACTAGCATATTGGAATATCAGACATCAAAAACCGGTTATATAATCAGAATTGCCATTTAAACATTAGTTGATTCTTATAGCATTATAGCAAGACTGATTTTTAATCAGTATTTTGACTTGTTTTTCCATTTGTGTTTTGTGACTAATCCAGATCCACTGGTCTAATACGGGATAAGATCATTTGGGAAGCTGGAATGGGAATTAAACACTTCACTCTGGTGTCTAGTTCGGTCTCCAGAGTTGGGGTGAGGGATATTTTAGGGGGTGCTTACCTCCACCGCTAATGCTCCCAAACTCTCCAGCAGGCTGTCTGTTGCTATGGACACATCCTGGATAATCTTTGGATCGGACTTGACATCTTTCTGCATGACCAAAACATAAGCAAAAAAGACATTATTAGCTTGATGGAATCACACTGTACACATTTTACCATAAAATGATCCTGTGAAATTTATTGTAAAAACAACCAAAAAAACATCATTATAAGTTTTCCAGATTTAACTTAACATTATTTCAGTTAATGAAATATATGGTTTTATACAGTAAATTTAATACTCAAAATGACTAAATCTGTTTTTTACCTTTATAATATACTGACAACCACTTTAAAAGCACAGAAAGACACATGATAAATCAAAGTAGCTTTTTCATAAGCTGAAGTAAATACTAATATATAAAAGATGCAGACAGTGTCATGCACACAAATACAAAACACCATCATGGTAACTTCAATAATGCAAAAAACAAGATGCAACATAAAACCCTAATGTACATAACTGATAACAAAAAAAACTAAGAAGAAACAAATGGTTTCACTTTATTTTAAGGTGTACTTGTTACAGTGTTTTTAAACATTTAAGCACTGAGTGATATTAATTAACATGTACTTACTATAGGATTGGGATTAGGGTTTGGTTTAGAGTTAGTTGCATGTAATTTGTAAATTTACTGTTATGACTATAGCAAGTACATGTAATATGTAACTAAAACCCTAAAAGTGTTACCAAACATATTTATTTCAATGAAAAACATCAAATTTGAGCCGCAACATAGATAATTCTGGGAATGTCAATTTATGGTTTTTCACTGTAAATTATACTCCAAAAACTGTACATCTAAGTAGTATTTTTACTTTAAAATTATTAAATGACAGTTTTTCCACCATATAGAGTAAGGGGACTTACAGTTAACCAATTAACAGGTTTTTACCATAGCATTTTTACATTTTTTTACAGTTAAAATTACGATCTTTACTGTGGTGGCTGCCAGAATTTCACAATAAAATAATACTGTGACAATGTTTCTCTTCAGGTGCATTGTTGGCGTGTTGCTATTTTGAGGCAACTGAAATAGACTGCGCCATTGACCAACTGAAACCTGGTTTTAGACCATGCGCTTAGATCGTTAAAATAGGGCCCATTATGTTAATATACCAACTACCAAAAATCAGTTTTTACCTTTAAAATGCCCTTATAACCATCATAATAATATAAGTGGTTAAATAGAAAGCAACATGACATTTTTTTCCTGTGTTTTTTACTGTGGTTTTTACTGTAGCATTGTGTTTTCTTCAGTGTATTTTTACAGTAAAGTACATGTGAAGACGTTCGGGTTTTAAGCTGTTAACAAGACAACGTAATTTAGCGTGTGATCCACATACAGTGGCAACTCTAGGCTATACTGTCATGATTTAGAGGAAAAATGTCAAAGATCTCATTGTCCCCTTGCTTGCGTAACTAAATTGCTGTGCAAATATAGTAGTGACCTGGCATCTTGAAATCTCATTACTCAAAAACAAAGAAAACATTCAGTCTAAAGCGAACATAAACAAAGACAACAATATGTGAAAATTCCTGGCTAACGGGCCCTGCAGCTCCCTTTTCATGCACAAATGTGCTCAAATAATTATTCTGATTCATAAACAAATTATGTAAATTGACCATTATGTGACCACAATGTTATTTTGTTAAGCTTGAAGAACTGACAAAGTTCACTGGGTCCAAATTACAAGAATATACACTTGCCCTAAATTGTGTGTAATTGGTTTATTGAACTAGCAAATTCCTGTGCTTATTGTAGCGTTTATTGAAGTCCAGTAGGCAACTTTATATGGACAGAAAACACTCAAGCAATCATTAACATCTGAACATTTGTCTATTCTTGTATTCTAGTTTTTGCAACATCAATGAATTACCTAAATAAGACTCTGTCCAATGAACGTTATTATTTAACTTACCCGTATTGGCTTCAGGAAGTCCAAGTTGGACAGGAAGTGGCTCTCTGCGTTGTTCAGCCATTCAGCAGGTGATTGACAGATGATGTTTTGCGTCAGCTGAGACACGTCCTTATCGGCAATGGTCACGAATTCCTCCAGAGACGTGGAATTGCACAGGTCTCTAAGATGAACTCCGAACCCTTTAATAAGCACCTGTAGATCACAAATAGCAAACAAAACTAAATAAACAAACTCTCTGCGATCAGTGTTTTCAATCTTACAGTCAAAAAATTTGATCACAATCAGTAAAACACTGATCCTAAATGACAATCCTTCACCTTGAACAGTTGTTTGATGATAATACTTTCCACAAGAGCTTTAGAAAAAGGTCAAAAGACTAGATCAAGCTATTATGAATGTAAATGCTCGTATTTGTGAGGTTGAAGTGCAAGTGTGCAACGAAGAAGATACCATATGAATATGAATACATAACATGAATGAAAGTGTATTTCAAGTAGAATTGAAGATGCTTTAAGCCTCCATTTTGGTGTAGTTACAGAATATAACCGATGAAGCAAACCTCTCTCGCTCAACCAATGGCGTGAGTTTGAGGCGGGACTACCTGTTTCTTTGACCAATGGCAGATGGGACAAACTGTTTGGGAAATCTGTTTAAAAGAAGTTCTGTTCGGTTCAGCTCTATTGTCATGAAGAGATCTGGTATTCAAACGACACTTTTAAGTCTGCAGATCTCTAGAGAGTGGGTGCAAATGATTGTAAGAAACAACATTGTGTGATCACATAATTACAGGCTCTTTCTTTTGTGAAAGCCTTGTTCTTTACTTTTCTGTAAGATCTTGACTCCCTTTCTGCTCTGTCACTCAGAGCCTTGTTACACACAATAATTCAATCAGGATGTGCTTAGAAGATGATTAAAGTCTAATTTGGGAAGCTCTTAAGGTATGACCTCAGACAACTATCTCAGATTCTTATATGCATATACACTAACATTTCTGATGTTATTGAAAGAAGTCTTTTCTGCTCACCAAGGCTGCATTTATTTGATCAAATATACAGTAAAAACAGTAATGTTATTACTATTTAATATGTTTTCTATTTTAATATATTGTAAAATGTAATTTATTCCTGTGTTCAAAGCTGAATTTTCAGCATCATTACTTCTTCAGTCTTCAGTGTCACATGATCCTTCAGAAATTATTCTAATATGATGATTTGAGGATTAAGAAACATATTATATATATATATATATTAGTTATTTTTATTACTATTTAAAGAAAGATAGCATGAAAAAAGCTTGTTTTAAATGATAAAAAACATGTTATTTTTAAAGTGCTCTCTATCTTGCAGCACATCTGTCAGAGGTGTTAAGAATCGCTCGCCCTGCCTCAGTTTTCCAGGAATTGCTCTGTGGCCGTAGCTCTGCTGGGCAACAGTCATGTGACTCAACCTTCCCCCCCACCCCAGCACACAGGAGCACATGCACAGCTCTCTCAGTACAGCTGTGCAGGAGATCCGTCATGTGCAGCATCTGCCCGGGACTGTCCGAACGAGTCCTATCCCAACACACCAAGGTCATCTGCATGTGAGAGCGTACGAACGCATGTACGAGGCTTTGAAAAACAGATCGCTTCATATCTGTACGAGCCAGAGATGTTACGTAACAGTCTCAGGATACATGACAGACTGCCAGTTAATGACTACACCAGACAAAGGGTAAAATATGTTAAGTGAAGGTAACTAAAGACAATAAACAAAGTCATTAAAAAAAAAAGTACTTGATGTCTGTTGATTCAAAGCCTTTTTTTATGTTTTGGTTGTTGAAGGATTTTTAAACAGCTCATGAATGTTGCCCAATTCATTTACCTTCTCCAAGTTGACGTTAGCCTCCACTATCTGTCTCACAGCATGCTTGGGCAGGGTAGCATTTTTCTCGAGAAACTCAGACAACGTTTCATTATCATGGAGGAAGTCTTTCAGTTTGAAACCTAAGAGAAAAAGAAAACCTTTTAAAACTAAAAATATTAAAAATACCATATACAAGGAATGCAATAAAATATTGAATTCAACAAAACACTTTGAAATATATATTAGTCAGCATGATAATATATATATATATATATATATATATATATATATATATATATATATATACAGTCAAACCAAAAATTATTCAGACATTTTTTATATATTTTACTAGTGGGTGCAGGACACTATAGTTCATTTATGTAAGTGAGGATAGCAAAATAAAATAAAAAGTGTGACATATTATACCAAAACATTCTTCATACAGTGGACTACCAGTAAAATTGATAAAAATTTGGGACCAAAAATTATTCAGACACTTTGACCTGACCATGTTTTGCTTAAGTGTTATCTGATATAATTAAGATTAATTTTTTCTGACACAGTTTAACTCTGGAATCTTGTCATATTTTATTACCATTTTTTTAAACTATAGTGAATAAACTGTATTAATTAATGAAATGTTCAAGGTGTCTGAATAAATTTTGGTTTGACTGTATATATTATACAAGCTGTTTGTAGATTTAATAAAATAATCACATAAATATTTTATTTAATTATTTAAATATACATAAATCAATTATGTATGCAAGGTTATATATAATTTATATACTTGAGTTTGATAACGTCATATCAGAGACATGCTGACTAACACGGGTCAAATTGCTGTTTTTAATGGAATTCATTACATAAAGCAGTGATTCACATTCACAACTGTATCTTGAATATTATTATTTTTAACAAAGGGTGTCGTTCAGAACATTATGATAAGTATGACTCTACTGTAATTCCCAACTCAATGATAAAGCGAGTGAGGTAATGCAGTCGAGGCATTGCGTTAGGTCACGAGAGAAATGTCCATTTAGCTCTCAATTCCCAGTTCATCATGCAAGATGTCCACAGTAAAGGATGGAGGGAAAACAAAAGCCAGAAAGTGACTACAGCAGTGTTCTTCATAGCACTTATTGTGTTGCGTGTCAGAACATTCCGGAAGAGTCATCAGTATGAACTGGTTTGAGTCAGTCTCTTTCCTCTGGGGTTACTAAAGGTCATTCCTCAGCCAGTTCTCTGAAATCACCACAGAACACTTTTCACATGTTCTTATTGTTGCTATTCAGGACATTTTTGCGGAAATGAGCTATAAAAGATTTCAGGGGGCGCATGGAATAGAATTTGTGTTTGTCCATATTCAAAACAAAAATGCTTTTTAATGTGAACAGCTTGGACATTTTATATGTTTCACATCAATAAAGTAAAGCAAAAACAGCTACAAAAGTGATAATTACTGACATACAGTAAGAGTATAGAGTTATAACACAAATAAACCTCAGATCATTTGAGATCTGGCAAAAGCTGAGAAGCAGTTTTGAAACTCATTTGCTGAATAAAAATTGTTGTGGGAATTACTTTAATAGAATTTTCACTCAGAAATTGCTAGTAAATTTAAGAAATAATTATAAAGTAACACTGAATTAAGCATGAAATAATTAAGTAGAAAGACTGAAACGGTATTTTCTTGTAAAATGTGCTCCATCAACAGCATTGAGACACATTCACTACATTTTTCCTCAGAGGAAAAATCAGAGAATTAGGAGATCTTATCAAAAGTCTCCATTTAATGCATAACTCATCTAGAAGAAACAACTGCGATATCAAAGAGATTTCATTTGATTTTTCTTTGCTATAGCATCACCTCAAACAGTTTAACCCTCCCTTACAAAACCTCAGAGCAGATTTGATCAGATGGGATGCATTATCATACCTCAGTTTCCTTCAGTGGAATGTTCTAGAACCTCAAAAAGAGCACATGTGAGTGTCTCTGCGGCATAAAATGATCATGTTTAACCACTGGCTCTTGAGGCTTGCTAATCCACGGTGGGCAAAGCAAGCATCCTATTCCTCAAGCCCCAGATGCAAACAGCAGCCCCTCCGGGAACATTAATTAAATGCTGTCAACTGTGAGTAGATGCAACTCCCACAAGCCTTTCTCAACAATAATTACAGTGAGTTATCAGTCTACATAAGGAACACAAACTTCAATTTATAAGCAAGTGTATTGTAAATATTAGTTTTGCAAGTATCGCTTCTGCAAGTGTTCATTGAAAAACCTCGAAAATTGGCTAAAAAAAATCCCATAGAATCGGAACAGAATATAATAATTATACTTACTATACAAGGCCACAAAGCAACCACCTGAAACACCCTTATCACTATATCTTTTAAGCAAGAGAAAAAAATGAGCAGATTGTGACCATTTTTTTACTCTTCAAACATCTAAAACAGGACATGTTTCCTATTTGAAGAGCTATGCTAAGGTTCAACCCTGAACCTAAATTGAGGAACCACACCTAAGCCGGATGTCTGACAAGGAAACAGACACATAAATCCCTCTGGTGTTTCCATTTCATTGGGTACACCAATGCCCGTTGGGAATCAGGATGTTGAAACGCACTACTTAAACTTCACCACACACCACCCCGGCTAGTTATCAACCAATACTGAAGCATATAGGAGTGTAAATTCTTTTAGTACAATACTTAGTCCTAACAACAAACTGAAGCAATAACAATGCTGTTTTTGGAAACATACACTAGTTATCGAAAGTTTGGGATCAGTAAGATTTTTTAAAGAAATTAATACTTTAAATTGTAATAATATTTCACAATATTACTGTTTTTACTGCATTTCTGATCAAATAAATGCAGCCTTGGTGAACACCAATCCCAAACTTTTGAAGGATAGTGTACATATTTTATGAAAGCTCATCTTTATAGGTGTTTAAAAGTGCCTGACCTTCAGTTTTCCTCTGCAGTTTTCTCAAGGCCCGTACGAGTCCTTTGAAACCTTCAAAGCTCTTGTCGTGTTGGCTGTAGAGGAGAATTTTCTTGGCATCGATAAACAGTCGGGAGATTCTGTAAATGATGACAATGACACACAAATGAGGGTAACTTGTTGTAAAGTGTTTCATTTTAAAAATAGCACATATAAATTATATATATTCTGTAAAATTCAATGCAGACCCAAAGCTTGATATACTTACATGGAGTCATTGAAGTTGCCCACCACTCCGGGCGTCTCTCCAGGGGTGGGGTAGCGAAAGCAAGGGTTGTTTGCATTGCAGATGATGCCCTGCACCCATGGTAAAGTCCCCGCAGAGGGCATGGCCTTATTGGGAAAGTGGCCTGGGAAGAGAAGGACAAAGCAATCAGATTTACAACAACAAATTATATTTCTGTAATCTGAAGTATTTAATGCAATAAAATGTAGTTTATTTTATTTGGAGTAACGTGCACAGATTAATCATGCACAATGACCATAAATGTGCATTAATAAAGTAAAGTATTATTTTTATTTCAATCATGACAACTCTAGAAATAGTTTTAGCATGTTGACGAATATGGCGATGTTAATGTATTTGGTCTTGGTGGACTAGATCTGCTGCTGCTGCTGCAGATCAAGTATGGACTTGTACTGCTAATAGATACACGGACATGTTGCTGTGAGCATGTAAGATATGCTGCTGCTGCATAAATAGACATACATGAATCCTGTAGCAGATCTAGGCAGGTGGAGCTGGGGAGGTGGAGGGGTTCAGAGGAACTCTGACAACGCACTGTAGGACCAGTTTTTCGGTGAACACTGAACCAGACTATTTAAATGTTGAGCAAGCAATCTCATTGGCTTCAGGATCAGCAGAGGCCAATCAGCTTGTGTCATGTGATAATGATGTGATTGCTTGCAGATCGCATGTAAAGGACCTATCAGTATGTGCCATCTAGAGTTTCATGACTGAACTAGATATGTCATGTTAACTTTAAAGGATTTTTTGGATATCATCAAGATGGCTTTTAACTGATTCCTTTCAAAAGTATTGTCATATTACTTCTAAATAGAGTTTGTGGGATGAAAAGTTTAAGTATTTCACAATATGCGCATGGACAACATTACAGTTTGCTCTTCATGACATAATTCCTGAAAATATCCCTGCAGAAATTCTTTCCCTTTTGTTTGAAAGGTATGTTTTCAGAAACCAGATATACTATAATTTTTCTTCTTCCTATTCTTTTGGTCTTCATTTACAGGTTTTTAACTAACTCGAAAATAGTTAACATTTAATTATTTTAGTTCAAAGTACAGGAACTGACACTGCAAGAAAACTGTGTTTCAGAGATCTTGTGAGATCAAATTTCATGCGGTTCTTGGAGCTGTTTTGCTGTCCTTGACCTCCCCTGGGAACAGTGTGATTTCCAAAGAGGAGCAAATATTGACACACGAATGAAGTAAGACACAGTGACATAAGACATTAAATCAAATGTATTTAGGATAATTTTAAATTGACAGTGCAAACCTTCTGCATTTTTAAAGTAAATATTATACATAAAGTAAAATAAGCTTCACAGTTGGTTTTTATCTTCTTTGTAATTTAGTTTATTTAAACAGATTCATAATTTGCTGTTTTGGGCAAGAAAAACACTATCTAACCTAAGCTCAAATCTCATTCAATGCATTTGCATTTATTCTGTGGTTGTAAAAAAAAAAAAAAAACAACAATTTAAAAGCAAAATAAATGTTTGTTTGTTTGTTTGTTTGTTGGCCCATCTTAAGTCACTTACATTCATGTTGCTCATAGGGAGGATAATAGAGTCGGACAGATATCAAGATGAAAAAGATGAAGAGCGGCCATATTATCTCAATCAGCAGCTGAATCTGGAAAAGAAAAGACACAATAGTGTGATATTTACTCATTTGTTCAAACTCCTGGATTGCTTTGGTTCCACCCTAATGAACTTTAACCTGAATTCATCAGCACAACTTCTTCTTTTCTATCCACAGGTCCTGATTAAACTATTCTAGCGAAGTCAAGAAAATCCTGTTTATCATGACGGTTGTTGGGTTTCCTGCTGACAAAGCATCTGAACCTCCTGTTCATACATTCAGTGCCAAGTACATGTATGTACTGTCCGTACCAATATCATGATCATTTAATCAGCTTTTTGAGGTACATTCTCTTACTGGACTTCTTTAAGGAAAAGTTGATAAGTGCATAAACGACAACTACCTCACAAACAAGTGAGAGTTTCTTCAACAGCAACTTTTAAAACGCTACACAATAAAATGTTTATACACAAATCCCAATTAGTTTGTCTTCTTATTTATGTATTTATTCAATCCTGTCAATACGGGGGTTGGTGACCTCCAGAACCTCACAGATGTCACCAACAGAAAAATGGGAGCCTAGGGACTCCATATGTTACAACAGGCATTCGTTTTGCTGCATATGAAATGCATTTTGATTGTTAGTTTTATTGGTACTTTTGATAATTGATTGATTAGTGGTAAGTGATGTGTTAAAATCTCAATGCATTTGGTATGAACTTACAGTCTGTCTCCGTCGGTAAGTGAAGTTCTTCCACAACAGTAACCCCAACTGAGTGGAGAAAGCCATCTTGCCACGGCTCCACACTGTCCGCGCCGCCTCTCGCAACTGTCAACACAATAAGAAGCAAAGAAAGGGATGTAAAGCTAATGTTGCCAAGCTCAATTATTTCAACCGTGATCGTCTATATGGAACACTCAAATAGAGGTAAAGAATCTCATGTCTCTTCTCTGATGATGTTTTTAATGACAACCTGTCACTCACAAGCAATAGCAAATCACAACCATTCAATCAAGTCCCACCTAAGGTGACCACCTGTTAAATTTACTGTGTAAAAATTGATTTACATAATTTGGAAAGACTATTTGCCATCATGTTAGATGATAATTGTCAGTATGCTTTGTTAATTGTGACTCCATTAGTTCCGCCTACATTTTTTTTCTTGTTTGAGAAGCCGTTTCACTCAGATATATATGTCACAATAGGGAAGAAAAGACTATCACAACTTCAGTTTCATGCCTACTTTAAGCTAGCAAGGTAAAATAATAATTCAAACACAATGTTTTGGCATTGGCACACAGTAGCTTATCTTCAAGTCATTCATCTTATCTGTTAGACACATTAATTTGCTATCAGAAAACTATAAGCAGTGAGAGGAAACAGAACAGTGTCAGTATGTGGGTTAGTATGTTTCATAACGAACTAATTTATAAATATAGCATGATGTCCTGCTGGTGTTTTGATTAAATTGTCTAGTAATGCATTTTCCAATTAAATTAAATTTAATGGTTATCAATCCTAACCAAATGAGTCAAGCAGGCTATATTAGAGTGAATGACATGATTTTTTTCTTTGCACCTATTAAGTTATTCAAAAATACTACAACTACTAATATACTACGCTAAGGCTTGGTTTTACAGACAGGCTTAGATTAAGCCAGGATTAGGTCGTAGTTCAGTTAGGACATTTAAGTAGCTTTAATAAACGTTCCTTAGGAAAAAAACATTACCGGTGTGCATCTTGAGGCAAAACAATGGCACGGACATATCAGAGCAAGCTGCTTTCAGTTAAAACAGCTCAAACATACATTTTAGTCTGGGACTAGACTTAAGCCTTGTCTGTGATTGTTTTAAATATCTGATTTAAAAGTAATTTTGATGTGTATACATTTGATTAATGTTTAAAACTTTTGTCCACCAAATAAAAGACAGTGTGGCATGACCAGCATGCAAGAAGCCATTTTGTTGCATTTGGTAAAAAAAAAAAGCATAAAGCAACTTTAGTATAAATATCACGTTTCTAAAAACATGATGCATTTTGTATCATTACCTATATTTGCCGTCTCTGTCCAAAAACTTGTATCATTCATTAGTAGCCTATGTGTTTTACATCTTTCGTTTTTGTACCGTTTGTGCTTATATGGATCTGTTTTAGGTAATGTGATTCTTATGCTTGTGCTTTTCATACATAACATCACAAAGAGCGTCCCTAGTGGACGCGTCCATATTCTTATTTTTCTCCTTGTTTACCATTTTCTTCATCATATCGCTTCTCTCGGGTCATACTCTGACAAGTCTATACAAATTCTTGCACATATACACCAAATACCAGTTGTTTTGTGCTCATTTTGCCAGATAAATAAATCCTGTCCATCACGACTGACTTAAAATATGTAATATAAAGATGATGTAAGAGTAAGAATAGTTCGACGGAGCAGCCCGCACATATACATTTGTTTACACAATCTTTGCCACGAATTACTTTTGTAGAGCAAAATACTTAAAGACATTTTATAATACACCGAACTATAGACCTTAACTGCCGTTTTACCACCACAGGTGTTTATAATCATAATGTTTTAAAGATGCAGAAGAGTTGAGGAGCTCAGCGAGCTTTTCATTGTTCCGCAGAGGAAAGGTTACTCTCGGTCATTTCGCGCAGACTCGGTTACGAGCAGATGCTGAAGCGACACGCGACCACTTGCAGTCTTCTTTGTTCAACTGTCCTTTCAAGTTGTCATTTTATCCCAATAGCATACAAATGAAAATGATAGTCAATCATACAGAGCTTTTCAACATAAATAACTGCCACGAAGCATCTGATACATCATAACTCATCAAGTGTTTACGACAAAAGACACCATCGTGTAAGTTTTGAAGAAAAATAACAACGGCGCGATTCTGATTAAAGAAGTAGCGGGTTAAAATATACAAATGTTTATGTGTCACGATTATTCAACAATAAAACATGACAACTGTAATCAGTTTTCAGCAGTTTTTAAACGACTGCCACGGAGCTTTCAATGCATCACAACTCACCAAATGTTTACGATAAAAAAACGCAATTTGTGCAAACAACAACAGCGTGTTTCTGATGACAGAATTAGCACGTTTAAGCAAAAATATTTATCTATGATTTAGTGGGAAAAAAAAAAAATGAGCTCACTGCTCAAAAAAGAAGGAAACTCAACATTTTACTCACCGTTAGTTCTTGCTCCGAAATGATTAGGCTATTCCTTATTTCATATAAGCTGTAATTCCCTTTGAGTCGAGAGGAGAAACAGCTGTTGTAACGCTCTCAAAGCGATACTGTAGCTAGTGGTGGTATTTTGTGCTCTTATGGACGAACCTTTTTCCTCTCCTCCATCCTTTTATAGCGAGAGCGATGCGCGAGGTTACTGTCGGTCAAAAGCGCTGCTGTTTGTGTTCGAGCCTCCATATATGGAAAGCACGTGCGGACCCAAAACAGCTCTTAAAAGGGCAACGTGAAATTGCGCAAAATTCGTTTTTACTTGTATTTACATGCGTTGTAGCTAATTTTATACTACAAATGTTATAAATTTAATATTAATTTTATTATTTTGCAGATATCACTGAAATTGGGATGCGCAGCGGTAGGGTTAACTGGCACTTTGGTAAATGTCAAAGTGATTGTCAATTCTTACTTTTCAGCACATGTAACATTTCATAATCTTACATCTCTGCTGAACAATCTTTAGATAGTTTGCTGGTTTAAGTTGGTCTCACATCCTGACCAAGTTGGTGTCTAAGTGACTGCAAACTAGATTAAATGTAAGTCAGTTTTTTTCGGGCAGAACAAACCAAAACGAAAATATCAACTAACTTAAGTTTTGTTTCTGCACACATATCAATCTCATAGGAATAAAACGGATTGGAGAGAAAAAAAGATCTTCTCTCCAGGTCATCAGGACCTCTGAGAAATGAAGGCAGGCTGTAAAACACTTAGACACAACCAGCCGCGTGGGCCTTGAATGAAGATACTGAGCAAGACAGATAGCACTAGCTTATAATTTAATTGATAAAGTGTCCTAGAAATCCATCTATCATGCAAAATATAAGGAATAGTTCTAAGTTAGCATAGCACAGATGGCAGAAGTATGCACAATGACGGTTTAAAGTCTACAACAACTTCTTGTTTTTTTATGCAGAATCTTTGCAGACAATATCAAGTTGTATTATTATTTTTAAAATTCAGATGATACAGGAAGTGCATTCTGTTCTCTGTACTTTCTGCATCACTGGTCCAGATAACTGTGAAGTTACCCATTAATGACATGCATTTGTGTAGCTAATGAACGCATCACACATGGGACGTTTTTTTTGCCTTTAAAAGGATTAGTTCACATTCAAATGAAAATTACTCCAAGCTTTACTCACCCTCAAGCCATCCTAGATGTATATGACTTTCTTTCTGATGAACACAATCGGAGTTACACTATATTGCCAAAAGTTTTGGGACGCCTGCCTTTACGTGCAAATTAACTTTAATGACATCCCATTCTTAATACGTAGGGTATGATATGGAGTTGGCCCACCCTTTGCAGCTATAATAGCCTCAACTCTTCTGGGAAGGCTTTCCACAAGGTTTAGGAGTGTGTTTATGGGAATTTTTGACCATTCTTCAAGAAGTGCATTTGTGAGGTCAGGCAGTGATGTTGGCGAGAAGGCCTGGCTCGCAGTCTCCGCTCTAATTCATCCCAAAGGTGTTCTACCGGGGTGAGGTCAGGACTCTGTGCAGGCCAGTCAAGTTCCTCCACACCAAACTCGCTCATCCATGTCTTTATGGACCTTGCTTTGTGCACTGGTGCGTAGTCATGTTGGAACAGGAAGGGGCCATCCCCAAACTGTTCCCACAAAGTTGGGAGCATGAAATTGTCCAAAATGTCTTGGTATGCTGAAGCATTAAGAGTTCCTTTCACTGGAACTAAGGGGCCAAGCCCAACCCCTGAAAAACAACCCCACACCATAATCCTCCCTCCACCAAACTTTACACTTGGCACAATGCAGTCAGGCAAGCACCGTTCTCCTGGCAACCGCCAAACCCAGACTCGTCCATCGGATTGCCAGACAGAGAAGCGTGATTCGTCACTCCAGAGAACACGTCTCCACTGCTCTAGAGTCCAGTGGCGGCGTGCTTTACACCACTGCATCCGACACTTTCAATTGCACTTGGTGATGTAAGGCTTGGATGCAGCTGCTCGGCCATGGAAACCCATTCCATGAAGCTCTCTACACACTGTTCTTGAGCTAATCTGAAGGCCACACGAAGTTTGGAGGTCTGTAGCTATTGACTCTGCAGAAAGTTGGCGACTTCTGCGCACTGTGCGCCTCAGCGTGCGCTGACCCCGCTCTGTGATTTTACGTGGCCTACCAGTTTGTGGCTGAGTTGCTGTTGTTCCCAATTGCTTCCATTTTGTTATGATACCACTAACAGTTGACCATGGAACATTTAGTAGTGAGGAAATTTCACGAATGCACTGGTGGCAACCTATCACGGTACCGCGCTTGAATTCACTGAGCTCCTGAGAGCGACCCATTCTTTCACAAATGTTTGTAGAAGCAGTCTGCATGCTTAGGTGCTTGATTTTATACACCTGTGGCCATGGAAGTGATTGGAACACCTGAATTCAATGGGTTAATAAAGGCCTTCTGAAGTGAAATGATGCGTTTGTGTAAAAAAAAATAACAGGTTTTGCCAATTAACAAGTTTTCCATATTTAACAAGTTATGAAGTAAAATATCTAGCTTCCGCCAGACCGCCTTCCGTATTCAACATACGTAGAAAGTGTAACACCTTTCGCAGTTCAAAATGCTTATGCTACGTCCTTCCCTATTCAACTTACGGAAAAAGCTTAACTGATGTGACACCAGTTTACACTTTCTTCATAACTTGAATACAGAAGGCGGTTTGGCAAAAGCTATATATTTTACTTCATAACTTGTTAAATATAGATTTTTTTTTTTTTTTTTTTACACAAACACATCGCTTCACTTCAGAAGGCCTTTATTAACCCCTCGGAGCCGTGAGGAGTACACGTTTATGATGAATGGATGTGGATGGAGACACTTTCTTCAGCTCATACTCGTGGGTCCCGTTCACTGCCATTATAAAGCTTGGATGCGTCAGGATATTTATTTATATCTGATTGTGTTAATCAGAAAGAAAAAAATCATATACACCTAGGATGGCTTGAGGGTGAGTAAAGCTTGGGCTAATTTTCATTTGAAAGTGAACTAATCCTTAGGGAAGGCGTAGGACGTAGCGTAAGCCTTTTGAACTGCGAGAGTTTTACACTTTCTTCGTACACTGAATACAGAAGGCGGTCTGGCGGAAGCTAGATATTTTACTTTGTAACTTATTAAATATGGATATTTTTTTACACATACGCATCAATTCACTTCTGAAGGCCTTTATTAACCCCCCAGAGCCGTTTATGATGGATGCACTTTCTTCAGCTCATACTCGTTGATCCCGTTCACTGCCATTATAAAGCTTGAATGCATCAGGATATTTATTAATATTTCCCCGATTGTGTTCATCAGAAAGAAGAAAGTCATATACACCTAGGATATCTTGAGGGTGAGTAAAGCTTGGGCTAATTTTCATTTGAAAGTGAACTAATCCTTTAAGATTTTAGAATAAAATTTATGTGAATGCAATGAGGTCTTATAACTTTTTCACAATTTTTAATCCCTCTTCTTTTTTTTAAAAGATCCTGCAATTTGATGAATGAATTTTTAAAAATACACTTATTCAATGTAGTCCATGACGTCATAATAGCTGCATGCATTACAAATTTAAATAACTGCAAAATGCACTTTAAAACAGTGTAAAATGGAGTACAGCATGTCATGCTGCAGGACATGTCAACTGCCCAAAAGTATTTCATGTCAGCTACCATAAGCAAAGATATTCAGTGACATTGTGAATCAAACATCGTTCAGAAAAGCAGAATCTGACCCATCTGTTTCTAACCACAGTCAAAAAGAACACAATGATTTTGATTTGAACTGACAGAATGTAACATTGTGGCTTTTGTACTTTTGGTCATGTGATCAGCACTTTCATCCTGTTTTTCAGGCCGATCATCTCTTTGTGTTTATGAAGGCTGTGAGGCTGCCAAGTGAATAATGCTGCCCTCCTGCCCCAGTATCCTCTGCCAGTATTGTGGAGTTGAGCCTCAGGGATGACACGGCGAGGTTGACACAGAGAACGACAGTGAGCAGAGATAAACAAAGCATCTCAACATTGCATGTGAAAACTCTTTGCAAAAGAAACCACAACCAGGTTGAGCTGAGAGAGGAAGTTCCATATTGAGACTGTGGTAAACTTAATAAACATGTGACTTTGGTAAGACTTAAAGGAGTAGTTCATCCTAAAAGTTTTGTTATCATTTACTCACCATCATGTAATTGAAAAAAGAACCATGGTGCTTTTCTGATCATATACACATTTTATTTCCATATCATGGTATTACCATCCAATACCATAATTGTACCATGGTACTACCAGTGTTTTATAAGGTTTAATCATCACCTGTTTGTTGTCAAGCAATGCCACAGCACTTAACATAAGTTACTTATCAACTGATATATAACGAGAGGATGAACTGATTACAGCTTCAGTTAGTTTATATGGCACTGACACACTTCCCAGCGTGAAGAGCTGTTGCCCTTTTAAGAGCACGCGCCTCTGTTTTGATAAATATAATATTCCACAGCAGCAAAATGTTGCCTTTGCATGCGAACTGATCCATTGCTTATAACGTTTAAAGTAAAAAAACGTGCTTTTCTGGTGACTTTTGCTAAGAAAAACAGTTCACTGTGGTGTCATTAATAAATGTTTGTTATGATACCCGAGACGAAAAAGTGGGGGTCTAAACGCAGAAACACTATGACATACTCAGAATACGTTTGCCACACCATAATAATCTCTGTTAAAAGGCGAACGAGACACAATCATTAGATTTTAAAAATGTATATCGCTCTCATGATCTCCTCAAAGTCGCTCGTACTCGGTGAAAAAAGCATTTGTGCGGCGGGTTTTTCCCAGATTTAGCCATCTAACGTGCTTTAAAATGATGGAATTGTATGCGTAGTCATACAATATTTTGCCAAGGAAGCAAATGTTCACTTATTTTCAGGCTCCTCTCAGCAGCTGAGCACAAAGAGTCGGTTTGTCCGACAGTAACCCCGCGAAGGGGGAGGGGGTGCTGGATAAATATAGTTCCGAATACGGGGGCAGCATAAAATGTTACTTTAGAAAAAAACGTATTGACGTGTTATACATTTTCTTTATACATTTTTTCTTTACCGAAATCTATTCATTCATTGACTTGCCTTGGCGCGATAGCCTGCTGAACTCGATTAGCTAAACATAGGCTATACCATTGGCCAACACATCAAACCAAGTGTAACTATCAAGTAAATTAAATGTATAAACCGCACGTTTAACGACATTATGAGTGTAATACCGCGTAGATAGACGCAGGTTTAAAGAGAACAAGGACTTCCAGCGCTCTGCAGTGCTGCAATGACCGATAGTAACCTCGCCTCAGAGCGCGAGCAGCAGAAACTGGGTGAAAGGGAACGTGACGTCACTCGCGGTGAACCTTCTCGACTGCTGCGTTTACATGGTCATTAGCCGTAATGCTCTTTACAGCTATGCATTCATGAAACAAGTAGCTACTTTCTGATAAGCCACTGGTTTGAAGCCAGGCCAGTTAATACAACAAGTTGGAGGGAGAACTTTTGCAGATAATGCTGAAAATATTACATCCTCTATCTATCATGATATAGGATGCCATACAGTTACACAGAAAAACAACAAATGTTAATTTTATTATTGTGTTGAGTTTAACAGAAGCTAGTTAGTAAGAGCTGTGTGGGTAAACCTCACTCCTCCGGCCTCAAGAGGCACACTAGCGACCAAAGACTATAGAATAACACAAGACGCATCAATCGTATTGTTTTGAATGGGAGAAAGTGCAACGCGCAATATGGCGGAATAAGTCCTGCCTTCTAAATAAGAGCCAATCGCCGATTGGTAAAGTCATCGCATCACTGCAGCGGACGTTTAGAAGCTCCGGTTTCTATAGAAACAGTAAGACTCGCGCCTCTGAAATGAGATGCGAGACGTGCATTTGGGACTGCGCATGCGCATTGGCTTGATCCAGCCTGAAAAACACCGTTTTTTGTCATAATTCGAGCATTTAGAAACAAAATTTATGAGACAGTTGTTGTCAGATTTCATTGGTGATCTCAAATATGAAATTAAATCAAAAGCTTGGCAAACAGCTTTGGAGGATTTGTTGTTTCCACATTCAAAGAGATAGGAGCTGCACTTGAATGCCTGAGAGGCGTTTCAAAGATGGCCGCCGAGTGAAATGACTTGTCTTACAGGGACTTTGCTAGTGACTGACGCTAGAGGCTGCGGTCTTTAGTGTCCTTGTTAGCGCACCTGCCTCCCATGACTGTAAGTTGCCAACGCCGGTTCAAATCCCGCCCACAGCAGTGTGAGTAAAACCAGGGTTACATTGGTGCTGTGACCCAGATGGGAGTGAGGTTTAGGCCAGGGGGTGAGTAAAGCCCAGGGTATACTATTTTTTTTTTTACATGTACACTAGTGTACACACACAGTCGAACGCACAGCCTTGCAAAGCATACTTCATTCGACTTGTAGGCATACACAGGCGTTCGACGCATGCACAGTTTTGAGCAATCTCTCGCCACGAGTTACAACTCGGTCATTTTCTAAAAAAAAATAAAAATGATATACTTTTAACCACAAATGCTCATCTTGCACTGCTCTATGATCCGTGTCCACAACTTCACGCATTACGTAATCACGTTGGAAAGGTCACGGTATATGGAGAAAAATCCTGGAATGTTTTCCTCAAAAACCTTCATTTCTTTTCAACTGAAGAGAGAAAGACATAAACATCTTGGATGACATGGGGGTGGGTGAATTATCAGGAAATATTAATTCTGGAGTGAAAAAATCCTTTAAAGAAAATGATTAGAACTCTAAAACTCAAAGGATCAACGGTACCATTTTGAAAATGTTGCGTTTTAAGGCCCCCAAAACTCTATTGTTGTGTTAATGAGCAGCCAAAACGCATAAAAAGTTTTCTGTTTTTAGTTGAAAACGCTTTCGCTTAAATGGCCCCTAATAAACAGGAGCATGGGAGAGGGAGAGACTGGCGAAGGCCTGTCACAATAATAAGTTTGGGAAAAAATTATATCTGCTGTTTTATAAAATTTAAGGGGCCATTTATACAACATCGTTTTTAACTAAAAACATAAAACTTTCTATGCGTTTTGGCCATTCATTGACACAACAACAGCATTTTGGGGGCCTGAAAATGCAAATTTTGAAAACATGTTTCAAAGTGAAAGTTTTTGAAAACGACGCCGTTATCATCTCCATGTAAACTACAAAAACCTGAATTTGTGAAAACTGTGACATCACGTACATGCTTATTATGTGTCCAGTCTATAGACAAGTAGTGTTTCTTTACAAAGTGACATCGCCAACTACTGGCCTGGCATGAATAATACAGCGTTTTTAGCCGTTTTTGAAGGTCCGTGTGAACGGGATCCTTTTGACAACGTTGTCGTCAGTATGCAAAAAACGCAAAGGAAAAACCTTTCTGTTTTTAGTACATCAGTGTTGTGTAAACGTACCCTTAAACCTCTTCATAAAATAGTTTGCTAGGAAAGTGCTTGTGCTTTTCATAAAATAAAGAAACGGTAAAATAAAGCCAAATAAATAATGAGAATGATATTTCATGGTACTGTACCTTATGCTGCCTTCACGTGCTCTTGGAAATTTGATAATTCCCACTTCTGAAGTCGTGATTACAAGCTCATCGAAATGGGAGGGCGTTCATGTCCAATTTTTACCTAAGAAACTTACATTTACGATAATTCAGGGAGCAAGTGAAGGCAGCATTAATCTGGCCTTTATATACCATATTTTTACTATGTGTGTATTTTATACCAATACAAATTATTTGAGTACTATTATGCAAAAAGATCAATAACAACTTGTGCAACCTGGCAGTGGTTATTTTCATTTTTCCACTTGCAAACCTTTCATTTTAGCTCATAACACCACATTCCCTCTTATAACTGCACTACATTGCCATATTTAATTAAAATGATAACAGAAAGTGACTTCAAAACAGTGACTTCAGCTATAAGTTAGTCTGATAGCCTGTATGTGACATGTGTGCTCTCTCTTCAGGCCTCGCCTCTGTCCTGAAAGCCTCAGCTGGTGTCAGACAGAGAGGGACATTCATAGGGAAAACAGCTGTGGAGAACACCCTGTCATCCAAACATGTGATTGTCCTGCTCGGCTTTTTGTGAACATCATCAGTGCATTTTTTTCAAGCAGGAGGTGCGGTTTAGGGCCCCTCGACAGCGACGGAAAAGTGCTGACCGCATGCAAAAAACATCTGCTGCCAACTTATTGTTTATAGAGAGAGATACAGTAAGGCTTATTAGCAGTCGTCTGCATTGCTTTTGATTTATGAATAAGAATATTATCCTGTACCTAAATAATGGGCTATTATTCATGCAATACTTTCTGAACTTGCAAGCATTCATTAAGCAAGAACTAAAAGCCACAAAACTCACAATTTTATGGTGCCTTTATGTATTTAATTGGCAAATATAAACAAACAAAATCTTGTATGATGGAACGTTTGTCATATAATTATCCGATATATATATTACATGGCATTTTGGGAAACTCGTGGTTCATATATGTGTGGTTTCCAAAATTCCACGTGAGATTTTTCCATGAAATCTATGCGTAAGCATCATTTCACGTGAATCTCATTTCACGTGAATCTCATCAACATGTCAGTTTGCGTATTGCTCAAACCAGATAAACACTGCTGAACATACATTCTCTCTTGAACCTTTGATTCCCTCGTGTACATGTTTTTTGTGATGCCACAAGGTTCACCATCTGTTTGTGTGGGTTTTACATTTAAGTCAAACATGTAGTGATACTAGCATTTAACATGTGGTAAATAGTCTTAAAAGGTTGCAACTGCTCTGTATGCGATATCCTGGGAGTCCCATGAGTTTGTAGGACCACCTTTGCCAGTAGTTTCATTTTGCTTGCGTAAGTCTTCATCAGCATTGCACGTCTTGACATTGGAATTTTTGTCCAGTCCGGCATTTCTCAAGCTCCATCAGAATGAATGGGAACTGAATGTGAATTGCAACTTATGTCATTCCACAGACGCTCAGTTGAATTACAGTCTGGACTTGAACTGGGTCTTTCCAGGACATTCATCTTTTTGGGTTTAAGACTGTCACTGTTCTCTGGTTATTGTCCTGTTGTGAGCTGAATAAAAATCCTCTTCCCAGTTCCAGTGCTCACGCAGACTGAAGCATCTCTTCAGGGAGGTTTCTTGTCAGTACGTTTTGTACTTTTTCCTTCTATCCCTCTTGTTTCTGCAGAGAAAAATTCCCAAAGCATGATCCTGTCAGCACTATTGCATGAATGTTTCTACAGTCATTTGCTCTATTAGATTAGATATCATAGAAGTGAGGCTCAGAAGTTCAGTTTTGGGCTGATCAGACTGTAAATCTGAGAGTCTCCCATGGGTTTGCCAAACTCCAGCTGAGATGTAATATGGGTTCTCACAAAGGCTTTTTGTGATTCAAGCCAGCTATTGTCTTGTTACAGTTTTTCTCAACTTTGTCACAGTTGCAGGTCTCTTAGGGCTTAACTTATTGAAAACAATAATTAATATATGATCAACTGTGAAATATGCAGTTGGTGATCAAGAGACAATTATACAGGGATGAGCTTAGGCTTGGTCAGATATGCAGTAGATTCAAAGGTACAGAACTTGTACAGAAATGACAGTGTTTACTGTAATAATAACATAAAATTCTCAAATAAAGCCCATATTCAAGCTTTTTTTCCTATAAATTATCTGAATAAATAAATATGTAAGAGTCTTAACATTGTGAAGAGTTTTCAGCACAGAAACAGAATGCAGTATTCTATGAAAACTTGTTTTTGCCACTAAAAAAAAAGGGAACTGACTTTTTATCTCACAATTCTGACTTTTTTCACTCACAATTGCGAGAAATAAAGTCAGAATTGCACGTTATAAACTCACAATTGCGATTCTGACTGCTTTTCTCAGAATTGTGAGATATAAACTTGCAATGTTCTGAGGAAAAAAGACTGACTTTTTGTATCTCACAGTTCTGACTTTATAACACCCAATTGCGACGTTATGGCCCGCTTTCACAGACAGGGTTTAGCCTAAGCCAGGATTAGGCCTTAGTTCAATTAGGATATTTAAGTAGCTTTTATAAACGTATGTAGTGGTTTAAAAAAAAAAAAAAAAAAAAAAAAAGATTAATATGATTAACTATTATCAGTTTAAGTTAACTGCAACATAAAGAGTGCTAAGTCAAAATGATTAATTCACGTGATGTTTATTATTGTTCTAATTCTGTTGGTTAACTAAAAAAATTAGATGTAATTCAAGGAGTGCCCAGTAGGGGGAACACAAAGGCTGCCGGAGTAGCTGACACGAACTATGCCGTGCGTCAACAGCCGATATAGCTCAGCATGTAGACAGCAGCACGAGTCCGTGTCTCTTCTTTTATTAATATATTTTCCCCCTTTTCAAGGTATGGAATTTTTATTAATGCCTTCCTTGTCATAAGTTAATATTGCACAGTAGTTTGTAATGCTGTTTATTTTTGAACGTGCTTAAAATGTGAGGTTTAATGGTTTGATTGTCATGTTTACTATGCTAACCACGAGGAATTAACTTGCTAACCATACCTAAGTTGTAATGTGAAAACATAATTTGTAAGTGGAAATGGTTGAGAGTATATAATATTTTGGATGTAGTCCATGTTATTTTTGTATTTCATGGTTAACTCTTTGATTGATAATGGGCTACTGAAATATTGTTCAAATAGTTATTTTATTTTAGTTTCAAATAAGTCATAAAAATGGATAAAGAGGACTGAATGTTTAGAAATGTAGGTTTAGGGTTATTAATTATATAACAATTATAAAAGTGAAAGTTATGAAAATGTAACCAAAAAAATGTATTTAAACTACAGTGTAATACTGACTGTGATACATCTGCATTTCTATTCTAGTCTGGATATTAATGTGATGTTTTATACCTGGAAATCAATGTCTTGTGTGCACTCAATTTATATGCTGAAAGAAAGAAAATACACAGCCAATACAGCTCAGCACGCAGACAGCAGCAGAGTCCGTGTCTCTTCTTTTATTAATATATTTTCCCCCTTTTCAAGGGGTGCAACACGTACACTTGAAAAAAAAAAAAAAACATTAGGCTACTTGTGTCCATCTTGATAAATATTTTAAGATATGTCAGTACAAGTTGCTTTCAGTTAAAACAGCTCAAACGTGCATTTTAGTCTAAGACTAGCTTAAGCCTTGTCTGTGAAACCGGGGTATATCTCACAATTCTGACTTTATAACTCGCAAGTGCGATTTTATATCACGCAATTCTGAGAAGAAAATACCTTTTTTATTTTTGTATTATTCACATAAGAGCCTTGGATATTATTATATATTCTTTATAACGTCTTTTCACAAAACGAACATGACATCCTAAGATTATGTGATCACATCTGGCAATATTTGACCTGGCATTGTTGTTCAAATGAAGAGGAAGCTGTTGACTCATCAGAACATTACTACTGACCTTGCTGAGACCTCGGAGGTGAGTGAGATGAGACCAGAATAACTCATAAATCGATACCCTTTCAGACGGTCTGTGTGAGCAGAGAGTTGTGTAAAGGGAGTGTGACGCTGCACTATAAGTGATCTGTGTTTGGATGGATGGATGCGTGTGGTTGGATGATACAGAGCGTGTGTGTGCACACGTGAGAGACGGTCACCCCAAACTTGGTAGCTTCCACTTTACTTACAGTAGATAACCTCCAAATCTTCAATGAAGGGTTTTACTACAAAGTCACGTGTAGCATTTGTGAGGGACCAGACAAAAATTGTAATTTTTTGCTTTCAAGGATAGTTTTAATGTTTCCATATGTCAAGTATGGGTATTATACATACATAACATAAGTATGGCTAATACACATAACAGTCTACGTACAGAACATGCTTTTTTTTTTTTTTTTTCTATGCCCAGTTGCAGTAAGGGTCGTTCTTCCTGTCTTTACCGGCACACACGTCAATAGCTGGGCTGTGGTCTATTCAACAGGGAGTTGGAAGGGAGATATTCTGGGTAAGGGATGTCATAAACAGGAAGTCATGTGAAAGAGGCTTTATGCATCATACTAACAAAGAGATATGAGAATAAATGTTGCAATCACAAAGTCTAACATTATGCATTTTTGTTAGGCCTATAGCCTATTTAAGAATAGCTTTTTAATGCTGAACAACTCTCTCCTTCAAATTCTCCTCTTGGAGAAAAAAAAAAAGACAAAATAACTTTGAATTTCTTATCTGTCGCGGATTGCTTTTAGAGTTTACAGAAAGAAATGGACGTTTCTTTCAAAACTGAACATATACAATTTCTAGATTTAAGCTGCGGTGGGAACAATGTGTCCTGGAATGTTTTTCTAACCTTCAATTGGCTTTCACCAGCACGGATTCCTCCCCTAACTAAAACCATAAGCAATGGCGCCATCTAGTGGTTGCACTGACCTACACATGATAAAAAAAAAACATGCGTTATATAGGCTAGTCAAGTGCATTAAAAAATGAAAATGAATGTGCATTGCACTTGCTTTCATTCATGTAGTAGTTTTCAAAATAGTTAAATACTCAATTTTAGTCATTTCACACCTGATTTTCTAAAGAAAACGGTTCGGAATTACACGTGACTGCACCAAGGTTAGTGATCCAATCAGTGTTGCCAAGTCCGCGGTTTTCCCGCAGAATTGGGCTACTTTTACATTGTTGCCGCGGGTTGTTTTTTCATGTCCGAATTTTACTAGGGGAACCCCGAAAAAAACGTGGATTTTACCCCCCGGAACGCGATTTTTATCGGGGGAGCCCCCCTGAAACGCGATTGGGCTAGTTTTAATAGCAATTGGGCGGGTTTTGTTGTGAATACCTGGCAACCCTGGATCCAGTATAGCAGCATGGTCCAGCAACCAGACACAAACAATGCATGAGCCCAAATTAAAGATCTACAGATAACACACTTATTGTTCATACTGCAAATAAATTTATTCCTACTTAACAATGACTATCTTACCATTTTGTCTGGTAGAGTTTGTTCGCTGAAGCTTCAAATCAGCCATCTATCATGGTGTTTCATTGTTCTGAACAAGTAAAATATTGTTTATTATTATAATAAAGAACGTTGTCATCATTTCTGTTGTTCACTTTAATAAATCTTTGTTGTTCACACTCAACATCAAACAATGTGACCATAACAACATTATTCGTTTTGCACACAATATCTTTAGTTGAGATCAAATCATTACAACAAAGCAGGCGTAAAAGCTAAAAAAAAACATCATCAATGTATTTAAACGTGACAGCAGTTTTACTATATTAATTTTTTAGGACTGTGATTTTCGATTGACTGATAAAAAGTTTACTTTGCACATTATTTACAATAAAAATCATAAGCACATTATCAGTGGTGTAAACACTACATCATAAATATAGTATATAACATATCAAACGTGAACAAGACACAAAAATAAACTGTATAGTCAAGTTATTGTAGTCTGTTATGTACATTCATTGGATCTTATTCACGAAACAGTTTTGTGCACCAATGTATGTGAGAATGGTTTTATGAAATTCACAAATAACTTATTTTCTGACATAGCTTCATGACTTTGCTTCATCTGATTCATCATACAACCTGGCTCAAAGATTGTTGACTCAGAATATGTTATTTAGTTTTACATTCAGTTACACTTTTGAAGTCAGTCTCTCAGTTTAGACTAAGATATACTTCAGTACAGAGGGACAAGCGCTGCCTATGTTCAGTATGCACAATATTACATTTCGATATGCATGTAATATTAAGATCAAAATGTGCAGTTCACAACAGAGCACTGAGCTAGGTATGCTTGATTTGACTCTTCATTTCTACTGAGATGAACGAACCAGAAGCATAATGAATTTCAGCATCATTTTTTCAGCATCAAATTTAGCAAATAACAGCTTTATTTCCAGGATGATCATACAACGTGATGAGGTCATGAACCTTTAGTGTAGTATATTATTTTTTATGTTTATCATTGCATAATGTGTACTAATGTTCTATTTTAAAAAAATTGAAGGCAGTATGCAGTATATACTAGGCAGCATGCAGTAGTAAGCTGGACTACACTGAAAACGTTCAGAATTCACCACTTGGAGGCAGTATTACTTCATCATACTGCAGATTTGAGGGCATTTGCTCTCTCACTGCATGCTCAGAAATGTGTCTCATTTATTATACACGTTTTATTTAGTTAGTATGACTATAATAGAGCACGATCAGATGCACGTCGGGCCCTTCAGCTGAGCTGCTCGCTGGCAAACATTGGCTCTCTGTGAAGACAGAGTTTAGTAGCTGCCGTGTTTTCGTCTTTGACCTCGACCTGACACTGGGACTTGGTGCTCTTTCGGTTGCTGCGGCAGGGGTCATCGCCGTGGACGCTGGTGTCGATCCGTGACAGGGTGCACATGCTGCTCTGGTTACGTGGATGGAGACGGGTGGGACGGAGCTCTAGCTCATCGTAGCTTGATACATGGATGAAGGGACACCACCTGAAGGCCCTTTTGAAGCCGGCCCTAAACCTGGAGGTTTGGAAAAAAATATTTTTTTTTTTCATTGAAATTGCATTAATATAATTATTATAATTACTTCATAATATTTTCAGCATCTAAATTATATATATAAAGAACTGAAAGATAGTGTAGTTTAAGTAGAACCCATACTTTTTTATATTCAAATATGTTAAAAATATATATACAATATTTTTAATTTAAAAAAAAAATTATTTCATTATATATATAATTTATATATTTGTTTATTTTAATGTAAAATGTTTTTATTTTATTATTTTTTTTAAATTGATTATTAGTTTTATATTAACTTGCAAGTAAATTAAGAACTGTAAGTTTTATATATAGACATACAGGGATTGGCCAATATAGTGTTGGAGGTTTCACGCCTATATATGTGGTCTGGTGGCCAATCTTCACTGATTTTACATTCCATCAGTTAAAGCAGAGTGTGAAGGTTGAATTAGCAGAGCAATAGTACAGCTGTACATAAAATATTGCAATACACACAACATAATGGAAGACATATCAGAGTTCAAAAAAAGGACAAATTGTTGCTGCCCAGAGTGAAGCACGGCAGTGGATCAATGATGATTTGGGCCACAATATCATGTCATTCCCTGCTGTGCTTGATGTGCGCGTCACTGGCAAGGACCACTGAACCATTCTGGAGGACCATGTACACCTAATAGTTCAAACATTGTACCCTGAAGGGGGTGCCGTTATAATGCATCAATACACACAGCAAGATAGAATGGTTTGATGAACGTGAAAGGGAAGTTGAATATCTCTCATGGCCTGCACAGTCACCAGATTTAAATATTTTTGAGCCACTTTGACGTATTTTGGAGGAGCAAGTCAGAAAACGTTTTCCTCCACCAGCATCACAAAATGACCTGACCACTGATCTGGAACAGGAACAGCTCAAAATACCTCTGACTGACTTGTATCTGTCATTCCCAAGATGAACTGATAATGTGTTGGCCACAAAGGAGGCTCTACTACACCATACTAATAAATTATTGTGGTCTAAAATCAGGTTTGCTATATATTTCAGTTTGCTTGTCCAACCCCTCTGTGTGTATATATATATAAAGTCATGTGAAAAATAAAGGACACCCTATTGAATTCTATGGTTTTATGCATCGGACATAATAAAAAAATCATCTGGTCCTTGGCAGGTCTTAAATTTAGGTAAATACAACCTCAGATGAACAACAAATGACATATTACACTGTGTCATTATTTATTTAACAAAAACTAGGCCAGAAGCCATGTGTGACAAACTAAGAACACCCTTACTGTTTCCATGGGAATTAAGAGGGTAAGTTTCAGTCAGGTGCTGATAATCAAATGCCTTGTTTTGGCAGTTTGCTGGTCTAGAGCCTTCAGGTGTGTGTTAACACAATGCCAAGGAGGAAAGACATCAGCAATCATCAATGATGCCTGTCAATCTAGGACGGGTTACAAGACCATTTACAAAGAATCTGAAGTCCATCATTCTACAAGTGGAAAACATTCAAAATAGACACCAATCTTCCCAGGAGTGGACGTCCCAGCAAATTCACCCTAAGACCAGACCGTGTAATGCTCTGAGAAATTGCAGACAACCCAAGAACTACACCTCAGACTCTACAGACCTCAGTTAATGATAAAGTTCATGGCAGTACAATTAGAAAAAGACGGGACAAGTATGGCATGTTTGGAAGGATTGCCAGGAGAAATCTTCTTCTCTCTAAAAAAACATGGCAGCACGGCTTAGGTTTACAAAGTTGCATCTGATCAAACCATAAGACTTCTGGAACAAAGTCCTTTGGACAGACGAGACCAATGTGGAGATGTTTGTCCATAATGCACAGCGCCAAGTTTGGTGAAAACTAAACACAGCATATCAGAACAAACACCTCATAACAAAAGTCGAGCATGCTGGTGGAGGGGTGATGATTTTGGGCTTGTTTTGCAGCCACAGGAATGGGGCATCTCACAGTCATTGAGACAACCATAAACTCCTCTGTTTAAATAAATATGCTAGAGTCAAATGTGATGCCAACCCTCCGACAGCTAAAGCTTGGCCAAAATTGGATCATGCAACTGGACAATGATCTGAAGATCACCAGCAAATCTACAACAGAATGGCTGAAAAAGAAAAGAATCAAGGTGTTGCAGTGGCCCAGTGAAGTCCAGACCTCAACCCGACTGAAAAGCTGTGGTGAGAGCTGTGCATAGACAAATGCCCACAAACCTCAATAAACTGAAGCAACGTTGTACAGAAGAGTGGGCCTCCAGAATGATGTGAGAGACTGATAAAGTCAGACAGAAAATGATTACTTCAAGTTATTGCTGCTAAAAGTGGTTCTACAAGCAATTGAATCATAGGGTACTCTTATTTTGTCACCCATGGCTTTTCCATTTTGGCTTTATTTTTGTTAAATAAATAATGACAGTGTGATATGTCATGTGTTGTTGTTCATCTGAGGTTGTATTTACCTAATTTTTAGACCTCAAAAGATATTATATAATGTTTTTCTTGAAAATCTCTATTTTCAAATAAAAAATAATGCAAATTGCATTTATTAAGCAGGTGAAAAGCCTTTCTGGCTAGAAATTTTTCTCAATTTTCTCAGCAGAAATGACAAACAGTTAATTTTACACCCTGACTGTATATTTGTATATGAGTGTTTCATTACCTGCCATTCAGACAGCAGTAAATAATGGGGTTGTACATGGTGGAGCTCATGGCCAACCACAACACAGACAGATAGACCTGCTGGATGGACTTCCACTTGTTCAAGCGCTTGTTTAAGCCCGTCACAATGAAATAGATGTGATAGGGCAACCAGCAGAGGGCAAAAGTCACCACCACCACAATCATCATCTTCACCACCTGAGGAGAGAGAGAAAAAGATTATCTAAAGTCTCAACATGAAGCATATGCAAGCAAAACAAGAGGTTTTTTTTTTTGGCTTCTTGTGTCCTGGAACAAAACAGCATCAGGGAAAGCCACGGCTCAGCTCATGTAAGAACTCCATCTGCCGACTCAAAGCCATCTGCTGCCATTGTTCAGTGAACAAAAACTCAAACCTGAAAACAGATAATGAATAACTAGAAGAAATGTGACTGCTAGTGATTTGGATCCACACTGAAAGCTTTTACACCGGTCATCAGGCATGAGTCAAGCTCAATTTTTATCCCAAAAGAGGAGGAAATTGCAGTGTGCCGAAAAGTAGTACATAATTGCATATTTCTAATAAAAATATCACCAAAGGGCAATTTTGTGCTTTGATTTGATATCACTGGCATCAGGTTTTCAGAAAGGAACATATTGTTCTGGTGTCCAGTAGTCATTTGTTCTTGTTATACTAAACAGCCTCACATTTCGCACAGCCGGACTTCTGACTAGCAGCATCTGGCCCTCGTTGCAGCACATTATACAAAGTACACACTTTTTATGCAGGAAGAGACTGTCTGACCAAAATGTGAAGTGACTAACCTCTGTTTGTTTTTTTTAAAGCACCGTTTATGATATTGAAAATCTATTTGCTCAGCAGTGTTGTCTGCATATGCACTATCGGTCAAAAGTTTGAGATAACTTATTTTAATGTTTTTGAGTTTCTTATGTTCACCAACACTGTAAACCCTAATACTCAAAATAATTAATTGGTTTGAGTAGGGAAAACTCAACTTAAAGGGTTATAGTTCACCCAAAAATGAAAATTCTGTCATTTATTACTCACCCTCATGTCGTTCCAAACCCATAAGACCTTCGTTCATCTTCAGAACACAAATCTGAAATCAGATGGCTCACTTTTGCCAGCAATGTCACTGAACCTCTCAAGAGCCAGAAAGGTACTTTTCAACAATATCTAGCGATGGCGATTTCAAAACACTGCTTCATGAAGCTTCAAAGCTTTACAAATCTTTTGTTTCAAATCAGTGGTTCAGATCGCATAAATGAAACCTTGTTTACTGAAATCACGTGACTTTGGTGCTCCGAACCACTGATTTGATACAAAAGATTTGAAACAAAAGATTTCATAAAAAATATCTTAATTTGTGTTCTGAAGATGAACGAAGGTCTTAAGGGTGTGGAACGACTTGAGGGTGAGTAATTAATGACAGAATTTTCATTTTTGGGTGAACGGACCCTTTAAACAATTTACTTCAATCAAATTAACTTTCATGAGTATTTAGAACTTTCTTTTTCTTTTGAGTTCACGAAACTGACACATTTTAAGTAATCTAAATTGTTTCATTGTTTTGAGTTTTATATACTAATTTCTTTTAAATTAGACAAACATAAATTTACCTAAAACTGGGCTATTTCCCAGCATGCTTTTCCATGACACTCGAAAGGGAGAATAAATGCTAAAATTAAGTGTTATATAATGTTTTTTGTGCAAGATTAATGTTAAGTGGGAGATTTAGTAGTGTTTAATGTTTAGCCATGCTAATTTAGAAGAGTTTCTGTTATGTGGGTTTTTTTAAGGGGTTACCATCATGGTGATGAGTGGAGCATGGGCTTAGTTTGAGAAACATATATTTCATAAATGTTCTGTATTGTCATACTCTTTCAGCAATTTCTATGCTATGCTAATATTATCAATTAGCATTCGTTGAATTAGCTAATTATTATAGCTAGCTAAATTTCCACTAAAAACATAAGTTGAGATTTGCTGCTCAAGAAACATTTCTGATTATTATTAATGTTGAAAACAGTTGTACTGCTTAATGTTTTTGGAAACTGTGATACTTGTTTGAGGATTCTTTGATGAATAAAAAGTTCAAAAGAACAGCATTTATTTGAAATAGAAATCTTTTATAACATTGTAAAAATCTTTACTGTCACTTTTGTTAAACTGGATGGACCCTAAACCTTTGACTAGTAGTGTCATTCAGAAAGCAGAATATACCATATCTAATTTATTTGCTAATGCTAAAATCTTGCAAGGATTTGATGGTTTTTACAAATTCAGTGATTAGAGCTTATTGTACACTGTAAAAAGTAAAACGCTATATCTACTCCATAAAATTTTGGCAACAGATTACAAGCAATATTATTAATTAAATTCAACAAATAGAATTGAGTTAGAATTAATGAAATTAATTCCTTAAATGTCAACCATTTAAAACAAGTAAAATTTAAACAAAAATATCTGAATAACAGACAGACGTCAAAGATGAATTAAGAACTCTTTAATTTTTATTGTCAACATTGAAGATGATGATAACAAGTAGAATCACTGAAGGAAAGAGAAACACATGATTCAACAGAGGTTTAGATGTTAATGTTGATTTTATTGAAAATGTTCAACCATTATGGTGATCAGTGTTTCGGTTAGTTAGGCAGTTTCACTCTTTGCTTTTTATGTCAGTTTGTAGTTTTTGCAACGGTGTTTGCAAATTTTACACATTTTAAATGGTTGACTTTTAAGGAATTAATTTGATTAATTCTAACTCAATTCTTATATGTTGAATTTAATTAATAATATTGCTTGTAATCTGTTGCCACAATTTTATTAAGTAGATAGAGTGTATTACTTTTTATAGTGTATCAACCAGATAAACCAAACTTTGTTTTCAGGTGGACTATAGTCAGAGATATCATAGTACCAGCCAGTCAAATTATTGATAGCGCTTGGCGATTGATGTGTAATAAGCATCAGATGGTCAATGAACGGTGTGAGTTTGACGTCTGAGGCTGAGACTAAACAACACAATGGAGAATAAAGATCTCATGCTATGGCTGAAGGTTTGGACTGCATCAAACACTTGCCCTTGCCTGCAATTCATATCTTTCCGCTTTGTTTTTTTAAAACTAAATAAACTGGCACCTCCATTGTTAATGTTAACATTTTCTAGCCATTTTTCCATCGCTTCTGAAAACAACATACAACCATCCTTCATTCTCTAAGATCCAAGGTCCTCTGCTCAATTTAGTATGAAAAGCCACTCACAAAGTCTCATTAATTTGCGCATAATTTGACACAGGACCTGTTGGAAAAGACAAAGAAACGCCGTCCATCATCAATCAACGAACACTTTCATTTGCACCTTGTCTGTAAAGAGGCGACAAAAGTCTTGTACCCTGTAGAGACCCTACTGTAGTTTAATGAGTAATGGGACGCAGTGGAGCCTTGCGAATAATTGCTGATTGACAGTTACACAAAGCAGAGAAAGGTTAGGTATGACGTAACCCTACCAGCAGATCCGATGGCAGAAGTGTCAGAGAACCTGCCCTTTTTATGCCAGTTTGACACAGGTTTAGCTAAAGTTTTCAAGGGAAGCATATAAATGGTCTTCAATCAGTGTGAAAGCGCAATGTCTTTCAGCAGGGCAGGTGAACATGACCTGTCAGGAGCTTACAGCTAAATTTTACCTACTCATTGTGGTGAGGCTGTGCTGATTTTCTCACCTTACAACAGCATTAATGACATTCTGCAAAGGGAAAGCTGAAAATACAGAGTACCCTGGATTAGATCTAACGTTTTGTAAAAACTGATGCATTTATCATAACTTCAAATTTGTGAGTCGCACCTTCTGCAGATTATATTCTTTATATAGAAAATTTTGTCATCATCTACCCACCTTTAGGTCACTGAAATCTTTTTTTCCATTTGTCCCCACTTTCTGCAATTTTGCTTGGTTTATCAAAACTTGGTAGAAAAAAACATTCTATTCATCCACTTTTTCCGCATCAAGACTCTGAGAAAGTGTTCACACGCCCTGCGAAACCTACTGGAATCCTTTCCATTAAATTCCAGCCAATCAGCACGTTCTTCACAAGAATGAATGGGCTTCGGGAAGTGAGGTTTTGTAAAGGTGAGAATACAAGTGCTTTAAGCCAGCATAATCCCAGGGTTATATTTGAAATGTTTCGGTAATCTCTGCATCAAAAACAAAAGTACTGGATTACATAGGAAGATCACAGTCATTAATATGAACCATTTTAGCACAATATGAGATGAATTGTCCTAGATTCATCCCTGAGAGGGACCTATCATTGTTCCACGTGTGCAAGCCTGAACGCTGAGGCTCACAAAAAGCTCAGAGCTGCCCGGCGAGATAAACCAGACATGACCTTAATCTGTGGAAAAATCTCAAATAGATATAACAATACAGTACATACCATCAGTACAGGTAACAATAAATACATAGATTAATTTCTATGATTTTCAAATGCATGGGTTCATTTCTTTAATACTGTCCTTTAGTCACCTCATTCTGACAGTCATACTGAGGACAGAGAGATTATATGAGAGAGAAATCATTCGGTTTTTACGTGCAGTGTAGCGTAACTTTCTTCACCGATCTGACAAATACTTTCACTCTGAACGATTTTTAAGACTTGAAATTCATTTTGGTTACACTTTATTTCAATAGTCCACACTAGACATACTATAGTAACTTTGCAACTATATGGCATACTAACTCTCATTAGTAGGGATGCACGGAAATGAATTATCGCCCAAAAAAGTGGCATTTCCGTTTTTTGACAAAAAAAGAGAAAAATGGCAGAGTTGAAAATATATGCCACCCCGCCTATGCTTTATGCATGTCTCTATCTGCAAGCACTCACAACAAAATGGATAAGTACATAATCAAATTCATGAATATTACATAATTTTAACATTATTAAACAATTTTTGTCATAGAATACACTTGTCTGTTCACAATGAGTCGACAGTTTGAACATTCTTGTTTCCTTTGTATTTATTTTGAATATCTGAGGTGAATTTGAGGTGAACCTTATTGCTTTTATAAAACGGTTACCACACAATACAAATATTAAAGCCAAAAATATTTATCAATGCAACTTTCATGAGGTAAACTTTCACTAAAAGCTTTCCTTCCGCCGGAAAATATCGTCCCTGACCGTGAACAGCAACAGAAGTTACATTATTATGCCATTAGATGGCGGCAAAGACTGTCTTTATGAGTGTGTCAGTCAGTAGCGAAGACTTTTACATTGAAAAGACTGAATTGTTGTGAACACTAAACAAGACGCAACTGACAAATGCTTTGACTAGCGCTGTTAGACACGGGAAAACCCCTTAACTGTTAAAAGGACAAGATATTGCAGCGGACATTTAAACAGATTTTTATTATGAACATAGGACTGACCTGAAGGAAAATGCTAAATCTGAATGCAGGTAATAAACTCGATCTCTTTCTCACAATACTCTTCTGCATAATACAGTAAGCTTCAATGAACAATATCAATTGAGAACAAACAGTTTACGTTGCTAAGAGTGGTTGCCAAGACCCCAAAACCATGGGACAAATTTTACGTCCTCTTACCTTCCTTTTAGCACGCAGTTGTCCAACATAATTGTCCGATGAATCTCCAGGAATCTCTCCTCCCCAAAGTGTCACCCCGACTATAGTGTAGGTGATACCCATCACCACTAGGGGCAGCATGTACACCAGCACCGTTACTATGATATGATACCTGCACAGGTGAGAGGAGAGGAAGTCATTGTGAAAAACAAGTGGCTGTTATGCTCACCAAATGATAAAACCAAGTACCTAATGCTCGGGTTGGATATTTAGACAACAAATTTAGATTGTGAGTCAGAATGACTGTTTACACTTCTCACACACCATTTGGCCACTGGTAAATAGGTAATGTGTTTGGTTATCAGTGTTTCTCGCCTCACTGGCAGATGGCACTTTGTGTAAAGATAGCAGGAAATGTAACGCCAGGAAGAGCATTACCAATGTTTGAAGAGTGGAAGCAGAGCCTGAGAAGTGAAGGCTGTACAGAAATTACAATCAAGCAGAAGAAAAGCCAATCAGGCATTGCCAAATCATCGTCTCACTGTCAACACGTGCAGTTCTAAGGCTGAGTGAAATCCACCTCATTAGTGATTGATTGGGAACTTTCGTTTGGAACAAATAAATCTCTTACATGAATGAATCCTCAGCAGGTTTCGGCCAGGCAACGTAGCAGACGGTTCTGCGAGGCATAGTTCTCGTGGTAGAGTAGAAACACAGCGGGAAAGCCAAAATCACCGCCAAGGCCCAAATACAGAGAATCACCACTTTAGTAGCGGTGGCTGACAGACGAGGCTTCAAAGGGTGAATAATGGCCATGTACCTGCACAAAGAAAAACATGGTGTTTTTTCTGGCTTTTAACAGTATTTTCTGATTTATAGATGTTAGTCAGGGTAGCGCCATGTTGATAGAATACAGTACATTCAATGGATTGTACTGTTGTGTACAGTGTTGAGGGTAACTCATTACAAGTAACTTGAGTTATGTAATCAGATTACTTTTTCAAGTAACTAGTAAAGTAACGCATTACTTTTTCAATTTACCACAAAATATCTAAGTTACTTTTTCAAATAAGTACCGCAAGTTACTTTTTCACATTTATTGATTGACAGCTCTCCTGTCCCCATGTTGAGAGAAATAAAGTGCAGAGGTGTTGTGTGCGCTGTGTGAACATGATGGTTATTGTAGTTCTAGACTAAATGTGAACATGCATTTACTCATCTCACTTGAACGAAAACTTTCAGTATTCCTCAAAATGAATAAAAACAGTGGAATGTATCTCAGAATTTTATGCAAACCTGTAATAATTAATTATATTAAATTACACAGATATACTTTATGTATTTAATCTCACTTTATTAACCAATGTCTTTGCTGCTGACCTTCAATGATCTAATTCAACCATACTCATAAGCAAAAATTACTTTAGATTAGATTTAGAAATAAGAGTGTTGAACTTCCTTCTCCTGTATCCTATTCTTCTTTAATCCAGAATGGCAGCACAGGTGAAAGGTTTATTTGAGCTGCGCCCTCTACTGTACAGGAGTGAATTAGCTTTTCCTTCAGCCTGAAGCTTATTCATTTTCACTTTTGTTGTGAAAGGGCCTTAATGTTTGCCAGAAAATAGAACTTTTTTGTTGTTATTAAAAAAACAAACAATCAAACCCAGCCCAGGTGAGAAAAAGTAATGCAAAAGTAATGTAACGTAGTAATGTACTGCAATTAGTTACTTTTTTAGGGAGCAACGCAATATTGTAGTGCATTACTTTTAAAAGTAATTTTCCCAACACTGGTTGTTTAACATGCCAACTGTTCGGCTGACAAGACGTCTTTTTCCGAAAAAAAAAAAAATAGTCAAAGTGGTTAAACTCCATAAAACAGTTAAAAGCTGAAAGTTGTGAAAATTACATGACCTAAGACCTTTATACAGTGCATGCCACTGTAAAGACTGTACTTCAATTCCTCACAGCCTCGTTTTCATCTGTGTTAAATTCAAAATGGCGTCTAACCTGAGTGATGAAAAGAGATATGCAAAATCCAATTCCAATATGTCAACAAAATGAGACAAGAATTTTGAACCTGGCTTTATCCAAGATTTCTGTCCTGGAAATGTATCATATAATCCATCATTTGCATAAATAAATAAAAAAAATTAAAAAAAACTTGTAATTATTTTTGCAATTCTGAATGTAATCAATCATCTGGGAAAGTATGGTGATAAATATTTCACCCTTTTCACCTGTGGTTTCTTGCCTTAAAGACACCATGAAATAAAAATGGGCAATTCTTATTTTTTATGGAATATTGCAGTATTTATTTTCAATGATTTATCTGTGCACATCATTATTTTTTTAAATTCACATGCCTCATAATCTTTAATCAAAATAACTTCCCCTTCCTCTTGCAGTTCATCTCTGATGATGTGTTTACTGGCGCGAGGGCGGGGCAACCTGTCACTCACACGAGATCCACCAACAGCAAACCACAACCATCCAATCAATTCCCAAGGACAAAATCAAGTCCCGCCCTACATTTTTTCTTCAAGAAGCTGCTTCATTTGGATATACATCACAATAGGGAAGAAAAGTCTAGCAAAACTTCCATTTCATGCAGATTTTAAACTTAAAACAAACTAAAAAAGATAACATAATAAGCCTGCTTTATGCTGTTTGACTTCATCACAATGAACTAAATTAGAGCATTCACACTAATGAATTAACACTAATGAAATGCACATTTTTTGTAAATCTTATGAAATATGCATAAATTAATATACACAAATGTCGGTAGGTGGAATTCCCAACACTGATAATTAATATTATCTTATGTTTGTGTGTATCATGACATTAATAGGTAATTCATGTTGAAAAATGAAATGCATTATTAAAAACTATTTTAATTAAACTTGAATTTTGGATTCTGTTTGCTATACCTCAATTCAAATTCAGGAATTTGAATCATACACTACCCTGTCTAATGGATAACCTTTTGATAATAGGTACAAAACGTCGAGCCGGCATATGGACATGAACACATTTGCGTGTGCTGAAAGATTACATAGAGTTAAGATGAACTGATGTTCTCTGGCTCCTACACAGCCACAGACTGAGCTTGTAATCTTTTAATGAAGGAAAAGCCCCCCTATGCCCTGGATCATGCAGATCAGTATCAAAGATCTCATCTCATTAGATGCATTCATGACTAACTGGATGCTATGAATTTTGCTTGCACAAGGATATGTACATTATTGTATCAGCTGTAATCTGCGTAATTCTGTAAATATACAACTGGAAGAGAAAGAAAGAAGCCTGCACTGGTTGTCCTTAAAACCCTCTCTTTGTGCTGTTCAACAGGCCAATTTTTCATCACTAATCCACAGGGTTCTCACACCTTCTTCCCATTACTTTTCTAGACTTTAATGATTACTTGATATGAATTCCTTTTTAAAAAAACTCTCACAAAAAGAAGGGTGATGTCAGGTAAAACGCATGAGCCAGATAGCACTCTAAAAAACGCTGCATGGGTTAAAAACAACCCAAGTTGGGTTGAAAATGGACAAACCCAGCAATTGGGTTTGCCCAAGCTGCTGGGCAGTTTTATTTAACTCTACTATTGTGTAAAAATTGCTGTATTGTTTGCTTAAAATGAACCCAAAGTATGTTGGAAATAAACATTTATTAAATTGCTTATTAATAAACGTTCACCTTTTGATTATTATTGTTGCCTCTAGTAATTATGTGTCTGATTTTTAATTTCCAACCTATTTTGGGTTCATTTTAAGCCAGCCATATAGTAATTTTTAAACAGTAGTTGGGTTAAATAAAACTGTCCAGCAGGTTGGCCAAACATTAACCCAACTGTTGGTTTAAAACAACCCAGTCGCTGGGTTTGTCCATTTTCAACCCAACTTGGGTTGTTTTTAACCCAGCATTTTTTAGAGTGAGGTTGGGTTGTCATAGTTCCTAGTGCTAAAGATTCAATATCCAATCATTGTAAACTCCTTGCCACAATAGCACTTGACATGTAACTGATTTGATTACCATTTTGTAAACCATTTTACAGAGGCTGGTTCATACCTTTTATATACAGCATTCATACGAAATACCGAACAGCTAAAAAAATATGGTATTGTGAACGATATATTGATTATTTCTTTAATGATAGATAGATTTGCAAAATAATTTTATCTACTAAAAATCTCACTTTATGACTTTTAAGAGCATTTTCAAGCCTTATATGTTTCCATTTTTGTTGCACTCATAACATCATCTCAATCTCTTTCCCACACACATTTTAACACATTTTTATACTGATTTTATACAGATTAACTGGACCTGAATACAGTATTCAATAGTTCTCAGATTATTTTTTTCTGTTGTTCATTTCAAACAAAATGATAGAAGAGACCTGAGACATAAGAAGAGCATAAAGAGCAGTCTGGAAAATGTGCATAGACATTTTAATTTTGCTCTACACCCTTAAAAATAACGGTTCTTTATTGGCATCGATGGTTCCATGTAGAACCTTTAACATCTGTAGAACCTTTCTATTCCACAAAAGGTTCTTTATAGTGGAAAAATGTTCTTTACACTAAGAAATAAAATGGTTCTTTCAAGAACTCTTCATTGAAATGTTCTTTAGGGAACCAAAAATGGTTCTTATATGACATCACTTTTTAAAGATTCTTTTAATGACTTCTGAAAGCCTTAAATTTCCATGGGAACCCTGAATCAATTACCTCATCTTAAGTTTTTGTGAATGATGAATAGCTACTGTATGATCAGAATGTTATAACTGATCATAAACAGTTTTACCTGTCGACTGCAATCGCTGTCATGGAGTAAATGCTGGCAAACACGGCGGTCACGGGAAAGAAGTTGTGGAACTTGCAGTAGACCTCTCCAAAGTACCACTCTCCGTGCGTGGCGTAAATGAAGTTGATGAGCGTGTTGAAGGCGGCCATCGAGGCGTCGGAGAACGCCAGGTTGAGCAAGAAATAATTGGTAACGGTGCGCATCCGTTTATGAGCCAAAATTATCCAAATAACGATGAGGTTTCCGAACACGGCAACCGCGAGCACGGAGCTGTACGCGACCGACCAGACCGCGACACGCCACGGCGGCTGCACGAACTGATTCGTGAAATTACGCGTTACGTTTGAGCCACTCTGAGGACCAGCCATGATAAACTTAATGCGATATCCTTCTTAAACAGTTAGACTTTAGTCTGAGACATATATTTATTCCTCTATCAAGTATAGATCTGGCGCGTCCTCGTGCGCATCCTCCTGCACTCCATCCAAAGTGTCCAAAATAGCGGTGACGCGCAGTCATGTCTCATATGACATACGTCTGGAGATGCTGCTGCTCCTGCCACATGCTGCTGCTCAAATGAATAGAGAAACATGCAAAAGTGGGATAGTTTTAAGAGATTTGGAACTGATAAATGCTTTATCGCCTCAGCCTGTGAGGTTTGTGATGCCAGAGCCCTGCTAAATGCATCGGAAATGCCTATTTTTAAAATGACTTCTGAACAAAATGAAGCATTGCATTTCATTTCAGCGACGAATTTACGTAAAATATACATCGATATATGTTTACTGAAACTGAGGTAAAAAAAAAAAAAAAAAAAAAAAAAAAAAAAAATTCTTTAAAGCAGTTTGAAAAGTGATAAACAAATGAGGCATTGCATTTCACTTCAGCGGCGAATTTACATAAAATATACATTTATATGTGTTTACTGCAATTTAAATAATAATAAAAAAATCTTTAAAGCAGCTTTCTTTATAAAAGGTATATAGATATTATTATTATTATTATTATTTAATCTATGGTCCTGCTGGATCCTAGTCCAGCACTCTAAAAAGTAATTCAGGGGGCCTGTTACCACAACTTAAATAAATGCATGGTTGCAAGTTAAAAAATTCTAATTTATTGTTTTAATTAAACCTTTTAAGTTGCAAACATTATTTTGTAGAGTCCTGTTGACATAATAATGTTGATCATTAAATAATATTTTGTCTGTAATTGAAACTCAAATTTCTGCGTTGTCATTTTTTTTTTTTAAAATTAGGTTGTAGTAACTTAATAAAATTGCCTTGATAACTTCGGGAATTAGGCAGTGGATTTCTTGTTCCCACCATGCTTTGCATAGGACTGGATAAGGAGAATAAATGTTGAAATTAAGTGTTCATTTATTTTTGTTTTTAGTGAAGGGAAAGACCTGTTAGTGTTTAATGCTCTTATGTTTGACATTTAAAATAGTTTCTGTTATATTGAAGATTTTGTGTTACCATTGTGCTTAAGAGTAGATACATGAGGTTAAACACTATTGACTCTATAACCAACGATTGCGCTAATGCAAGTGACAATCTTACTTGTTCATTAAGGGTACATTTACATGACAACGATATGCTTGCACTTTGGAACCCGTTTTCAAAAGCTTGCTTTTCAGGCACCCAAAACGTTGTTGAAATGTAAATGAACAGCCAAAACGCATTAAAAGTTTTACATTCACACTTTCAAATGCAGAGAAAGCTACTAAAGACACATTTAAAACAGTTCATGTGACTACAGTGGTTTAACCTTAATGTTATGAAGTGACGAGAATACTTTTTGTGCGCCAAAAAACCCCCAAAATAATGACTTTATTCACCATATCTAGGGATGGGTGATTTCAAAACATTGCTTCATGATGCTTTGAAGCTTTACGAATCTTTTGTTTCAAATCAGTGGTTCAGAACCACTGATTCGAAACAAAAGATTTGTAAAGCTGTTGGTTGAATGTAAATTCACTCAAAGTTGTCATAACTTAAGTCATAACTTTGGAGCCAACACATTATTTTTTAGAGTGAAAAGGTGGTCTTCCAGCTCTAAACAGGACCATAAATGACCATCTTGTTCCAATGAGAAACCACGTAAAACCAGCTGCCACTAGAAATGGAACATCTAACCATATCTAAAAAATAAAATAAAAAATAACATAACCACTAACTATGTTATGGTAGTAAATAACTACAGTATTTTGGTGGAAATACGGTTACCATAAAGACAAATTACACCCTGATGACATTATTCGGTCATTAATGAATTCACAGAAATGTCTTTGCAAACACATTTGGAATTTATAAAATTCCACATGGAATTCATATTAACAATGTTTTAAAAACCTCTTTTTGTTGCATATTGGTTTGGGTATTGAAATAAGCGTTTAAAAGCAAAAGAAAGTTTAGCATTGTAAAGATTAGCATTGTTATTGACCACCACAAAACAAGTAGCCTACTTTATTTCACTTTCACATAAACACATTTTCAAAGCAGCTTTACAGAAAATTATTTTTTAATTGTGAATGAGCCAAATATAATTATGGCAAGGAAAAAAAAAATTTTAAGGGAGAAAAAACCTTGATTGAACCAGACTCAGCTGGAGCCCGTCCTCATTACAATAAATTTACATATGCCAAATATTCGTACATATTGTCTTATACCAGTCAAGCATTCATTGAAGACATTATTAAAATGTTATTAAGCCAATGTTTAATTGGTAAAGATTATGATTTAATAGTAAATGACTGATTTATAGTCTTTTGATGTTCATCTTAATCTGACTGAAAGGATGAAGGAAGTGAAGCGTGTCGATGTCTAGCTGCTATAAACTGTAACTGGCAGTAGAATTGCTCTGTAACGCCTCCCTACATTAATTCACAGTCTTTGAAGTCCATTCTAAAATGGCAGGCAGTGAAGTGTCAGTGGGTTTCAACTTTTTAGAAGCCATGTTGTCTGTTTTACTTCTTCTCAAATGAGCAATATTCATGGTCCATGAGTTGTCACAACATTCCATAACGTTTTCCACATCTTTGTCTCTGAGCTGACAGATGACGCAAAATATCTTAGTGTGATGCAAATTTAAATTCAGCGCAAGAACATCTTGTGCAACAGTGCAACATTCAAATATCATTGTCAATCCCTTTGGTTGCATGGCAAAAAGAGATCAAAAACATTCTGTCATTATTTATGCATCTTCACATCAAGCTTTGAAGAATCTTCATGCAACTCTTCCAAACAAGAACAGGTCTGTCAAGATATAAAATAAAAGAAATGTAATAATAGTCTTACAGGAACAGATTAACATGGAGAGCTTTGGTGGAGAGGAATATCATGTGAATAAAGATTCATTTTCTTTTGAGATATGTGCATGACTCATACGGAGTTCTTTTATGATATATTTTGTCTGTTATGGAGTTTGACAGACATGACCTTCAACCTTGTATATTGTGTGCTTCACAGAAATCAGTTACAAGCATACTCTCTGTGTTTTCTATATGGTAGGTGCGTGTGGATGTTTGTGCACGTGTGTTTACTCATGCCTGTGTTTGTCTGTGTGTGTTCTAACCACAGAAAGGCCATGTTATGCATCTCACCACGCACCCAGGGTTCAGGTGGTTTTGTACCTTTCATCTTCGACCATTTATTTAATCCTTTGATGCTTCCGCAGGTGTTTGAGCTCTCCGGGAAGAAGCTGCCCTTTTATGCAGATCTGGCAACCTCCATTGACGCCTGTTGGAGGAGTTCAACTTTCACACTCTCTGTCAGTGCCTGGGGAGAAGCTTTCCCAATTAAAAGGGATTAAACTCTGATTGAAGCACACTTAATGAATCAGATCAACAGTTGCTTCCTTTACTTCACAAGGGGGAATAATGACAAACGGCACAATGCAAGTGCGTGTATTAGGGTGTTTTTTTGCAAATGGACTCTGATGGGGAATCACCAATCAACAGGTGAATGTTTAAAATGTGAATTCTCAATTGCATTTAGAGCTGCACAGTTGATCAAAATAAAACCGAAATCGCAATATGTCTCACTATGGAAGCTTGTTCCCGCCACGAAAGCGAAAACAATTTAAAAGATAATTGTGACTTTTTATCTCACAATTTTGAGTTTATATCTTGCAATTCTGACTTCTTTTGTCATAATTGTGAGATGTAAACTCGCAATTCTGAGGAAAAAAGTCTTTTTTTCCTCGGAATTGGATCTTATAACTCGCAATTGCAAGTTTATATCCCACAATTCTAGGAAAAGAAGTCAGAAATGCGAGAAATAAACTCGCAGTTTCAAGAAAAATGTCAGAATTCTGAGAAAAATTCAGAATTGATATAAACTCGCGATTGAAAGTTATAGTCAGAATTGCGTGATATAAACTCACATTTGCAAACATATTGACTTTTTTCTCACAATTCTGACTTTTTTCTCGAAATTACGAGTTTATATCTCACAATCCTGACTTCTTTTCTCAGAATTGTGAGATATAAACTTGCAATTGCTAGTTATAAAATCCAATTCTGAGGAAAAAAAAGACTGACAGTTCATATCTCACAAATCTGACTTTATAACTCGAAATTGCATTTTATAAAGTCAGAATTGCGTGATATTGTTTATATCTTGCAATTCTGACTTTTTCTCAGAATTGCGTGATATAAACTAGCAATTTTGAGAAATTCTGACTTTACAACACGCAATTGCAACTTTATATCACACAATTCTGAGAAAAAAAGTCAAAATTTCGAGATGTAAACTCGCAATTGCAAGAAAAAAATTTCAGAATTGTGAGAAGTTGCAATTACCTTTTTTTTTTTTTTTTTTTTTTTAATCAGTAGCGAAAACAAGCGTCCATAGTTCGCAGTAAATGCTGCTCCACGTGAACTCATCTTGAGTTTATGTCACTTATAATGTGCATTTGGGAACACAATATGCGCCAACCATCTTCCCAAACTTGTAATGAGATGCGCTTATACACCTGCTATTGTCAACAAAAGAGAAGCTGCGCTTCTCCGCCAAAATAACACCTTGATGTTTTCAAGATGAATTAAGACAGACAGAAATATTAGTATTGTAATTTTAAAAATTAAAATAAAATTATTTTGAAATTATGTAATTTTTAAAATACTCGTTTTTTTATTTTACAGTGAATTATTTTATTTAATATTTTATATAAAAATAATAATTATTATTATTTTATACTCATATTGATATGTAACAATTTTTTTGGCCAAATTGTGCAGGCTTACAAACAAGCACAGCAATTTGAAATTTTTTAAAATCACACTTTAAATCGCAATTAATTATTATTATTATTATTTCCCCCCCAGAACAATGGCAGTTGGATTTTTTCCCCAAATTGTGCAGCCCTAGTGTGGTTCAAAAATGCATCGGTTAGCATCTGGTCAGCAGGGGAAAACAGTCCAAAATGCAAATAAATTACATGTAATTGTGCTCATTAAGATTGTCACGACTTACTCAGAGACACACAGGTTGAGAGTCCAAATGCAGCTTTTATTGGTGCAATCCAGAAACATAATCCATAAAACAAGCAATAGGACAAAACACAGCAGATAATCCAAAAAGACAACAGGGCAGAAAAACACAGGCAAGAAGGGAAATGCAGGAAACCAGGGAGAAAGGCAAAACCAAAACACAAGACTTCAAAACAAGCAAATCAACACACAGGGCTTAAATAGGCAAACAATAAACGAGATAATGACAAACAGGTGGAAGTAATCAGCACATAATGAGTCCTGGCAAAGGGTTATGGGAAATGTAGTTCATGAAACGGTAAAGGACACAGGAGGAATGCCCTTTGGTGGCTATCACAGGCACTCCAGTTGGCAGGCATGACAACGATAGCAAAATAAAAGTCAAAGGGTGAGCATCCAATTAAACTGTATTTTAGTGCAAATTCATTTGTTGCTTGGTAGAAGCTATAGTCTAAATACCAGATACCAACATGGACAAGTTGCGTGACATGCCTTCATACTCAAAAACCATGAATTAAATTGCAAGGTAAAAGAAAACATATATTTATCAATTTTCCTCTTCATTTTCACTTCTGCCATAAGCTATCATTCTGCAGTGAGACCTCCTGAGGAAAACAAAGGTTGCTGCTGGAAGAGGTGTTGGTGAGGCCAACAGGGGGCCTGCATTGGTTTTAATGAATCAGTATAATGAACGAGACATTAAAGGCTACTATTAAAACGCACTGTCCTTCCCTAAACTGACTCTGTGTGGTCATTAAAAATTCTTGGGTGTTTCAAATTTGGCTTTTTTCCGTCATTGTGTCCTAATCAGCCCCATCTTCACTACACTGATAGCTGGTGTGGAGGACGTCCTGGTGGCTGCTGGACATGGGTGGTGATTGAACAGATTTCCAGACACACTATAAAGAGATTTGAGTGGAATACCAGAAAAGTACGAAATAAATGAAAGGAATAGTTACTATTAATTTAATAAAAAAATAAGGTTAATCTTATCTTCTTACTAAATTGTTTTTATATAATGTATTAATCGTCACTTTGTCCAACATTCAATCTGGTTTCTGAAGGAGAACCCTTTGAGATCCACAGGTTAAAAACATACAATGACAGAGAATGAAGAGAGAAAATTGCCTCATGGTGCTCAGAGAAAAGCTTCAAAAAGGCTGTATTTAATGAGACGAATCCTGTGTGTCTCGACTGAAACTCCACAACATGTCACCAGTACCGCATCTGTCTTCACAGCACTCTTATTGCCGAAGCTCTCAGCAGGGTCCAAATGTCTAACTCTTCAGAACAGAGATTGCTTCTATCTCTGATTGCATCCATTGTGCACACAGCTAGTTTAAAGAGTGCTTTCTCTGGCTTCAACAAGAGAAGAACCAAACCCCAAAGGACTACCTGATTTCATTCAAGCTCTCTGCAATCTCACATCTTTAATTTCTGGGGTATTTTTAAATCAACCCTAGGTCACGTAAATTACCCCTTTCAATCATATTGACTGAGTGCGGTTGCCAGTTCGAGTGGTACTGCTGCTGAGATTGAAAGAGAAAATGGTTGAAAAAAAAAAACAGAAGCTCCTTTGCTCTCATGTGTCATTGTGATAAGCTGATTGAACAAGAGACTGAACTGCTCTAAAATATATTTTTTAGTCAATATCTTTTAACTAGTTTGAGTCAACAACATACCCATTATGGGAGAGATGGGTGAGAATTTGATTGCTGTGTGAATCAGGACAAAATACTTTAAAGCATAATCATGTATGAGAATTCATTAACATCACTTCACAAGTTCACCTGCCCATTAAGTCATAAAAGTTAATAGTAATTGAAGTTGTGGAGGGGGAAGAATTGGCGCAATGACTGCTGCTTATACGTTTGTAATGATTATTGATAGGACTGAACATACAATATAATCTACTTTCCAGAAGATGGCAGCAGAGTATGCTAGCTAAAATAAACATTGAGTTGCAGTGTATCCTAAAGGAAGTTTAACCCAATATAAAAAATATGGCCAATTACACATTATTTTGGCATAAATTTATCTGCGACATGACAATATGGCTATCATTAGGCTGACACAATATTTGTCTCAGAGTTTGTTTTAAATGTAAGGCTCAAACTGCTGTTTATGCATTTACAAAATTGTCAATTTCCCCATTGAGCCTATGTCATGTTAATAATTTTGCACATTGTTTGGTTTTTGCAGTGTCAATTTTAAGAATATTTTTGTTACTGGTTCCTGAAGCGAAGACAGTTGAGAACCACTGATCAAAGTGATGGTGTGACAAACAACTTGACACTGAACATGGACCATTGCAATTAGGAAGAAGAGAGATTTTGGACAAGATCAAATATTTTGTACACATCTGTTAAATTTATGCTTTTTATTAATCTTATTGTGAGAGCTGGGTTTTCGCATTGACCGTTACATTTTCTCCCACACAACTACTGTTAGTGCCCTAAGGAAGAAGAAAGAAACTGACAGGAAATACTGGAAATGCTTCCCTACCTTTCTCTGTCATTACGCACAGTCGTAATGTTTAGGTAATAGTCTATAAGTTCTGCAGTCCTCTAGTTTGTCATGTTTCTCCTCCCCCTCTTGCTTTTCCTCCACACACTCTCTTTTAAGCACATGCATGAGTCAGCAAAACACGGGCTTCATGCGGGAGCTCCCTGGTCAGTGGAAGAGTGTTTCTGTGACATCATCATCATGTGTGAAAGATGATCCAGGGCTTGTGACGGAAGACGAGGTAGAGAAGGAAGAGGTAAATAACTGTTTTGTATGTTTTGCATGCCCTGTCACACCTCACTGTTTGTGTCCAAAGGACCCACTTCACAACTTCAGTTAGCCGATTAGAGGGAAAGTGTGAAACAACATTACTTCTGTCTTAGAAACAACAGGTTTTCCTTTCACTTTGGTAGCTTTTGCTCTGATATGTTGCATGTTGTTGTAGAAATGTGAGACAGCTTGTAATGGTCTTTGATAAATGTGCGTTGTTTAACAGAGCAACAGAATACTTCATTCTGAAGGAAAACAGCAAAACTCCCTCTAGCAAAGGAGCTTAACAAACTAATACCATGCGCACATGTTCTTAAAGGTATACACACATCAGTGGTGTGCGGTGGTGTTTTAAAATGAGGAGGCAACGTCCTCATTTATGTCCCATTTACACAATTTTCCTGGTTAAGTTAATTCTTAATTACCTCCCACTAAAGCCACCGCATGCTATACGGGCTCTGCTTTATTTCTGTGCTAAAGGGAGGCACAAGAGACGCAGACTCCCCGCTGTAACTTCACCTACGGGTGTCACTGTTTGACAGTGTTTCTTCAGAAAAACGAGTGACTTTTACACTTTATAACGTCAAATTTTGTAACATTTTCGTTGTTTTATTTTTTTAATATCGATAAATTGTAATATTTAATATTGTAATGCCTCCCTTGCCTCCTCGGAGGAAACGCCCGACACACATGAATAAACACTTGCCAAATGGAAGTAAAAATTGACTTAATAAGGTACTCCACTAATTTTGAAAGGAATTCTAGGAATGATTCTCGTAACCATATACTAAAGAAAGCAGCTTGTGACGATACACATTCATCCAATATGAGGAACATTTTTCAAACACTGTTGCCTCTTTTCTTAAGCCTAACAATTGTCTTTTGTTCTCATTAACAGTGCATTTTCAGTGTTGCCTGTTGTGTCAGCCATGCAAAATAGTAACACAAAACAAGTCATTCTCTTTCTCAAAGAAACCATTGTTCTTTTGCCCACCACCATTGGATTATTAATGATGGTTTTGTAGTCTATTAACTCTCTCATCTGCTCTACAAATCATCTCCAACTATGAGTCATCAGTCAACTACATAATGATATGATTTAGTGAGTTTCAATAAAAATTGAGTGGAATAAAACAGTGTTCAGTACAGATTAAGCTCTATAGACTGCATTTATACTTTGCATTTGAATGGCATTTGCCCACACCTCCTTCTCACCCAGGGACATAAATTTCAACTAATAGTTGGAGGGCGACAATAAACAGAAATTTTTTTCAAGAGCAATTTTTGAAGGGGGCACAAATAATACAGCCAAAATGTCAATTTTTCTTCTCTCTCATTTTATCTGGCCAACAACACAAAGCGACAGTTGTTTAAGTACGAGTTAGGTTCATAGGTTCACCATGCGGTCATAATATAATTATTAAATTCTTGTGTCCTCCACATAGTATTTTAGGTCTCATCTGGGTTAGAGAACATTTCTCACTATAGTTAACTTCAGCAAGCCCACTGATCTGCCACTTAACATTATATTGAGCAAAACCCAACACAACGGTAGATCTACAATATTAGCCTAATAACAGTTCATACACAACCTGCCGCTTATCGCCGTGTTGGTTGAATCGCACTTTTCTCTTGGCGGTTTGTTGTGTTTTTCCAAATGAAATTGTGAAGAAAGCTCTTAAGTTCACATAACAGTAAGCGTCAGGTGTGTTTGAGTTTGTGTAGTAGACGAAACAATGCCATTCATTCAAACAGAGACACGCAGAACATGCAAACTTATAAGCAACATGCTTTGGTTGTTGTCGCGTTCATTTCTACTGTGTGAAAGCCTTGAAATCTCTGCTGTGGGTGAAACTCATGTTATAGTTTGTGACATCAAACGTACCAACTCTCTTACGTCCTTAGGTTGCAAGGTATCATAACAAGAATAATGCACATTAGTAAAAGCATCCTTTTTCATTTTCTTTGTCTACAGGTAAACATTTCGGCGGCCACGGTAAATTATAAAAGTAGCCCCAAAAAATAAAACGCAACCTGCGGCTCTGTATTATATTGGAGGGGACAACCTCCTCCTGCCCCGCCCCACAATTTCCGCCTGTTCTCACCCTTTTCAGTAGATCTTATGCAAATGCAATTTTATGAATCATTCATAAATAATTAAGAATAATAATAAAAAATACGTTTTGTACAATGTCCCTATGCAATATGAATCAATACACAAATTGCTAAATGTGGTCATTATACAATAATTCTTCAAGACACACATTTACATTTTGATGTGGCATTTGAAAGCTCAAAATAAGAATGTTATTACTTTTCTGTTGTAGATGGCATCGGCGTTCCTGCCAGCACTGGGTCGTTTGGCCATATGTGGTGGTACCCATGGCAACGAGCTGTCAGGTGTGTATCTGGTGCAGGAGATGGAGCGACAGAGGAAAGAGAAGGGAGACAGTGCGTGGCCGATTCCCGTAACAACTGTGCTGTCAAACCCACGGGCTGTGAAAGAGTGCAGAAGATATATTGACACGGATATGAATCGCTGCTTTAGCAGAGCCACGCTGAGGTGAGATGAGGAACTACAACATGGACTATAGTTTTCTATGTGGGTTAATCTCTAGTAAAAAAAAAAAAAAAGCTTGTTATAATTAGAAAATAGAAATTACATTATGCTTAAAGAAAATAAATTTTTATTTTCAGATTTTTTTCCCCCAATGCAATAGTTTTTCACATTTCCCTCTGTAGCAAATTAGCTCAAAAGAATTATGAATAATTAATCATAACTCGTTATAATTAATTATAAATATTTGAGTTAATCAAATTAACCAAAGTCCATCTTTGAAACACCTCTTGGGCATCAATACTATAAAGCACCTTTGTTAACAAAGGGGTTCAAAATCTTAATACTAAATCGCCATTTAGTGGTGAAATGATACTTGCAAATGCTTTAGCTGTCTGGATCTGCAGGCTCAGGAGAAATCCTTGATGGTTCAGTCCGCTGGTGTGGAAGTTGTAATCAATATCTTCTGCGTTGAATAAAGAAAATAACGACAAACTTTGCGCTGTTAATTTGACTCTTTTGTGGTCGAGGCAACTGTGCATGGCAGTGTGATCTGCATAAAGTGAGTGAGGCCTGCCAGCCCAGCTCGGGGGCCGGGTGGGGTCTCACGTGACGCAATCCGTAGTATCCACAGGAAAAAAGAGAAGAGCCAGAAGCACTCAGCGATCTGCTCAGAGCTATTTAACTTCTACAGAAACTTTACGCCCCTCCGTCTTGGCTTGACCAATGAGAAAGGTGCAATTCTCTGGCGGGAGATTCCTTTGTTTGAAAGTGAGTTCATTTGCATGGGGGGAGTTAACTAGTAGGTTTGTGTCCATTTATACTCTGATAAGTATAACAAACATACAATGCATTCTATGATATTGTGATGTCCATCGAAATGTAAGTCAAACAAGGAGTAATTTGATATTAAACACCACCTAGCTGGACTACAATATCAAAAAGTATCATCACATGCATTTATAAGACTTTACAATATACAATAGAACAATATACAAACAGATATAATGCACAAAATGTACTGGGGAGATGCATGATCATTCATTTAGACAAAGTTGTCAATGAATTAATGGAAAATAATCCATTTTTATAGACAATGTATGATTCTAGTGGCCTGTCTCCTCAGAGTCTTTGAAATGTATGTGGAGAGCAAATGGTGCAGAAGGGGTGATAGCGCTCAGTGGGGAACCCAGACATTACGGAGCCTGCATGGGTGATTGACTTTTACAATTGTGTTTGATCGCTCCAGACACTACACCTCTTAATTCTCAGAACTGTAGTTTGAATTCAGGTAAATTCAAATTGTGTAATTTTTTTTACCATTGAGATGACTGGGAAAAAGTCTTAGGTTTGCGTATGTAACCTGGTTCCCTGAGAAGGGAATGAGGCACTGTGTCAGTCTTATTGGCCGACGACAATCCGATGAGGTCACATGGAGCACCTGAACTATAAAAGGGTGCCTGCATTACACGTCATCAGATTTGAATTGTCTGAAGGAAGACACGCAGGCATGCCCAAAGCATGGCAACACAACGCAGTGTCTCATTCCCTTCTCAGGGAACCGGGTTACATACATAACCCTAAGATGTTCCCTTTTCATGGAACTCCCAGTCACTGAACTGGGGAGGGTCAATCTCAACCCAACAGACCACAAGTATCGCCGCAAGTTCACCAAGGAAGCTTGCTATACTGCACTATCACCCTCTACTCTGGAGGGGGCTGCCAATGATATCTTTTATTTGGGATTTTTAAAAAATCCACTAGATTGTGTCAATCTGCCCATCCTCGAACTTTTAGGAAGCATGCCAACATAGTGAAAATGTTTACACGACACCTCCCAACTGAATATGCTGGAGGGGGAACTGATGGAAGTGTTATAAAAACACCAGCTTTTAAATCCATCAATCTTCCTCATCCTAGCAGCCACATTCTGCCTAAAACCCCCAGCTATGCTGGAGGGAGGGCATCCTATAAAGTGAAGGGGTCGCATCATCTCACTGCAAATAACACCTTCAGATACCATCAGCAGACCTTACATCAAATGAACAAGCTGAAAACAGCATTGCTCTGGACCAGACAAGAAAGTGGATCGCTTCATCTCACTGCGACTTTCAGTTAACATCAGTCCATCCTCTGGACCTAAGCCCTAGAGGAACATGCTGAAAAACAGCATTGCTCTGGACCAGATAAGAAAGCGCCTCATCTCACCATGACTTTCACTTAAAGGTGCCCTAGAATCAAAAATTGAATTTACCTCGGCATAGTTGAATAACAAGAGTTCAGTACATGGAAATGACATACAGTGAGTCTCAAACACCATTGTTTCCTCCTTCTTACATAAATCTCATTTGTTTAAAAGACCTCCGAAGAACAGGCGAATCTCAACATAACACCGACTGTTATGTAACAGTCGGGATCATTAATATGTATGCCCCCAATATTTGCATATGCCAGCTCATGTTCAAGGCATTAGACAAGGGCAGCCAGTATTAACGTCTGGATCTGTGCACAGCTGAATCATCAGACTAGGTAAGCAAGCAAGGACAATAGTGAAAAATGGCAGATGGAGCAATAATAACTGACATGATCCATGATATCATGATATTTTTAGTGATATTTGTAAATTGTCTTTCTAAATGTTTCGTTAGCATGTTGCTAATGTACTGTTAAATGTGGTTAAAGTTACCATCGTTTCTTACTGTATTCACGGAGACAAGACTGTCGTTATTTTCATTTTTTAAACACTTGCAGTCTGTATAATTCATAAACACAACTTCATTCTTTATAAATCTCTCCAACAGTGTGTAAAGTTAGCTTTAGCCACGGAACACCATCAAATTCATTCAGAATCAAATGTAAACATCCAAATAAACACTGTACTTACGCGATTAGACATGCTGCATGACGAACACTTTGTAAAGATCCATTTTGAGGGTTATATTAGCTGTGTGAACTTTGTTTATGCTGTTTAAAGCAAGCGCGAGCTCCGGGGGCGGGGAGCATGAGAATTTAAAGGGGCCGCAGCCTGAATCGGCGCATATTTAATGATGCCCCAAAATAGGCAGTTAAAAAAATGAATTAAAAAAAATCTATGGGGTATTTTGAGCTGAAACTTCACAGACACATTCAGGGGACACCTGAGACTTATATTACATCTTTTGAAAACACGTTCTACGGCACCTTTAACATGAGTCCATCCTCTGAACCTAAGCCCTAGAGTAGGGGTGTCCAATCCTACTCCTGGAGGGCTACTGTCCTGCAGAGTTTAGCTCCAACCAGCTCCAACACACTTGCCTGGAAGTTTCTAGTTGACTAGTAAGACCTTGATTAGTTCAGGTGTGTTTAACTGGGGTTGGAGCTGAACTCTGCAGAACAGTGACCCTCCAGGAGCAGGATTGGACACCCCTGCCACAGAGGAACATGCTGAACAACAATTGCTCTTGACACCTCATTGTGGAAATCTGGGAGGAACAAAAGGCTATGCGGGGCAGCAGATTATTAATAACACCCACCTCGACCCTCTCTATGCATCAAATTCCTGAGAACTAGACACACCACATTAAAATGTTCTCAGCCAGGTTGGAAGCAGCCACAGGGCGGCTTCCTGAACCAACATGATAGCAAAAGAGCTAGCAGGGGTAGCCGGAAATGGAAAAAAACTCACATCAGACTCCTCCACACGCTCTGCCTATAATCCCCACAATCGATCCCGCAGTGCCTCAGGACCCAAACCACGAGCAACAAGGTGAAGATGCTCGATTCTCATCCCTCAAGAGAGAGTCAAGCAATATATATTTATACATGCAAATATGTTAATCTACTTTCACCTCTCTCAAAGTTCTCCTATTACAGACAGCAGCCCATATGAAGTCCGACGCGCTCAGGAACTGAACAATCTGCTGGGACCGAAGGAGTCTGCAGATGCAATAGACATGATCTGTGACCTCCATAACACCACATCTAACATGGGCCTCACACTCATCCATTACACATCCAGTGACTGGTTGACACTGCACATCTGCAAATACTTACAGGCAAGAGCGTCACAGTGTGCCTCAATAAACTCCATGCTGTAAACCAGGTCAGTTGTTCTTGGTGGGTTGTTGTGACCTAAAATTGGTCAGACAGCAAGAGAAAAAACAATAATAAATACAAAAAAAGAGCATTTATCACAACTTAACCATATAATCATGCATGGTTGGGATAGAAAAATAAATATTCTAGCAAAACCAGCTAAGAAACACAGACCTAGGTTGTTGTTAATCGCCCATTTCAAATGTGTGTACAACCATATTCAATGAGGAGTAGGTTTTTCCTGTCTGTGCATGTGTGTTTTGATGTTGTGTGTTGTCATGTGCACATTTAAGACTAAGATAACCAAAGTGCCTGTGAGAGTTCTGGTACTGGATTTCCAGATTAGTGATGCATATAACTTGGAGTCTGTATCCAAGCATGGCATTAGTAAGTGATGGTGATCATCTCAGTGCATTTTTTTTGAGTAATGAAGCACAAATGCATGCTCAGATGACAAGAATCATGACTTGTGTTTCTGTAGCAATAGAGGTCGGGCCGCAGCCGCATGGTGTCGTCAGGGCTGACATCTATTTCATTATGAAAGAGGCTGTCGACTTGACAATCGACTGGATCCACAAATTTAACTCAGGTACTGTAAGACCTAAGCAAATGTGGCTTACTTGTGTATTTTCTGCAATACTACATTAGTAAGTGTGTTTTATGTTGCTTTCAGGAACAGTATTTGAAGGTGGAGATATGGAAGCCTTCAAGTTTATCAAAAGTATTGATTATCCCAGAGATCCCGAGACTCGGACTCTCACAGCTGCTATTCATCCTCAGCTGCAGGTGCCGATCGTTCTGCTGTTTTATTATATTTACACACAAAATCAGCAAAATTGTTGTGAATCAATGAACATGCCCAGGTCATAAAAAAAAGCTTATTTTAGGGCCATTATTTTTTAAACCCTTTTTTCTTAGAGTAAAGGAGAAAAAAAATCTCATTCTAATTACTGTAATCTGAAAAAAAGAGGGGACCCTGGGTTTTAAGACTTGTATGGCTTAATATAACATAAATGATGTCTCTTACTTAAATATGTAGTAGAAGACCCATGAAAGATTTACGTTATTTAAAAAATCCATTACATATTTTGGACAATGGGGGGGCACCATTTTGTTTAGGTGCACAGTGCATTCTACGTCAATGACGTCAAATGGTTGCACTCGGTGAGCTACTGACGCTACCCTGTTGCTATTTTTACCGCAACACAACTCGGAATATAATATACATTGCCACATTGTGCAGCTTTTGGTTGTAATTTTCAGTCGAAGGGCAACGAGAGAAGCGATGCAAGTCTTCACTGCTTTCCTAGCGATAATGTTGTGTTCACACCGAACGCGTCTGGGGCGTCTGATTTACATGTAAACGCGCGTCTAGATGTCCTGTGGCGCGAATCGGCCATTGACGCGCGAATTGAGTGTTCACGCGTCTGACGTGCGAATCAAGCATCTGACGCCCTAGACCCCCAAGTTGAAAAATCTGAACTTTGGCGAATATTCGCAGCGCTTTAACCAATCAGGGACTCTGCTTTGGTAGTTGCGTATTTATGATGTGATCAGCGGTGGAGAACAGAACAAAGATGGAGGACAAATTGATAGTCGCTGTGTGTGGCCACCCTGAGATCTATGATGTGTCAACATATTTTTATCGAGACTTCACCTTATCAACTGTTGTGGACAACACAACCTCCCTCACTGCACAACCTCCCTCACTGCAGGTGCCTGTCTCGCTGCTGAGGACCTTATAAAATTGTGGAGAACACATGTCGCCTTCACACATTTCTCCGCAACTTCAGGGTGGACCTCAATCAGGTGGCGGTACGGCCTCCACTGCGCAGACAGCATCCCAATGGCATCCTCCACCACCAGCCGGGCTCGGGAGAGGCGGTAGTTGAAGATGCGCTTCTCTCTGGGAAGGACACGCCCAGGGAATGGCCGCATCAGGTTTCTTCGCAGAAGGAAGGCCTCATCTGCAACAAAGACATGGGGCTGGGGTCCTCTGTGGTCCACTCCGGGTATTGGATGGTCAGGTGGCAGATGGAGTGTGCCACTACGAAGCGCCTGACCAAAGGCGGAGTTGGCCAGTATCCCACCATCGCTCGTCCTGCCGTATCCCCCAACATCAATCACCCGGAAGCGACTGTGTGCATCCAAAACCGCAAGGAGAACTATAGAAAAAGTTCCCTTATAGTTGTGGAACTGGGATCCTGAGTTGGGGGGGTGCCTTTAGAACGACGTGTTTGCCGTCCAGTGCTCCACAGCAGAGCGGGAAGTTCCACCGCTGATGGAAGTCCTCCACAATGGACCTCCAGTCATCTGTGGAGGGCACAGCCATAAACTCCCCCACCAGGCAGTCCCAGATGGCAGTGACCACGTCGGGGATGATGCTGCAGACTGTGGAAACACCAACCCAGAAGCTGCTGGCGATGGTCCTGAATGAGTCCCCAGTGGCAAGAAACCTGAAAAAACAGTTATAAATACTATAAATGTACTTGTACTTATATAGTACTAAATAATAATTATATGGACTAACCCTTAATGTTTTACTTTACCATATGCTGAGATTTGTTTGCTACAGCAGCAAAACAGTTTATAGATGGCACACTAAAACCACTATAGAGCGCTCTTGAACAATAATTTACTAGTACATGCATATTGATTACAGATAGGATGGATAGTACCTGGACATGAAATCACAAACTTTTGCAAAATAAATTATATTAGACAGTCAACTTCATAACAAAACACAAATCTATTGATTACAGATCAAAGTGCATATATATATATATATATATATAGGGGAAAGTGGGGTAAGATTGATTAGTAAGATACTTGGGGCATGTTGAGACACATGACCACTTATTTTTGAGAGCCCCTAGTTTTCAAAATCTATGTCAGAGATAAATTCTAATAGTTTCATCTGATAGGAAACATTCTTAAATGCGTAAAGATATTGTCATTGTACATCTGATTTCTATTGGCTTGGCACAAAGACCACTTGAGCAAAAAATGGCTCAATTTACCCCACTCTCCCCTATATATCGGTAATAGGTAATGGTAACGGTAATAGGTTAATGCTTAAAATAGGCTCGGATCACCTCATGTTGTAGACAAATGCTAATTAATCCAACCAGAACAGAATATATTAGTATTTACTGACCGAAGACAGATGGACAGGCGCTCTGCAGCTGGAATTGAGCGCCTGTAGTTGGTGTCCTGGTACGAAATCCGCGCACCAATGCGGGCCAACAGGTCATCAAACTGGGACCGAGACAGACGGAAGTACCGCTGAAAGCAGCCGTCATCCAGACGCAGCTCCAGGAGTAAATGGTGAAACTCACCAAACTGGAAGCGTCTCTGGATAATCTTGTGAACCCAGACACGGCGAGCCCACCGACGCCGCTGATGGGCTTTCCGGAGTAAATAAAGCCAACCCACTCTCTCAGCAACATTCATATCCACCATTATCTAGCAAGGAGGCCGGCAAATACACTGGGTAGCACAGGTAGCACGCCAGGCAGAAGCCCCTCCCATGACGCAAATTCGCGTCTGAACACACTTTGTTTAAACGCGTGAATAGAGCAAATTTGACGCGCGTCTGAAGCGTCTGACTTCAAAAATCATCTGATATGTCACCTGAATGCATTACACAGTTAAACGTGCTGAGAAGATGCTGCTGTTGTATGCAATCACAGATATCCCGTGCATCACAGCACACATGAGCTTTGAGGCAGTCTCAATCGAGATGTGTTATGGGTTGCCCTCGTCAGGCTCCACAACAGGCGCGGCATTTGGTTAAAGCCTAAACTTATATCCATCGCCAACTCTAAGCTCTTTCAGTAGCTGTGGTCTACTAAAAACCTCAAAGGCATCAGAGCTAAAGTGGAGAGAACATTCTTCACAACTTCCCATTCTTTTCTACTCTTATCGCTAGTAAAGCAGTGAAGACTTTTCTTGTTGCCCTTCGACTGAAAATTACAACCAAAAGCTGCACAATGTGGCATTGTATATTATATTCCGAGTTGTGTTGTGGTAAAAATAGCAACAGGGTAGCGTCAGTAGCTCACCGAATGCAACCATTTGATGTCATCGACGTAGAATGCACTGTGCACCTAAACAAAATGGCGCCCCCCCCATTGTCCAAAATATGTCATGGATTTTTTAAATAACGTACATGGGTTTTCTATTACATATTTCAGTAAGAGACATCATTTACGTTATATTAAGCCAAATCTTAATACCCGGGGTTCCCTTTAAAATGGTAAAGTGTTTATTCATCATGGTAGTATTTTTTGTACTGCCTTTATGCTGAGTTAGATTGAAAAAAATCATTATATTGCAGTATTTGAATTATAAATAGGATGATGTCTATATGCAAATGTGCTTTATAGATCAATGGATCAATATCTTAATGGGTGTAATATCAATATAATTATTAAATAGGTAAAATAATGCAATATATATAGGTCTTTTGGGGGGGGGGGGGGTAAAATGTAGAGTAAAAAGAGGGTAAAATGTGACAGTCATTTTATGTGAAACTGATCGAAAAATTTATTTTCATTATATTTTTCTCTAGGACAGAGATTTCTGTCTCCTCAAGCAGGGTGACCCTTTGTTTTTGTCATTTTCTGGAGAAACTGTGAAGTATGAAGAAGAAGAGCCACTTCATCCTTTCTTTATCAATGAGTGTGCTTACTATGAAAAGGGAATCGCTTTTCACTTGGCAAAAAAGTTGACACTGACTATTCCAACGGTGCAAGTGCAGAAACACTGAAGAGGAAAAAACTGTATGATTACCAAACTATCTAACATCAATCAGATGATTTCACAACACAGAATGTCTCAAATGATTTTAAAATGATGAATGATTTTTTGTAGCTTTATGAAAATTAAATGCTAATTTTCATCTGCTACTAAACTTAGGAAAATTGCAAATAATTGTAAAATCATGCTTACACAGCAAAACAGACTTGTCCGTTTTGTAAAAGGAAGGAGAAAATGCATATCTTCGTTCTTCGCATAGCCATGCGTTCAATCATAAATTACATTTTTTTTAGCACAAATTCATCTATGGCTTTTACAATATCCCTTACAAAAAATAAGTATACTTCAAGTTCATTTTATTAAGTATACTTAAGTAAAGTTAATTTTTAAGTATATTTTAAAGTATACTAATATCAATTTACTAGTAGTATACTTGTAAGTGTACTTTTTTAATACTACTTGGGACTAAATTGGCCCACTTTTTAGTGTATAATAGTGTATAGTTTAAGTATACTTGAAGGGTAGGTTCTTATTGGTAAAAATTCAGATGATTCAGTTGACAGAGCAGTCCGAACAAATCCAAATAGTTTTAGATCGTTATGCAAGTGCGTTTGGCCAATAATGGCAGTAGTATATGTAAATTAACAATGTTTCCGCATTCTTCGCGTTACCTGGGATTGTATTGTACTCCGTTCTACTCTTTAAACAGCATTATGGTAAAAATGGAACAACTATGGCAGCAGCTTTCTTACCTCTACGCAACAGAGTTTTGCTTGGGGGGGTTGGGCTTAATTTTCTGTTTACTATATGTTGACTACAAACATGGAAGTTTGTCATGTTAATAATTTTGCATATTACATATTTTTGTTTCATTTTAAGGATCATTTATGTTTTCTTGGGTCATGTTTTTACAGATCACTGCAGACAAACATTTTGTGTCTATATTTCAGACGAAATGTGCTTATTAGGGGTCCTCGAAAGAATTGCTGTAAACCTACTGTATTTGTAGGATTTGCCTCTCTTTTTTTTTCTCCTTATTTTGCACTAAATATGTTTGAGCATCAGAGACTGTACGTCACAGAGACACCAAAATAGGATGGCAAGTGAACACACATCTGTCGGACACTAGGCTGTGGTATAATAAGGTCCTTTGTGTATTCTTTTAACTCCGGAACCACATGGGTTAGAATCTATTTTTTCCCCCAGAATCATCCTTGGATCTGAATCCTTGGATATGAAATAACATTTATAAAACATTTACTGATTTAAAAAAAAAACTACTTTTTTGAACTCCTTATAGGCTGTTTTTTGGTGCGGGCAAAAAGTTACCAAAAGAGTTTTGCGTGCGAATGAAATAGTCTAGTGTCGTTTTTCACAAATGTACCAATATCTCCTAAACGTAATGCCTAAACTTAATGAAACCTGATACACATAGACCACAGGACATCTGAGGATGCACACCAAGTCAAGTAAAAATTGCTCTAGAACTGAAAATCCTTAATAAAGCTGTCACTGTGTAATCAATGAGGTTTAAAATTGGTATGCATCTTCTTTGGTGGATTCCTATCACTCAGACAAGTTAAAGAGTAGCCAATCAAGTTTCAGCAGCTAATAACATCAAAATTGATTGGCTTACCTAATGGTTGCGCCCGAAAACTTAGGTAGCTAACTTGTTGCCTCGTTGCCTTATAGGCAATGACTTTGCAGGCAGCTTTTGCGCATAAAGGCAACTCACATCACGATTCTGGACAGATTTCTGAGGCAGCGTAACCGTTCAACGATCTACAGCAAACAGATCGAGCTTTGGTGAGAACTAAGCAAATATTTAATTACTACAATAGTAGTATTGTAATCTAGCAATAACATCAGAAGTAGAAAACGTTTGTCAAAAACGTACATTTACACACAAACTGACCAGCAACTTTCAGATGCCATCTTTATTTTTTTAGCTCAATTGTCACAGAATAGAAAGCACAGGATTGTGGGATATCAAAGGCAGTGAAGGATACATCAATGCTGCCTTCAAAAATCGATCAGATGAAGGTATCTCAGGAGACAGGAAGTGAAGCTAACACTGGATTCGGATGCCTTCCTACCTTGGAATGCATCCTCCAAAGGCAGCATTTTTTTAAGTTTTCGGATGCAGCTCATGTGAAAATGAGTATCTGTACAAAATTTTGTCAAAAGCGGTTACAAAGTGGTAGTATAAGCAACTTTACATTTTTTCTAATAACCCTGCAACCATGCATGATATCAAAATGTGTTTTATGAATGCTTACTTTAAACTTCTAACAGTATTATATTTATATTTAAAATTAATCCACCATTCAAATTTTCTGAAAAGCCTACATTTTTAAGCTCGTCCTAAGCAGTTGGTCCGATTTGCATGAAATTGGTTGTGTACCATCTTTCACAAAACTTGATACACATGGACAACAGAACATTATGAGAAAACCTGCAACATTTTCTGAATTTTCAATGCTAGGTGGCATTATAAGGTAACACGATCATAATAGGGCAACTCTGAACAAAGAAGTTAAAGTCTGACACAAGCATATCACAGGACTGATTCTTTCAAAAGTAGTTAATTTTGGTCAGTTTTTCCACATGTGCTTGGATACTGACTTGCCTGGGCTGCTTGCCTCTATATTTTTTATTGATCTCATTCTGTTGAGTCATAAGAGCTGGATTTTTAGCATCTGCAACAGCAGCTGTTCATGCACTAGGGAAATAGGAGGAAACTGTGACAGGAAATACTGGTTTGTTTACGAAATGCTTCTCCGCCTTTCTCTGTCATGCACAGTCGTAATGTTTAGGTAATAGTCTATAAGTTCTGCAGTCCTCTCATTTGTCATGTTTCTCCTCCCCCTCTTGCTTTTCCTCCACACACTCTCTTTTTAGTACATGCATGAGTCAGCAAAACACAGGCTTCATGCGGGAGCTTCTTGGCTAGTAGAAGAGAGTTGATGTAACATCATGTGTGAAAGATGATCCAGCACTGGTGACTGAAGGCGAGGCAGGGGAGGAGGTAAATAATGGCTTTGAATGTTACTTTACTGTGTTTGAGCAACTGTGGAAGAATGTCTTAAACTGTTCATGGGTCTGTGTATGTGTGTGTGTGTGTGTGTGTGTGTGTGTAGGTGCATCCCCTGCGGCTAGATTAGTCCTGTACTTGCTAACTATGTGTCAGCACGCATGCCCTGTCACACCTCACCGTATGTGTCCAAAGGTCTCTGATGCCTTGTGCAACTTCACTCAGTAAGACGATTAGAGGGAAAACATTTGAAGGAAGGAGTGAAACAACATTACTTCTATCTTAAAAATAACGGTAGGAGTTTTTCCTTTTGTAGTTTTGCTCTGATATGTTGCATGTTGTTGTAGAAACGTGAGACAGCTTGTAATGGTCTTCGATAAATGCACGTTGTTTAACAGAGCAACAGAATACTTCATTCTGAAGCAAAGAGCGAAAGTCACTCTAGCATTGGAGCTTAATGAACTAATACCATGCGCACATGTTCTTAAAGGTATACACATGGATAAACATTGGCGTAATAAATACAGCTGTCACTGCTAGTTGGCCAGTAACTTTATTGGAAACTGCCACACTACAGTTTACATGGAATTCTAGGAAAGACTCTAGCTGATTTGAGTTATGTGATCAAAGACATGCCAACTGTCTACTAAAGAAAGCAGTGACTTGCACGTCTTCTGTCTTAGTTTATCAGACAAGTATATTTGGAATGCGTAAAGTTTTTCCATGTGGAATATTTTTCAGATTAATCCAAATGAGGAACATTTTCTATAAACACTTCCACCTCTACGCAGTGTCATTTTATTTTTTATTTTTTTTTTTAGTAATTTTGTTGTGTTTTTGTAATTTTTATTATTATTTTATATTAAAGCAATAAGCCCTGTGAAGCTGTGGTTTACAGTGAATTTATAACAGGTGAATACAGTGAATTTATAGCTGTTATAAATTCACTGTAAACCACGGCTTCACGGGGCTTATTGCTTTTATAAAACGGTTACTACACAGTACAACTATTAAAGCCAAAAAATATGTATCAATGCAACTTTCATGAAGTAAAATTATTAAAAGCCTTCCTTCCGCTGGAAAAAATAGTCCCTGACCGTGAACAGCAACAGAAGTTACATTTATTACGCCATTAGATGGCGACAAAGATTGTCTTTATGAGCGAGTCACTCAGTTGCGAAGACTTTTATACTGAAACTCGTTGTGAACATGGAATAAGACGCAAATGACAAATGCTTTGACTAGCGCTGTCAGTGTCAGCAGGGCGCGTGAAAACCCATTAAATGTTAAATCGCAGCGGACATTCAAACGGATTTTTCATTATGAACATAGGACTGACCTGAAGGAAAATGCTAAATCTGAATAGCCTACAGGTAATACATTCGGTCACTCGATATCTCTCTCACAATACTCTTCTATATAATGCAGTAAGCTTCAGTGAACAAAATCAATAGAGAATAAATATATGTTTACATTGCTAAGAGTGGTTGCTAAGACAGACGCAGTAACATACACATTCAGTGGCGCAGCGATACTTATGTAGTGCGGTCAGCTGTATGTTTTCGGGAATTTTACAATGGCTTCGAACACGGCTCAACCAATCAGAATCAAGGGCCGGAACTATCCATTTTATAAATGTATACATTTCATTTTAGCTATTTTAATACTTCAAGTTAAACTAAACTAAAATGAGACATGTCGCCTTGGCAACTAGTTAAAATAAAACAAGTATTTATATATATTATTTTATTTCAGTTAAGCATTTATTTTGATTCAAGTAACACGTTCTTTATGGCTTTAGTTATAACACTGCCGCCACTCTTTTATTTACATTTACCCTGTTTTTCTGAACTTTCAGTAAATAATTGTTTTTCTCAAGCCCAGCGATTTTCTTTAGTTTTCATTAACAGTGCAATTTTCACTGTTGTCTGTGCAAAATAGTCAATGTGTGACTTTCTGTGTCATGCTTTCTCTTCCCCAAAGAGAGCCCTGTTCTGTTGACCTCTGTTGTGGGATTATTAATGATTGTCTTGTAGTCTATTAACTCTCTAAGCAGTTTTACAAATTATCTACAACTTAAAATTGTTAACAACATAATGACATGATATTGTCAGTTTGAATCAAAATAGGTTAAGCTCTTTGCACTGCATTTGTGGCACAGAAAGTGTTCAGCTTGTAAAAACAAAGAAGAGGTTTAAGGTAATGCAACTTACAATGGAAGTCAAATTACTACATTTTAGTTAACTGTAGCCATAGAACTCAATTTGTACTGGTCACACCTCTTTCTCACCCATTGCAGATTATTTTGAATGCTCGATTTGCATCAAAAATATTTAAGACGTAATAAAAATCAGTTTAGTACGGTGTGTCTTCCAAGAACAACATTGTAAATGCAATATGTGAAGTGACATGTGAAGGCCAGTATTATCAGTATTAAATCACTGAAAGGGCTCATGATTTAACAATTCTTCAAGAAGACACATTTAACTCAAAATAATAATGTTATTACTTTTCTGTTGTAGATGGCATCGGCGTTCCTGCCAGCACTGGGTCGTTTAGCCGTATGTGGTGGTACCCATGGCAACGAGCTGTCAGGTGTGTATCTGGTGCAGGAGATGGAGCGACAGAGGAAAGAGAAGGGAGACGGCGCGTGGCCGATTCTCGTAACAACTGTGCTGTCAAACCCACGGGCTGTGAAAGAGTGCAGAAGATATATTGACACGGATATGAATCGCTGCTTCAGCAGAGCCACGCTGAGGTGAGATGAGGAACTGCAGCATGGACTGTTTTGTTTAATCTCAATGAAATGTAGGTTAATCAAATCTGTCTCATTCTTTCATTTTCAAAAAATGAAATTATATGAAATTTAAGATTTAAATCTAATAGTGAATAGTTTGGAAACAAGTTATTCTGTATTGTGTACAGGCCAAGAGAGCTATAGGGCAGAAAACAAGAGTTGCGCTGAATAATAATGTATATTTCTGTTTCTCACATGAGTGACAATAAGATTTAGAATGTAGTACACAGTCCTGGAATGGACTATTTTTATATACTTTTTCTCAATTTTGGAGTTTTTTTTTTTCTTCGAAAAAAGCAAAACTCATTCCCTCAATTTAATTTGTTTCAAGTTCATATAAAGTGGTCTGCATTTTTATTAACCTAAATATGTAAGTACAGATAACTAAGGCAAGTAAAGTTAGACTTAACGTTACCTCAAATTTTCTAATTTTTATTGATGCATTTAATTATATTGAACAAGTAAAATAATAATTAAAACAAGTTATAGCTTCACACCAACAGCTTTAATAAGGTTTGCTCCCTTACATTTCATAGCTAAACTTCTATCAAATATATTCTAGTTTTAACAGCTTTTTTAATTTGTCGAAAGCTTAGGGCAAGGTTTGACCGGGAAATTGGACGCCTGCTCGACCGTGTTGATACTCGAAAATAATGTTACAATAAAAACGTAGATTAAGAAAAGTATACATATTTTAACGTTTACCTACCTATTTAATGTTATCCTCCTACTCCCAATACTTTCATCGTCACGACGATGAGTTCTCACAGGCACAGCCGTTGGGAAATTTTCAAAGACAAAATATTTACCGCCTTGTGTTATTATCTACCAATCAGCGCGGTTGTCAGGCCGAACTTCTTCAAGCATGACCAATCAAATCATAGAAAGAGCGAATAATTTAATACATTCTAATTTTAAGTAGTAAAGGTTTTGCTGTCAAATAAGTTAATTATAAACATGCTTGTTTGAGTTATGATGCCAAAACATGGTATTTTAAGTAATGTTATGATAACTTGATTGCTTTATTAATGACAACATTAGGGGTTACAACAGGCCTATTGCAAAGAAAGTAAATATATTACATGCAAATATGTTACTTTTTAAATCTATCCTCTGTTTCTTAAAGTTCACCTACGACAGACAGCAGCCAATATGAAGTTCACCGCGCTCAGGAACTGAACAATCAGCTGGGACTGAAGGGATCTGCTGATGCAATAGACATGATCTGTGACCTCCACAACACCACATCTAACATGGGCCTCACACTCATCCATTACACATCCAGTGACTGGGTGACCCTGCACATCTGCAAATACTTACAGGCAAGAGCGTCACAGTGTGCTTCAATAAACTCCATACTGTAAACCAGGTCAGTTGTTCTCAGCTGGTGTGTTGTTGTGACCCAAAATCGGGTCACAGGTGTGATCAGACAGCAGAGGAAAAGCAATGATAAATGCAAAAAAAATAAAATGCAGCTAGCCATATAATCATGCATAGCTAGGACAGCAAAATAGATACTTGATAGTCAATGTAAAATCTGGGTCCTGAAGTAAAACCAGTTAAGAACCACAGACCTGAGGTGCGTCCCAATTCGCGTACTTATGCACTATTCCATGACATTTTTAAGTATAAATAGTGCAAGTAGTGTGTTCACACTGAAAATTCCAAAAAGAAAAAGTACACTTTAAATACCTGGATGATGCACTAAATTAACGGAAAAAACGAAGTGTGAAATGTTGGACACTTCATGCACTCAACTGTCGCAGCTTTAATTACATTGTGGAGGGGGAGGGAGGATCAGACTCCATTGTTAAATGACAAAATAACCTTATACAATTCACACACTACACGGATGAGTACATAGTGCATAAGTACATAGTGTATAAGTGCATAGTGTATAGTGCGTCATTTGGGACGCAACTCTGGATTTTTGTTTATGTGCCATTTTAAATGTGTGTAAAATTCCAAGAGTAGAATAGTTTTCCGTGTCTGTGCATGTGTGTTTTGATGTTGTGTGTTGTCATGTGCACATTTAAGACTAAGATAACCAAAGTGCCAGTGAGAGTTCTGGTACTGGATGTCCCGATTAGTGATGCATATTCCTTGGAGTCTGTATCCAAGCATGGCTTTTGTAAGTTTTCTCCGTGCATTTCTTTTGAGTACTCAAGCACAAATGCACACTCAGATGACGAGAATCATGACTTGTGTTTCTGTAGCAATAGAGGTCGGGCCGCAGCCGCATGGTGTCGTCAGGGCTGACATCTATTTCATTATGAAAGAGGCTGTCGACTTGACAATCGACTGGATCCACAAATTCAACTCAGGTACTGTAAGACCTAAGCAAATGTGGCTTACTTGTGTATTTTCTGCAATACTGTATCAGTAAGTGTGTTTTATGTTGCTTTCAGGAACAGTATTTGAAGGTGGAGATATGGAAGCCTTCAAGTTTATCAAAAGTATTGATTATCCCAGAGATCCCGAGACTCGGACTCTCACAGCTGCTATTCATCCTCAGCTGCAGGTGCCGATCGTTCTGCTGTTTTATTATATTAACACACAGAATCAGCAAAATTGTTTTGAATCTCATGAACATGCCCAGGTCATAAAAAAATGAAGCTTATTTTAGGGCCATTATTTTTTTAACCCTTTTTTTCTTAAAGGAGAAAAAAATCTCATTCTAATTACTGTAATCTAGGGGTGTAACGATACCCTCATGTCACAATTCGATACATATCACATTACTGAACTCACAAAACAATATTATTGTAATACTCCAAGACGTATGGTAAAAGGTTAACAAAAAATTTATTACATTTTATTATTTTGGTATTACACTGGGGGTGGAAATGAATAGGTTTGGACTTGGTGCTGGTAACCCAATGCACAGGACAATTTTGAGACCAGGTTAAAAATATCCATGATTCTGAAGCTGAAAATACAGAATTATTTTTAAGACGAATATGCTTGCACTCTGTCACTGACTAGATATATTTAAAATAATTTAGGCCACTTTTTACTGGTAACACAAGACATTTGGCATTATCAGGACTCACAAACATTACACATTATATTCAACATTATATATATAGTAGTTTAACGTAGTAGTAATGACACAAAACTCTATAAACTTTAATTTTTTCTCACACAGTAATTTTAATTTTGGATGAACTACACATAATAGATATTGTCACTATCCACGATACATATTTTTGCATTTTTGTATTGCGATATATTGTTACACCCCTACTGTAATCTGAAAAAAAGATAAATTATTAAAATGGTAAAGTATTAATTCATCATGGTATTGTTTGTTGTACTGACTTTATGCTTATCTAAACTTTAAAAATGACTGTATTGTAATATTTTTATGGGAATCATATAAAATGAGAAAAATGTAAGATGTGTATGTACAAACATGCTTTGTAAATTACAGAATGTCACAATGCAAATAATCTGGGCTTAAAAATACTTAATTTTCTTTATGCAAAATAATATTTCTTTTCATTATCTTTTTTTCTAGGACAGAGATTTCTGTCTCCTCAAGCGGGGTGACCCTTTGTTTTTGTCATTTTCTGGAGAAACTGTGAAGTATGAAGACGAAGAGCCACTTCATCCTTTCTTTATCAATGAGTGTGCTTACTATGAAAAGGGAATCGCTTTTCACTTGGCAAAAAAGTTGACGCTGACGATTCCAACGGTGCAAGTGCAGAAACACTGAAGAGGAAAAAACTGTATGATTACCAAACTATCTAACATCAATCAGATGATTTCACAACACAGAATGTCTCAAATGATTTTAACAATTTTTTAGTCACTCAGGTATACATTATGTACTTATTTGTACAATATGATATTTATATGACAATAAATAGCTAATTTTGATCTACAGCTAAAAACATGAGCAACAAAATTTTGGATGAAAAGATATTTATTGTGACCAGCAAAATGTTCATTTAACAGGAATGCTTACAAAACTGTATAAAAAAGGCAAAACCGTCTGAAGTATTTGGGACACCATCATGATGATGATGATGTCACAGTGGGCTGTGGAGTGTGAGGTATCCTCTTGACTGTATTGCTCATATGCTGTTGCTCTCAACCTGATCGCTTTGAGAAAATCAAGCCTCTCATAGGCTTGGAATAAAAAGACAAAACAAAAAGCAAACTCACTTAAACAGAACATGATCTCAAATATTACAACACAGAATAAACCGCATGGCACAATGAAATCAAATGAAGCTGGATGTACACGGTGTGATTTTTACCGTCAGTTGCTTGTAATATTTTACAATACGATCTCAAGTGTGCATATTATACGTGATGAACAACAACAGTAACTGAATGTTTCAAGACACTTGCCCACATCATTTGACAAAAAATTCAAATGTTACCTTTGCACTAATTTTGCCAATGTTTTTTTTGAGTGTCTTTTGCTAATTTTAGCTTAATTTTGTTGTCAAATCACTCGACGCAGTCCAAAACGTCTTATAAAATCAGCAAACTGTGTCGAACATTATGGTGAAAATCAGACACTGTGCACCAGCTAAACGCTTCAAATGAAGTACAAGTAAGTATATAAACCACAGCTGAGATGGTTTTAAATGGCTACCTGAACCATCACAAAACATTATAACTGGATTCTAAACAAAGTTACTAAACAAGTGTAATGTACATGATGTAATACATTCTCAAAGAGAAACTATATGGTAAACAGTTTTGAAAAGCACAAGAAAAAAATAATAAATAAGCACAACAAACGTTCAGGAAAAAACAAAAGGCTCAAGTGGTTACTGCTTATGACAGATGCAAACAATCTTTCGGGCCAAGGCAAAACCCTGCTGCATCTTGGGATTGCAAAGCGCTCTCTTCACGATGTCACCGAGTAGCTACAACTCAGGCTGAATAAAAACACAGGTGTTTTTTAAAACACAAGGTGAATATGAAACTAAACACATCAAAATAAGTTTAGTCAACAGGTAAAATGTGACTAAACAAACAGTGACACCCTGAGGAACCACTGTATAGTGTTACTGTTTATAGATGCAAGAGTCTGATTGGCTGTGGTAGAGAGGTTTAGTTTCTCATCTTAAACAGCGAAGATGCTAACAGAGTGGTTAAAAAGGCAGTTATATAGTAGGAAGATCCTTCAAGAAATATTCACAGGAGAGTGCTATGAGTGGACGGCGCTACTAACTTTGGGCAGTGTGTTCTGACTGTTTCCTTCATAACTTTTGCAAATAACAGCTGGGTTAGTGGCAAAAGCAGTTGCTGAAGCAAACACAGCTGTGTGCTTTCTATCAGAGCAACTCTATAGTCAGTCCTCTGTTTCTTAGGCAACCCTGTAGGCTGTCATTCGAGTGTAGTGTTGGCGGTGACTCCTCGCAGCCCATATGAACAGCGCAGCAGCCATGATGTGCAGCGGAGATGAGACCACGGCCAAAAACAAGGACCAGCCCAGAGAGGAGGCCATGCCCTCTGGCAGGTCTGATATGTCATGTAGCAGACGGACACCCGTGAGGAAACAGCATACGGTGGCCAGGGAACACAGGCCTGGGAGCAAAATATGTGTTAAAATGTAATGCTTTCTTTGTTGCTGTGGAAAATGCTTATTAGCTGCGATTATCCCCATTATCCACAATGTACAGCTGTCTTACCGGCCACCAGATGCAGCAGCCCTACGAAAAGGGTGGGAGTGACACTGCGGCAAAGACAGGCGCACACTCCAATCAATGCCGCGAGAAACACCAGCCCAACAGAGACCAGCGGCAACAGGAACTGAAACTTCCACAGGTCTGAGGACACACACAACACAAACAAACAAACATCTATGATTCCATTTTCGATACCACAGCAAAAACTAGTAACTAACTAACTAGTAGTTCACCTTGTCAGGTGAATCAGGTCAATGACATGTTTACCGTTGACATTCATCAATAGTAAACGTGGTAAACAGAAGCTCAAGCATGTTTGCCAGAGCTGTGGAATATAATCGTTTTTATGATGCATCGTGATGCTGATGTGAACGATTCTGCATCGATGCATTAAAACAAAGGATTCGATTTTATAAAAATGTAATTACAAAGGCCTATCATACATATTAATGCACTGTTTTATTGAAGGCTAAATAAAGAACACTCATTATATAATAATAAATTTAAGTATGTCCATCGGAAGCAAAGCACTTTTGGTTTTGGTTTCGAAAGGAACATGCAGGAATGAGAAAGTAAAGTGCGGATGCGCTTGATGTTGAAAGTTATTAAAGGGTTAATTCACCCAAAAATGAAAATTCTGTCATTAATTACTCATTCTCATGTCATTCCACACCCTGTAAGACAATAAGACCCAAGCCTTATGAATCTTTTGTTTCAAATCAGTGGTTTGGAGCATGTATCAAACTGCCAAAGTGAACCATTGAAATTTCAAAAACAAAGCCTTGTTTACTGAAATCACGTGACTTTGGCAGTTTGATGCACGCTTTGAACAACTGATTCGAAACAAAAGATTTGTAAAGCTTCGAAGCTTCATGAAGCAGTGTTTTGAAATCGCCCATCACTAGATATTGTTGAATAAAGTCATTATTTTGTTTTTTTGGCACACAAAAAGTATTCTCATCGCTTTATAACATTAAGGTTGAACCACTGTAGTCACATGAACTGTTTTAAATATGTCTTTAGCAGCTTTCTGGGCATCTGAAAGTGTTAATTATCTTGCTGGCAATGGAGGCCTCACTGAGCCATCGGATTTTATCAAAAATATCTTAATTTGTGTTCTGAAGATGAACGAAGGTCTTATGGGTGTGGAACGACATGAGGGTTAGTGATTAATGACAGAATTTTCATTTTTGGGTGAACTAACCCTTTAAGAGCGATAAGCCATGAAAATGATCTTACTCGCGCTGATTGACACATCTGAAGCCTGCACAAACACGCCTTTCAGACAGCGCACGATCCCGATATACACAGAATTACAGTATTTCAAAATATCTGTCTTGAGTATTCACGCAAACATAATCTGTTATGTCTTAAGTGAACATTTGGTTAACTGTTGAGGAAAATCATCTGATATGCAACATTATATTAGATTCTGATACAGTAGGTTTTAATATACAGGCCATCTTGTCTCATTAATGTTAATCAAATAAAAGAGGGAATCACTCACTGCTCTTGATTAAACTACTTTTGTAGTTTTAATAATAATCAATTTATTTGTAATAAATACACTAAAGACTATGCAGTGATTTTTACATTTGATTATTTGTTTTCTTACTTGAATGCTTCTGTTTAGATGTAAAATGAAAAAAGTAAAGCACTGATCATTTAATTTGTTTCTTTCTAAAATTATATTTGTTCTATTGTTTATTTGCAGCTTTGTTCTTATTTTAAAGGGGGGCCCTAGAGATTTTTAAGCAAAGAGATTTTTCAACAATGTCACCAAAGAAGTGTGTTTTTGGTTGTGAGGGAAAGATAACCTTTTTCAGCTTCCCAAAGAACCTAGCGTTAAGGGAACAGTGGATGCAGTTTGTTTTTCCGGGGCAGCAACGGAGTTGTGCACATATGTTTGTTTGTTCCAGGAATTTTGGTGACAAATGTTTTGTAAGCAAGTCCCAGTTTGATGCTGAATTTGCAGATCAGTTGAGACGGAGTCCCAGCTATAAATCACAAAACTGCATCAAATGTCTGTGTTTTGTTGGCAATCGGCGCCCAAGTGCATATAATGAAAACAACACAAACGTTTTTGTTCCCTTTTTATTTATAATGTCGTCACAGCTTGCAGACGATCGCTACTCTTCAGCACTGCCCACGGCACACCTCCATGAGCTCTGCTTTTTACGGAAAGAGTCGGTACAGCGTATCTATCTTTTATAAGTATGATAAAACTACAGACTTTTCATAGATATGAAAGATGCAATTCTACTCTACAGGTACTCAAGATGAACATGAGATTGGTGGAAACTTTGTGTGTTATGTACCCTTTAATAAAAATGATAAAATAACAAAAAATAGCTATATTGTGATTATTAATATAGTAATGTTATTAAGAAAAGAATTGATGGAAACGATACATCGTGATGCATCGAGAATCGTTTTGTAATCAAATTGTTACCCTCGTAATCGAATCGAATCGAATCATGAGGCAAGTGAAGATTCACACCTCTAATGTTCGCTTGACGTGCGAGAACCAATGAGCTTTCGCAAGAGGTTTGCTCTCGAGTGTCAAGCAGGTTAGGCTGAACTTCTGTTTATGTTCGCTGATCAATGTTTATATGTGAATAAAAGCCTAAATTCAATCTGTTCATCATATAAAGCGATAAAGTCTCTTCAGAAAATTTGGACTAAACCGCTCAATTCATATGGATTAGTTTAACAATCTCTTTATGAACTTTTTAAAACGTCAAAGTGGTAGTTGCGTAGCTGTCTATGGAGGGACAGAAATCTCAGATTTCATTAAAAATATCTTATTTTGTGTTCAGAAGATTAATAAAAGGTTTGGAACGACATGAGGGTGAGTGATTAATGACAGAATTTTCATTTTTGGGTGAACTAACTCTAAGTTTTCTTTCGCATCTTGTTGCACTTGAATCTGAATAGTTAAAAATCACTTGAATGTTTAAATTGGCAAGACTTAAAAACGTGCAAATTATTAACTTTTGTGACGACACATCACTGGCCCAATCGGGCAAATGACAATTCTGTCAACTGTCCTGAGAATCTTTCACACTGACACCGGGCCTTTAGGCAGTCCTTTTTGTCGAGCCCTGCTACATATGAAAGACTTTCAGTTTACTTTATATAAAAAAAAAAAAAAAAAAAAAAAAAAAAAAAAACACACACACATTAGGACTGTGTCTGGAAAATAAACAATTAATAGTGAATGAAATGAACATTAAAAACTAAACTGAGACTGGGCAATATATTGAGTCAGGACTTACAGGTACGCAGCAGATCTTCTCCGCTATTAATATTTCCAGGATGTTTGAATTTGGATTCCCACTGCTGGGCCAAAGTAAAGGTGTGACATTTAGTCACCATTGTCGGATCTGGAAAAGAAGGAAGCAGAGAGCGAGAAAAGGTAGTTGGCATCAGTTTTTAACCTTATGTACAGCTAACAATAATAATTAATACTAAATAATGAATTACAAATTCGATCATCCTCTCCTTACTTTGCTCTTTAAACCAGTGAGAGTCTTTAGGCACGAGAATGCAGCGCCACCAGAGACCCAGCGTGCCATTCAGCTGAAAGAGAGCGTCACTGTAGATTCTCTCATCCACGTCCTCAAAGCCCTGCTGCAGAGCCAGCAGATCTGTGCCGTTGTTGGCATCGTTGCTGGCCGGCTGACTGTGGTACTGGTACCAGTGCTGTGTTCCCATGGCAACAGAGAGATAGACAGTGGCAAGCAGGCTCAGCACAGAGCCGATGACCAGCGCTGTGGCATAGCGGTTGTCCACCATGGTTTCGAGGATGTAATATAAAACACTTTAAGATGGCCAACAATTAACTCTTTAGCAGATGAGTGTGAAGAGAACGATCAAATCATTTGGTGTTTTTTTTTCATCTTCCTATGATATCCATTGCAGAAAGTCAGATCTCATCTCCATGGACGTGATCCCTCTTGAAATCCAAAGAAGTGTATCATCTGAAACGGAGAGGAGTGTGATTAAACCACAAAGAATTCAAACAAAGTCATGTTTACAAGATACCAAGGTAATACACCGAGAGCTTTTAAGGAGGAATAAGTCGTTGGATTTGCTAAGGTTTGCCAAAGACACTCCCAGTTTTGAAACACTTAGTCAAGTAGCTAGATATTCATAACCACAACTGTCTATTGTATGGGTTAAGTCTGTGAAATAAACTGTACTTGTTATTGTACTATAATCTATTTCAGATATAAAGCCACTAAACTTCCCATAACAACAAAGTAAACTGTGGTTAGTCACTTTACTTGTTGGCAGACAGCGACTTTTAATTTCAAGTGATATAACAACAAAACTTTATAACATATATAATATTTTAAAATCTTTTTATTGTTCTGGTCATCTTTAACATTCACGCATATATTATTTACGAATTTGTTAAAAAGCATATATTTTGATAAACCCCTTAACATGGAGTTGTGTCTAATAAAATATTTTTTTTTTAAATGAAAAGGAATAAAAGTAAACAAAAGTCAAACTCCTTATGTGAAAATGCTCTTTACCTGGTCGATGTGCTTTATTATTCATAAAACTAGATAATAAAATAATCCAGGAAGCATTTAAATGCACAAAGGACATTCGATATTTAAAATATTTTTTACATAATAGCCTAATGCTCAATATGTCATACACTAACGCTGCTTGACGTTGACTAGCATGAAAGCTAACAGGCTAGTGTGTGTTTTTAGCGATATACTCGAGACTTTGACGAATAAAAAAACAACCTATGTAAATTTTAAGTGTTCTGTATTTTTTTTTAACACTGATGAATCGTCCTATTTAGAACAAAAACACCCGAAAGCTTTTGTTTAAACCAATAAAAGCTGCTTGCGATTGTCACTTACCATATTACACACACCCTGCGCACTGATGAAGACTCCTTTTCCGGTTACGATTACGAATGCGCGCGCACCGGAGCACGAGCAGCAGTAGTGCACATCACGAATACAGACGGTCTGAGTACTGTATCAATAACCTGTTATTGCTAATTGAGTTTATTGCTATCTACAGTAACGTCTTTAGCTATTCGGCTTGAGATCCTTTCCATCTAACCTGGTTATTTCTCTTAAGCCTGAATGTTTTTTTGAGCAGTAAGATAATCTCCCTCTTTTTTTTTTTTAGATAGAAAGAACAAGATCCATCCGCACAGTTACATACCCGCTTTAGAGCAGCCTAAATCGGCTGTGTAAAGATGCCTTAAGAAAAAAAGTTTGCTTCGCTTCGTATATAACAGCTGTGCTGCACTGCGCACATATATTTTTGACGGTTAAATTATATTCTAAATAATTAATTGGTAAAACGCGTTTGCAAAACGGTCTGAAACTCTGAATCCACTCGCATTCATGCAGCGCTGTTTTTCAGTTGTTTTCCTCTGTGAACATGCGCTAAATGGATGTTTGACAATTTCGTTGCTTTTTGGGGTTTTCATATTTAAAAACGTTTAAAACGAGATAGAGTAGTCTACACTGGTTCTGCGGTACCGTTGCTCTCACTGATGGTCCGAAAGGTGCGTAATAGTTAGGTTATATATGCTTATTTAACTTTTTAGTGTTAAATAAAAAACCCTTTGTGCATACCTTCAGATGAAATTCTGCAGGCGTCCATGCAATAAACGCACATCCTTGAACGCGCGCGGATTTCTAGCGAATTTACTTGAACTTCTCAGGTAATATCTACAAAGACTTTATATATGAAGGGACTTTGATATCTATTGTTTGATCCATTTCAGAGGCAGCCAAAATCAGAATTTTTTAATAAATCAAAAAAAGGATCGCCATCAGCCAAGGTTTGGCCCATAAGCTGATATCCAGCATGCCCGAGCGAATGCAAAAAAAAAAAAAGAAGTTTGCCTTTTGCAGAATCAGCATAAGTTCACATAAAAAACAAAATTATGGTAAACCACCTCACTTCCAGACCCTTGAAACAAACCAAGTGTGAAAACATATGTATCTCACATATAAAGGCTGCGTGAATACAATAGTCCAGTTTATTTTACATACAAATGTATTTATTTACACACAACAATGGATTTCTGTAAGGCTTCAACAATTAATCAATTAAAAGTCATAAAACCATTCAACATAATTTCATAGTGACACATTACAAAGCATAAGTCAACATGTGGTGCAAAAATAAAATCACTTATATGCAATTAAGGCTTGACTACACAATGTAGCAAATTAGTCCAAATAAAAACTAAGATTTCTAGTATTATGTAAAACAATGGAAAGTGCAAAATAAAAGTAAGTATCCACAGTAAAAAATAATGTTTACATCATCTTGAGAGGATCTGGTTCACTCAAATTAAGATCACACAGCTCATTCTTGCATTTGACACCTGAGAATTGGCAAGATAGTACTGTACATTCACAGTGATCATATAGAGCTGACACATGGCATATCCTTTCAGATATTCAGATCAGTAAAATGTGTTACGCAAATGAAATATTCTATGGATTCATAAGAGGTCTTGTTTTTTGAACAGCTGTCTCGTATACTGGCTGGTTGTCTTGACTGTGGAGTTTATGACTGGAGTATCAGTGAACTCCACCACGCAGGAACCTGAGGAGCACGGTGCTGCCTCCAGCTCCAGAACGGTTATGTTGTTTTGGACGGAGGTGCTGAGGAGATTGGCTGGGACAAAGAGGGTCACCTGTGGCCCACGGGAAGGCCAGTACCGGCCCACATTAAAACCGTTAATCCACACTTGACCCTGGAATAAAAAAGCGTTTTATGATCCTTTATATTTTCACCAGCACTAATTTCTTCACATTTGTAAATGGATCTCATTAAAACCAACAGCATCGGTTAAGAGTCCTACCTTCCTCCAGTTGGGAAACTGGATGTATGTGTCCTGAGGGAGGTCAGGAATGCCGTCAGGGATGAGAAAGCTGCCAGCGTAGAAGGTTGGAGGTGAAAGAGCAGGAGGAGGTGTGGTGGTGAAACCGGTGGAGGTCGAGGAGATGGATCTGCTTGATGCCGACAGCAGACCCTTACGCACTGCTTCATCTATACTCAGAGAGTACACCGTCCAGTTACCCAGAATATCAGCACCCAGAGTCAGATTAAACACCAGACCCTGAGGGACAGAGAGAGAAAATGAGTCAGAATTTTTCTGTGGGATTTATGAGGTTGTAGATTGTCAGCTACAGGAAAACTGTAAAGGGCCGTTCACACCAAGAACGATAACTATATTAGCGTCCACATCAGCAGACGATATTGTTCTGTTTATTCTAAAGCCCAAAGTATACACTTTTTAAGCATACAGTGTGTGTGACGTAACAAGGTGGCAATCGTGCCCTGGGGACGTCGATTCACAAGGTAGTTGAAAAAACCCTGCATAAACAACAGAACGGAACGCATGCAAGCTACAGCGACGATGGAGGCCTACATAGATGAGAGATTGTGCAAAGAGGTTAGAAAGTACCCTCATTTGTACAACTCCAGCATTAAAGAATACAAAGATGTTTACATGGGTTGTACCTCGTGGCGAGATATTGCTCAAAACTGCATACTGTGTACACGTACAGGTCGAATGAAGTATACTTTGCAAGGCTGTGCACATAAAAAACTAAGTATACCCAGGGCTTAAGTGCATACTTGTCTGTCACTTTAAATGCTCAGGCTCGTTACAGCAGGATGGATTCTGTTTGGCTGTCAATGTTTTTATCGTTCATCAACTGGATTAAATAGTTCTAAAGTTGATTCCAACTAAATTGTTTCTTCTGTGCCGTTATCATTATAGCTGTGGTGTGAACTGTTATTCTTTAATATTGAGAACGATTTTTAGAACTACATCTTTGTAGTTATCATCCTTGGTGTTAACAAGCCTTAATTCTGATTATTTAGAAAGGATATAACAACTCAGGTTAAAATAGGCTAAGGGACTTGCTGAGAATTAGTGAAATGGGAAGTGGTTAATTAAGTTTTGGTTGCCTTGAAGTCATTAATTTCTCTGCCGTAGTTGATTCTGCCCATGTTCTCCACCAGGATGTCCACACGGCTGCCAGCTTTTCCCGTTATATTGATGGTCAGTGCCTTGTTCCGCTCCAAAATACCAGCAGAAACCTAAACAATGAAATGATTTAAGAAGCGCAGAATGAAATTTAACAGTTACACTACTGTTCAAAAGTTTGGGGTCAGTAAGATTTTTGAATGATTTTGAAAGAAGTCTCTTCTGCCCACCAAAGCTGCATTTATTTGATCAAAAATACAGTAAAAACAATATTGTGAAATTATTATTATAATTTTAAATAATTTTTAATTATTGTATTCCTGTGATCAAAGCTAAATTTTCAGCATCATTACTCCAGTCTTCAGTGTCACATGATCCTTTAGAAATCATTCTAATACGATGATTTGATGCTCAAGAAACATTTCTTATTATTATCAATGTTTGAAAACAGTTGTGATGCTTCATATTCTTGTAGAAACAGTAATGCATTTGGTAACACTTTATTTTAAAGTGATGTAGTTACACGTGCATTTGTTTCTGGATTTGATGAATAGAAAGTTCACAAGAACAGCATTTATTTGAAATAGAAATGTTCTGTAACATTATAAATGTCTTACTGTCACTTTTGATCAATTTAATGTGTCCTTGCTGAATAAAAGTATTAATTTCTTGGCAGTGTATAAAATGCTGTTTTATGCAAACTGTGTTAGAGCCTTTTGACCATCACAGCCATTATGATTACAAGTAACTCAGACATATAACAATCAACAGAGGAAAACAGTGCTGCTTACACCATCAATGGATATATATGCCCGATCATGGACTCCGTTAAGAGGGGATGACAGCGGGGTGGGCTTCACACAGTTAACAGGTAACACCGTTTGATACAGCATAAAGCCAAATGCCTGACGAGATAATGAGACATCCATAATCATTGAACAGATAAGACATAAAGCAATACAGTTCATAAAAATCATCTGCATGGACACTGACTGAGATAAAGCAGAGGGAACATTAAAATAACTAACATTACCAAACAGAACTTCACATTTACTGAATAAAGATTAAGATGAGACACAGGCATACCTGATCCATTTCAGTAAATGTTAGTGGGTAAAGAGTTTTTACAGGGCCAGAGAAAGATAATACATCCAAAGACTCCGACACGGTCTTGAGCTGCAAGGACAAAGAGATCATCCACACTTCATTCATTGGTCTTCATTCACTTCAAAACATAAGTGCTATACAGACACAATAAATAAAGAGGACCTATAATGCTTTTTTTTACATGTTCAACTTTCTTTAGTGTGTTGCTGTTTGAGCATGAAAAAGATCTCCAAAGTTACAAAGCACAAAGTCACTCCAGCGGGAGTTATTCTTTATATCAGTAACACTGTTTCTCCACTCCCTGAAACGCCTCCATTGTAGTCTTGAGTTTTCTTCCAGGAACGCAAAAAAAGGAGTGAGGCCTGGTTGAGTTAGTTAGTCGTGTGTTATGGTAAGGGGTGTGACATTCCCCAAACATGCTTGAATCACTTTAACCAATCACAACACACTGCTCCAGCCGACCAATCAGAGCACATTGTGCTTTTCTGAAGGAGGGGCTTCATAAAGACAGGAACTAAACAGAGCGTTACTGACAGACTGGAAAGACAGGTGCTGCAACAATGTCAAATATGTAAAAAAAAAAAAGTGTTTTTTGAACATTCAAGCATGAAAACCTATTCTAGTAGAGCCCAAAACACAAAACCAAGACTTTGTTAAAGGGCATAATATGACCTCTTTAAATAAAACAGAAACTCAAAATATAAATCATATTACAACAGTAGACAGGCAAAGATGCAAAAATTATTTACCTTCTTCATTTGCACTTGTCCATATGCAAATTTAGGTGTTGATGGAGGCAGCAGCCCTTCTGGTATCTCTTTGTACTGTATCCAAAAACAAAAAACAAAAAAAAACAACCAGTCAGATCAATTTGCACGATTACTGACCATTGCATTTCTCCATTGAAAATCATAATTCTTTTGAGAAATAGCTAAATCTTTACCATTTTGATGACTTCTCTTATGGCGTAATACTTCTCTGTGAGGTCTCCAGCTTCTGTAAGCGGGGCGTCATAGTCGTAGCTGGTTGGCTGAGGACCATAAGGAGAGTTGGCGCCTATAATGTGATAAAATCAAAGGAAAACATGAATCGAGACACATAACTTATTCTTGGCCTTTTGAGGTACAAATCTCCAAGACCTACCATTCCAATAACCAAAGTTAGTTCCACCGATGAACATATATCTTGAAAACAATCACAAAAATAGTAATAAATGATACAATTCTGACTAATCAAAAAAATAAAATAAAACAAAAATCAATGCATTCCTTTCAAAAGTCAGTTTTTAGTGCAAAACCGATATTCAGTTGTTATGGATGACCAACTCACAAGTTGACATTGGCTCCCACTTCCAGGATTTCATTGAGGCTCTTGACCACAGCCGCTGTGTTCACAACAGAGTGTTTCTGGCCCCAGTGGTCCAGCCAGCCTGTGTAGAACTCAGAGTTCACCTGCAAAAAAACTGGTTTCACTTCCATTTTCCAGAACACCTTTCTAGAATTGTGACATGAAGGCCTGGTTTCACATACAGGGCTTAGCCTAAGCCAGGATTAGTTCAATTAAGATATTTAAGTAGCTTTTATTAACGTTCACTAGAAAAAAACATTACTGGTGTGCATCTTGAGACAAAACAATGGCACTGACATATTTTAAGATCTGTCAGTGCGAGTTACATTCAGTTAAAAAAGCTCAAACATGTATTTTAGTCTAGGACTAGCTTAAGCCTTGTCTGTGAAACCGGGGGATAATATAGTTTAGTGTAGCTTTGCTTTCCAGTGTTTTTATATTCACAACTGGTTCGTACCAAAGGCCCACGTGGCTCTGCATGTCTCTGAGCTTTAAACGCAGCGGTAACATTTGAACCTGCACAAAAATACAATAAAATTTACAACGAGCAATGCTAAGAAATGAAGAAAAAAAAACCCTGAAGTGAAATAAAATATTAAAAAAAAAAACCATGAAACTTATTTTATTTCAGTTAGTTGCTAAGGCAACATTTAGGTAACATATAGCTATAAATATAGGTGATATATAGGATATTTATGAAGGTGATATATAGGCTGTGCAGACCTGGGCCGAAGTCAACAGTGGCGTAGATGCCCTGGAGGGATCCACACTTGAGATAACCCACGCCTGCTCCATCAGTGGTGAACAGGACCACCTCCTCTCCCAGATGAGAGCGGAACAGCTGGCTGAGATTCCGCATGTAATTAAAATCACAGGCAAAGTAACTGCCGTATTCGTTCTCTACCTGCGTAGGAAAGCAATCACATTCATACATGTAAGATGTGCTTGTGTTTGAAAATGAAACTTTTATACATTTCACACATTTACATACTTGTTTGTCCTGAAATAGATTAAGAGGGTGAAAATACACAAAAAAATAAATAATATAATTTACGCATTACTTATTTATATTTACTTTTATTTATTTATTTATTCAGTTATATACACTACTGGTCAGAAGAGTTTGAATGGTAAGATTTTTTAATGTTTTTAAAAGAAGTCTCTTCTGCTCACCAAGGCTTCATTTATTTGATCCAAAATACAGCAAAATACCTTATATATATATATATATAAACTATCTTACTTGCACAGTAATGATGGGTCCGCCGTTCTGGTACAGGTAACGTTTTATGATGGGCAACAACTTATCCATCCACCTATGCACTGCTGCAAGGTAGTCTAGAGCAATATAAAGAACTTCATTGCAGCTTACAAGCTATACATTTCACTTATTCAACTGCATTTTTTCCAATCTAAGGTTAATCAATAACTCATGTTATTACCTGGATCAGATGATCGCAGCACAATGTCTTTCTTCTTCAACAGCCAGGCAGGCAAACCCCCCTAAAACAAGAAACAGTGAGCCAGCTGAAGTCAGAAAAGTCAGTCATTTACACTCCATCGCATATTCGGTTTCTTTTTAAATTATTTTAATTATGCACAACTGTATAATACATTAAAAAAAAAAGCTAAAACATATTTAAATCAGTTCATGCGAGTACAGTGGTTCAATAATAATATTATAAAGCGACGAGAATATTTTTGGTGCGCCAAAAAAAACAAAATAACGACTTATATATTGATAGCCGATTTCAAAACACTGCTTCATGAAGCTTTGGAGCGTTATGAATCTTTTGTGTCGAATCAGCGGTTCGGAGCGCCAAAGTCACGTGATTTCAGCAGTTTGGCGGTTTGACACGCGATCCGAATCATGATTCGACATGCTGATTCATAACACTCCGAAGCTTCCTGAAGCAGTGTTTTGAAGTCGGCCATCACTATATTAGTCGTTATTTAGTTTTTTTGGCGCACCAAAAATATTCTCGTCGCTTTATAATATTAATACTGAACCACTGTACTCACATAAACTGATTTAAATATGTTTTTAGTACATTAATGGATCTTAAGAGAGGAAATGTCATGGCTGGCTATGCAGGCCTCACTGAGCCATCGGATTTCAACAAAAATATCTTAATTTGCGTTCCGAAGATGAACGAAGGTCTTACGGGTGTGGAACGGCATGAGGGTGAGTAACTAACCCTTTAAGTGTTTTTAATTGCGATTAATCAAAGAAAAAAAATTGTGATTAATCGAGTTAATTTTTTTAATCGATTGACAGCACTAATCAAAAGCATTAAGTAATTAATTAATTAATTTTTAAATTGTTTTTTCCTCAGACCTCCTAGCACTCTCTTGTGGGCCCCAGTTTGAAAAGCCCTGATTTAAGATGCGGTCACACTAGATTTTGGGCATGCAAAAATTCTTTGGACACAGCAACGGTCAGATATGATGTTTCTTATGAACATGAATTCAACATATAACAAATATACTCAAAATGTGAAAAATATACAATCTACTCGAAATTACTGCAAAAATATCATTCTTTTAATTCAAAGAAGAGGTCACGCCGTGATGTGTCGATCTTCTACTGGTCACACATCTTCACGTGATGCGAATTCACAGCTCAAGAGTTCACCAAACTTGAACTTTGAAATGCAGCGAAATGCAAAACTTTTCACATGAGCATGCGTTTGTGTATGAATGGAAGTCAATGCAACGAAAAGTGTAGTGTGACGGCTCCTTTAGGTGCATCTCTGTCTTTTCTTACCATATCCCACTCTGCACAGATGTAGGGGCCTGGTCTCATGATGACCAGCAGGCCGATGTCTTGGCACAGCTGCAGGAAGTGCTCTAGATCCCCATCTCCGGTAAAGTCGTACTGACCAGGCACCGGCTCATGGAAGTTCCATGGCACATACCTGTGGATGAATCTGGCCATTAGGGAAATCTGAGACAGAATGAGTGGAATACAAATGGCCAAAGAAATTCCAATGATTAGTACATATTATAAAATCATTTCATAAAGATTGTACTTGCAATACGCAATTTTTCAACAATAACATTTCATAGCTCAGAAAAAAAGTATAATCATTTTTGAATTTCCATGAGATTTTATTAATTTCCATGACTTTTCCAGGCTTTTGCTTGACTGTGAGAATACAAAACATTGCATATGACTGATACTTAGTCACTGTCAGTTCCTCTTACGTCTGGATGGCGTTCAGACCAGCCATGTACATCTTGAGTAGCCTGTCCTTCCAATAGACTCTGGGAATCCTGCTGTAGTGGATGCTGCCCGAGATGTAGCGAAATGGCTCTCCATCTTTAAGGAAGCAGTTTTGATTGTAATCCACAGAGAAACTGGGTGCTGAAGCATACTACAGAAAGGAAGAAGATACAGAGGAAAGGAACAGTTTACCCAACTAAAAATGACATTAATAAGGAAGAATATATGACCACAGAATACCACATTAACCATGCCAGGTTTGATGTCTAGGATGGTTCACGTGTGTCTTGTGGCCAATTATTATTGACATCTTTTTTGTTAACAGACAAACAACAACCCCAATTCCCATTCACTTTCATAGTATGGAAAAGAGCAGTTGTTTAGAAATCCTCTCTGTGTTAAAAGATTAATATGGAACGACATGAGGGAGAGTAAATGAGGACAGGAGAATTGTGATTTTTGTGAACTATCTCTTTAAATAACAGTATCATAGGCATTTATGTTTGATGACTGACATGACATGATGTGCTCACATGACATATCACAAGACGCAAGAGTCATGACATCTCGCACTTGTCAGGTGCAGAGATCCGCTTTATTTAGTATGTCATTATCATAACAACATCAGAGCAAAAGTGCGACCAAATCTCTTAAAGGAGAAATATTCCTCTATAAACAGTGTCTGAATAGCAAAAACTTTAAAGTATGACACTTTTCTCAGACGGTACATGTGCAAGTCACTATTTCAAGTGATTGGGAGAACATCTGCACACTAGTAACGTTAACCAAGCTGTATTGTTGGTTTAAATGATTCTTTTAAAACAAATAACGTTAGACAAAGTTAATACTTGCCGTGACCGATGGAAGGGCCAGGAAAAGAACACACATCAGTCCGACACCCGCCGTCATGGTGTTTAAATCAGCAGTTAGCAGCGGTGCGGAAGTCAAATGCCATTTATTTTGGTTACTACTAGCGATGTCCGACTCGTGAATGAATCGTTCTCTGGAGTCGGATCTTTTTTATGAACTAGTAGTTGAACACACAGAGCAGGTCTGAACGATTCGTTCAAAAATCGAACTGAATCAGTGAAACGGTTAATTTATTATATGTATTTATTGTATTTATTAATTATTTTTCAATAATAATAAAATGAAAAATGAAATGTTCCCCTTAGTGAGTTAAGAAATTGTAGTCGTCACAAATGAGTTTTAGTAGCTGTGAAAAACTGAACTTGACAATTACAATAAACACCCTTATTAATAGAAACCCGTTTACTGTAACGTTTGTGTTACTAAACGTTTTAACTTAATATTTAAAACCTAATTAGTATTTATTTTACGTTACTAGTGGCTACTTACTAAGTAATCCAATAAAATAAAATAAAATAAAAATGCCAATGTAGCTAACTTGTGAGAAAAGATTCAAGTCGTAACAAATTAATTTTAATATTGTGACAAAGTGAACTTTATAAACTTTATAAACCTTTACTACATACTACTTTAATTACTATATATTTACTGGAGTGTTTTGCAGCGACCAAGTGATAACGCAAAATCACTGGTCTGGATCTTTGAACCGGTTCAAGAACCGACTTGCGGAAATGATTCGGATTTCCTAGCACTAGTTGCCCTCCCAACCACTAGGGAGTGATATCGATTACTTCTAAATGATTCTTGACACTTTTTTTTCTTCGTCTCTCGGAGAAACACAGTAGGGATACACGTGTGTTTCCGCACATGTGTGGATTTTATTACTGTTTAAATATATTTATATTGTATTCATTGACACAACGCTAATGATGTCTGCGTCCAGAAACAAGAAAACAGACGGTGTTATGGAGGCTGAAGGTTCCGATAACGAAGCGGATTCTCCCATTGTGAGTCGCACACGGAGTGGTCGCAGATTACGGACACCCGCGGCCAAAACTCCCGTCCGCCGGACCAGAAAGTCTGTTGTCCGAGAAGATCCGGCAGAAAGCATCGAGTCTCGGCAGGAGTCACCACCAGATGAATGTACAGCAGATACTAAAGGTGATCAGTGCAGCCCAGTGACAGATACAGTAACAGTATGTCCAGATGAAACTGTAGCAGCAGATGTCAGTCAAGAGTCAGTGCCGGACACTGCAGACCAGACCAGCGAGAAGGAGAACGTGGTAAATAACACGGAGACAGGGTCCATAGGTCCTACAGACCCCGAGAAAAGGGCCAAAAAAAGGACTCACTCAGAATCCAGCGAGAAGAAAACTAAGACTGTGCCTTTTGGGAAACCCAAGTCTGGAAGAGTATGGAAAGACCGAAAGAAGCAAAGGTGAATAACACTTTATAAACACTATGTTTCGTGTTACTGTCAGATATCTGGTCTGATATCTCATGGTTTGTTTACTTTCTAAGTTTTTGTATCCGTGTTTCATTCATGTTCTTATGTCTGTTAATCCAAAGTAAGAATTTGGTACGTAAACATTTTACCTAAGTACTGTATCTTTGTTTGTTTGCTAGTACATTTGTTTCTATCAGACGTGCTCAGTGCTCCTGACTTTGTTTTGTAGGTTCTCTGCTCTGTTGAGAGACAAACCTCTGCGTACTTCATGGGAAAAAAAGATGGAGGCCAAGAGAGAGAAGCAGCTGGTGAAGCAGTACCACCAGCAGCTGAAAGATGAGCAGGCTAAAGAAAAAGAGGTAAGTTTCTGCCCCAAAACTTATATATATCTATATATATCTTATTATGTATGAATTGAATTGAATGTTGTCATGTTTTTGAAACAAAGTCTAGAGGTGCATCCCAATTGCATCCCAAATCATTCTAATGTGCTGATTTGCTGCTCAAGAAACATTTTTTATTATTAATGTTATTTTTATAATGTTTAATACTTTTATGACACTACTGTGATACATTTTTTTCAGGATTCTTTGATGAGTAGAAAGTTTAAAAAAAAAAACAATTTATTTGAAATAGATTTTTTTTACAACATTATAAATGTCTTTACTGTCACTTACTCAATTTAATGCATCCTTGCTGAATAAAAGTGTTAATTTCTGAGAAATAAGGTGGCATTGTCACCTGTGGAAAACGTCACGAAGTTTCAGGCTGATATAAGCTTTGAAGTTAAAAACAGAAATCATAGTAAACATTGGTCATATGTGCTTTTTCTGTATTTATTTATTTTTCTTGCAGGACAAGAAGAAGAGGAGAGCAGAAAATCTGAGAAGACGAGCAGAAAATGAGAGAAAAGCGGAAATTGTTCAAGTGGTAAATGCAGAATGTCACTTTGCACCAGAATTCAGATGTTTCTCACAGTTTTTCTGTCACATTATTCTTTGGTTGTCTTTTTAAACAACTCTTTACTGCTCTACTTTCAGATTAAGAATACAGCAAAGATCAAGAGAATGAAGAAGAAACAGCTGAGGAAGATTGAGAAAAGAGACACGCTGTCAATGGTGCAGAAAACACCACCTAGTGTCAAGAAGGGCGCAGGGAAAACAAACAGCAGCTTGTAGAGGGTTTATGAGGGAGGGGTATACGAGAATCTCAGTATACCTAAACATGCTGTTGATACAAACGTTTAGTGCCAGTCTGTACCACCATGAACTGGCATGAGGACCTTAATACTATAAAACTATAGAAATGTAATGATTTTATATCTGTGACTCAGAGAGGGCTTTGTATATCACTGAGAGGTTTGTGTTGTGTATCTGCTTCAAATCTCTGGGTTTGATGTAATATTTGTACAGCAAATTGAAATGCAAATAAATGTTTTGATTTCATTGACACCTGTTTCCCATCGCTGTTTATGTGATTGTCAGATGAAAAAACAATCCAAATATCGATCTTCAATCAATATCTTCTGGGATCATACATGTTCAATGGTTTTATATTTATTGTTTTATAGTAGAGTAGAAAGAGGTTTCATTTTCAAAATGACTTGCATTAAAAAAAACATGGTACTTTCCACTTTTTTTAATGGTTCGATATGTTTTGTTGTGGCAATGTTTATCTAGCCAAGATGCTTCCACTTTCAGTATCTTGGTGCTTTTTCATGATAAGGTGGAGTGATCGGTACTTTTGAGTCTCAAACAGTATGTTGTGCTACTGCTCGTAGTCCTAGAAGGTGAAAATAAAATGTTTAGGACTGGTGATATAAATATGTAGTATTCAAAATAAGAATAATAATACATTTTGATAGTCATAACTTGTCTATTTTTAACCTTGTGCCTCCATTGAATTATACAATTACCTCCAGTGATCTGAGATGAACTAGGAAGAAGGAAACAGCCAAGTCATATGAGGTGATTGAGGGTGGAGTTTAAAAAAGGTGCTTTCCATCTTTTTGTCTATAAAATGATCTTGCAGTAATAATAAACACCAAGAAGCAGACAAGCAGCATGGCTACAACTTGTATTGCAGCAACTGTAAGACTATTTTAAATACATTTTAAAATACAATCATTTACCACAATTATTAATAGCATTATTAACATGAAAGTGCTGTATTTGTCACTTTGTCTAGCCTTGTATTTTGTTTTATTGCAATAAACTCACGGATGTGTTGCTTCTCTTTCAGCCTCGGAACCTCAATCCTCAGCCTGTAGCATGTGGACCCAGGCAGTGTGTGAAAGGAGACCCCAAAGACACGGTGCCCGTTCCCTACCATGAGCCGTTGAAAAAGTCCACTCACACCGTTCTCCAGGTTCAAGGGCCGGTGTCACCAGGTCCTGAACGCCTTCTTGTGAATATCTTTAATGGCTCTGATGGAAAGAAGGTTCCTGTGATGGTGAGGAGCACCGATACTATCGGGAAGCTGCAGCAGGAGGCCCTGAAGCTGAAACCAGAACTCGGAGCAATCCCGAATCTGGTCTACAATGGCAAACCGGTTCAGCTGCACCAGACGCTGTCGGAGCTTCAAGTGAAGCCTGGAGCCACGTTCATCACCTACCAGAAATGTCGCGGAGGTTAACAAAGATGCTGACACAACACTTTTTCTCTTCGCATCTCTGTTTATCTGTACTTTATTCTTAAATCTCACTGTAAATGTACTTTATTCACAAACTTTTAGATTCTTTACCGTTAGCTGATATGATGTCATACATCAATCGAAGGTTTGAATGTACATGACGCAGTTTAATCATCATTAACGCAACAAGCCCTGTTGATACGAACGTAAATAAAAGTGAAACAAATTTAACAGAAGTCGAAGCTGCAAGAAGACATTAATATTAATTGTGTTCTAAGTGTTTTGTTTAACCTGATGGAACAAAGATGTACTTTTTTCTTTCTTGTTATACTTTAAGTTCTTTAAGAATTCAACCGAAAGAGTTTGAATAGGAAAACTGAAGAGGAAAATACTCAAATTAAAATGTCATCAAAATGTATTTTTAAATGAGCTGTAAATTTGCACTTTTCTTATGTAAATTTCACTTCTAGTTTAATAAAAATACTTTTCAACCACTGGTAATAATTGTATTATGCATTCTTTATTTTTTCAATGCTATTTTATTATGAAGAGCATCATGAGCTTCAATGGAAGCAGGACATCTGACCGTCTGTATAAGAGTCACATGATCAGTATCAGCAAGAAAAAGAGCAGAACATCTTCCTGTAGGACATGGGCTGTCATTCACAACAGTGATATTATAATCTCAGTGAAACTGAAATTCATGCTGTCATGTAGATCCTTAATCAGAATCAGAAAGAGCTTTAATCGCCAAGTGTGTTTGCACGCAAAAGCTTCCAGTGCACATGTACAAATGCAAATAATAAAAATTTAAGAATAAAATAAAAAATATCTATATATAAAAGTATACAGACAGGTTTAGTCATGATAAACATTTACAGGTTATGAACATATGTACAGTATAATGAATAATATGAATAAATATCAGCTGAGTTTATTGTTTAGTGATCAAATGAATCATCAGATATAACACAAATGAACTACAGCACATAGACGAAAGCAAAACAAAAAATTTTTTTAGAATGGTTAGGTGATTCCCCTTTTCTCTGTAATGGCATACTTGAATTTTTGGCAAGCAGTTCCTGTAAGTCACGTGTTGGTTGGTGTTTACGGGGCTGGGCATGTATTGTGAAGGTACATTCCAAAACTTGACCATAAATACAGTAGCAGCACCAGACAACATTACTGTGGATGAAAGAAACTCAAGGCAGCATGACTACAGACGTTTACCCAGCACTGGTAAGACCAGGTCCTGAACGCCTTCTTGTGAATATCTTTAATGTCTCTAAAGGAGTCAAGGTTCCTGTGACCGTGGAGAGTATCGATACTATCGGGAAACTGCAGCAGGAGGCCCTGAAGCTGAAGCTTAATTTATCTATTTTTAAAATCGTACCCAAATATCATTGTGTCCACAAAAATAAGAAGCAGCTCAACCGTTTTCAACGCTGATAATAAAAAGAAATGTTTCTTGAGCATCAAATCAGCATAGTAGAAATTTTAAAATGTATTCACATAGAAAACAGTTATTTAAAATTGTAATAATATTTCACAATATTACTTTTTGTATTTTTGATCAAATAAATGCAGCCCCCGGCCCCATATATGTCTTTATTTTATTTTGTATAGTTCATTTTGATAGTTATGTTTTCTAAATTTATGACTGGGGTTAAAAATGTTGGTGCAAATGCATAAAATCCTGCTTAATGTGAGTAATGCTCAAGCAGGCATGTTGTTTTAGTGATCTTACAGGAGAGGGCATCCGCGGCACAAAGGTGCGGGCGTGAAGGAGATAAAGACAAGCGAAAGAATTAGTTTTGCGATGGTTAAAAAAGGCACCCAGAGATTTGGTGTAGCCTACTGCGAATAAATGTAAGCAGTGAACAACATTAAACGAACCCATCAAACTAAGCACGCCTGGAACTTCACTGATTTCGGCATGAAACAAACTTGGAGGCACCACTGGGATTTGAAGTGCGAGAGAGAGAAAGAGCAAGCCAGAGAGAAAGCGGAGATTCTCGGCGGGTGAATATCAGCGCGAGATGGATCTAAAAGCCCTGGCCAAAAGTGTAATAGAGAGACTGTGGCTGTTGCGGCTTGATCAAGTGAAAGAGGTATGTGATTGTAACAAAATCTCTCTCGAAGACGCCCCTACTCAGCGCGCACTTATCAAGAGAGTAACTGAGTCGATCGATGCTGTGATTGAATGCGAGGAAGAAGACGTAGCAAAGCATTTTCTGTTGTCAATGTTGACGTTCATGGAGACGCAGGGAGAGAGAGAAGACGATGAAAATGACGGCGGCAGTAATAAAAATGCGACAGGCATTTCACGGGCTGAAAAGTATACTGTGAATGAGACAGATTTACAGCAAAGTCACTTAAAACTGCACACACAAAATACTGAGATGAGAGATAAAATGGTAAAAATAAAAGGAAAAGAGGATGAGGAACAAAATCGGTCCCTAGAACAGCAACCATTTACTTGCCTTGCCCCTGAAGTCTCTGAAATGACTGCCAAGGTGTTGGTTAAGGAGCAGTCAAGTGATATTGTCAGGCGAAAAAACAGAGAGACACCAGCAGTGGAGGAGCGGAGAGAAACAGAGTTCTATGAGATGGTTAAACTCCTGAGAGAGGAAGTTGCAGAACTCAGGAAAAGCCAAAACAACCCTCCTGAACATATGGCAAGGGGAAGATCCAGCTGCAGAAAGGGATGCAGAGCGTGTCAGGAGAGAGGTGAAGAGGATCGATGTGAACACTGCTTCAGATGTGGAGTCGTGGGTCATGCTGCCCAGGGCTGTAGAGCGCCAAAGAATCCAGCAGAAGGGAGGAGCAATGTAAAAATATACAATCATTTACCACAATTATTAATAGCGTTATTAACATGAAAGTGTTGTAATTGTCACTTTGTCCAGCCTTGTATTTTGTTTTATTGCGATAAACTCACGGATGTGTTGGTTCTCTTTCAGCCTCAGTACCTCAATCCTCAGCCTGTAGCATGTGGACCCAGGCAGTGTGTGAAAGGAGACCCCAAAGACACGGTGCCCGTTCCCTACCATGAGCCGTTGAAAAAGTCCACTCACACCGTTCTCCAGGCTCAAGGGCCGGTGTCACCAGGTCCTGAACGCCTTCTTGTGAATATCTTTAATGGCTCTGATGGAATGAAGGTTCCTGTGATGGTGAGGAGCACCGATACTATCGGGAAGCTGCAGAAGAAGGCCCTGCAGTGGAAACCAGAACTCAGAGCAATCCCGAATCTGGTCTACAATGGCAAACCGGTTCAGCTGCACCAGACGCTGTTGGAGCTTCAAGTGAAGCCTGGAGCCACGTTCATCACCTACCAGAAATGTCACGGAAGTTAACAAGGATGCTGACACAACACTTTTTCTCTTCGCATCTCTGTTTATTAATTTCAATTCAATTTCAATTTTATTTGTATAGCACATTTACAACAGCCCCCAGGCTGACCGAAGTGCTTTACAGAAGAGCAAGAATGTTACACATACACGGAAAATAGATCAGAGAAAAATTTAAAACCACCCATTTAAAAATTTAACATATCACAGTAGTCAATACACTAAGGAAAATAAAAAAGTTTTTAGCAAGGACTTAAAGGTAGACAAGGAAGGGGACAGTTTAATCTCTTAGGGCAGGGTATTCCAGAGTCGAGGCCCTGCCACCACAAATGCACGCAAGAATTGGAGTGATGTGTTCATGTTTACGACACTTTAAAAGGAGTCTGGCTGCAGCATTTTGGACAAGCTGAAGTCGCGCAATTTGAGATTTAAAGAATTGCAGTAATCTAGACGCGACGTAACAAACGCATGAACAGCCATTTCTAGAGTTTTTGGAGTGAGAAAGTTTTTAATTTTAGACAGTAAACGAAGCTGATAAAAACTGGATCCAATAACAGAGGAGATATGTCTATCAAATTTTAAATGCTGGTCAATAATAATACCTAGGTTATGCACCCGTGAGGATCTAAAAACGGATAAACATTCTAGCTCAGGGCTTATACACTGAGAGTTCTCATTTGGACCAAAAACAATTACCTCGGTCTTGTCCTCGTTTAAGAAGAGGAAATTTTGGGCTAGCCATAATTTAACCTCCTCCAAACATTGGGGAAGAGAAGTGATCGCAGTGGAGTTTTTTTTTCTTGACTGAAAGATAGATTTGAGTGTCATCTGCGTAGAAATGAAAAGACACACCATGTCTTCGTAGAATAGAGCCCAGAGGCAGCATGTACAGAGAGAAAAGTGTTTTAAGTGTTTTGTTTAACCTGATGGAACACAGATGTACTTTTTTTTTTTTGTTTTTATACTTTTAAATTCTTTAAGAATTCATCAGAAAGAGTTTATGAAGAAGAAACAAAGGGATCATATTAAAATGTCATCATAATTTATTGTTAAATGAGCTGTAAATTTGCACTTTTATTATGTAAATTCGACTTCTTTTTTAATAAAAACCACTAATAATGAATTGTATTATGCATTCTTTTCTTTTTCAATATTATTTTTTAAGACCATCTTGAGCTTAAGTGGAAGCAGGAACATCTGACCGTCTGTACAGTCACATGATCAGTATCACCAAAAGCAGAATCTTAACTATTTCTTCTTTTTATGTAATTATGTTTAGTTTTATGAGTTTATTAACGGTACAGTTATTAAACAGTTATTTTTTTTGCACATACAAATGTCCATCTATCCATTTTTCCAAATCGCTTGCCATAGGGTTGCAGGACATAAATGTTTCTTACTAAAAGATGGAAGGTAGACTGGTAGCTATTCTGTGAGTTATGAAGGAAGAAAAAAATTGTCATTTGCCCCTATTATCCCCAAAACTCAATGGTCAGCAAGGGAACATCTTCCTGTAGGACATGGGCTGTCATTCACAACAGTGATATTATAATCTCAGTGAAACTGAAATTCATGTATCAGCTGTCATGTAGATCCTTAATCAGAATCAGAAAGAGCTTTATTGCCAAGTGTGTTTGCACACAAAAGCTTCCAGTGCACATATACAAATACAAATAATAAAAATTTAAGAATAAAATAATAAAAAAAATAGATATATATAAAAGTATACAGAGAAGTTTAGTCATAATAAACATTTACAGGTTATGAACATATGTACAGTATAATGAATAATATGAATAAATATCAGCTGAGTTTATTAAGTGATCAAATGAATCACCAGATATAACACAAATGAACTACAGCACATACAGGTGCTGGTCATATAATTAGAATATCATCAAAAAGTTAATTTATTTCACCAGTTCCATTCAAAAAGTGAAACTTGTATATCATATTCATTCATTACACACAGACTGATATATTTCAAATGTTTATTTCTTTTAATTTTGATGATTATAACTGACAACCTAAGGAAAATCCCAAATTCAGTATCTCAGAAAATTAGAATATTGTGAAAAGGTTCAATATTGAAGACACCTGGTGCCACACTCTAATCAGCTAATTAACTCAAAACACCTGCAAAGGCCTTTAAATGGTCTCTCAGTCTAGTTCTGTAGGCTACACAATCATGGGGAAGACTGCTGACTTGACAGTTGTCCAAAAGACGCCCATTGACACCTTGCACAAGGAGGGCAAGACACAAAAGGAAAGGAAGGAAAAGATGTGGTAGAAAAAAGTGTACAAGCAATAGGGATAACCGCACCCTGGAGAGGATTGTGAAACAAAACCCATTCAAAAATGTGGGGGAGATTCACAAAGAGTGGACTGCAGCTGGAGTCAGTGCTTCAAGAACCACTACGCACAGATGTATGCAAGACATGGGTTTCAGCTGTCGCATTCCTTGTGTCAAGCCACTCTTGAAAAACAGACAAGCGTCTCGCCCGGGCTAAAGACAAAAAGGACTGGACTGCTGCTGAGTGGTCCAAAGTTATGTTCTCTGATGAAAGTAAATTTTGCATTTCCTTTGGAAATCAGGGTCCCAGAGTCTGGAGGAAGAGAGGAGAGGCACACAATCCACATTGCTTGAGGTCCAGTGTAAAGTTTCCACAGTCAGTGATAGTTTGGGATACCATGTCATCTACTGGTGTTGGTTCACTGTGTTTTCTGAGGTCCAAGGTCAACGCAGCCGTATACCAGGAAGTTTTAGAGCACTTCATGCTTCCTGCTGCTGACCAACTTTATGGAGATGCAGATTTCATTTTCCAACAGGACTTGGCACCTGCACACAGTGCCAAAGCTACCAGTACCTGGTTTAAGGACCATGGTATCCCTGTTCTTAATTGGCCAGCAAACTTGCCTGACCTTAACCCCATAGAAAATCTATGGGGTATTGTGAAGAGGAAGATGCGATATGCCAGACCCAACAATGCAGAAGAGCTGAAGGCCACTATCAGAGCAACCTGGGCTCTTATAACACCTGAGCAGTGCCACAGACTGATCGACTCCATGCCACGCCGCATTGCTCCAGTAATTCAGGCAAAAGGAGCCCCAACTAAGTATTGAGTGCTGTACATGCTCATACTTTTCATGTTCATACTTTTTAGTTGGCCAAGATTTCTAAAAATCCTTTCTTTGTATTGGTCTTAAGTAATATTCTAATTTTCTGAGATACTAAATTTGGGATTTTCCTTAGTTGTCAGTTATAATCATCAAAATTAAAAGAAATAAACATTTGAAATATATCAGTCTGTGTGTAATGAATGAATATAATATATAAGTTTCACTTTTTGAATAGAATTAGTGAAATAAATCAACTTTTTGATGATATTCTAATTATATGACCAGCACCTGTATATGAAAGCAAAACAAAATACAATTTTTTTTTAGAATGGTTAGGTGATTCCCCTTTAATCTGTAATGGCATACTTGAATTTTTGGCAGGCAGTTCTTGCAAGTCACGTGTTGGTTGGTGTTTACGGGGTTGGGCTTGTATTGTGAAGATACATTCCAAAACTTGACTATAAATACAGTAACAGTACCAGACAACATTACTGTGGATGAAAAAAACTCAAGGCAGCATGACTACAGACCTGGCAAGATCCTGGTACCCAGCACCGGTAAGATGGTTTTAAATCCATTTTGTTAATATATACTGTATATATACAGTTGAAAACAGTTGTGCTGCTTCATATGATTGTTGAAATAGTGATACTCTTTTCATGATTCTTTGATGAATAGAAAGTTCAATGGACAGCATTTATTTAAACAGAAATCTTTTGTAAAAGTATAAATGTCTTCACTGTCACTTTTGATGAATTTAATGCATCCTTAATGAATAAAAGAATTAATTTCTCTATTTTTAGAGAAATGTATTCACATAGAAAACAGAATAAATTATAATATTTCTGACTGTATAAAGGTACTGTATCAAAAAAATTCTTATGATGAATACTTGTGAAAATCCTTTATTGTCATAAGGTGCCCTACATTTTCTTAATATCCTGATTCAATCTTTTTCAGCCTGTAGTATTGGGACCCAGGCAGTGTGTGAAAGGAGACCCCAAAGACACGGTGCCTGTTCCCTACCATGAGCCGTTGAAAAAGTCCACTCACACCTTTCTCCAGGTTCAAGAGCCGGTGTCACCAGGTCCTGAATGCCTTCTTGTGAATATCTTTAATGTCTCTAAAGGAGTCAAGGTTCCTGTGACCGTGGAGAGTATCGATACTATCGGGAAACTGCAGCAGGAGGCCCTGAAGCTGAAACCAGAACTCGGAGCGAACCTGAATCTGATCTACAATGGCAAACCGGTTCAGCTGCACCAGACGCTGTCGGAGCTTCAAGTGAAGCCTGGAGCCACGTTCATCACCTACCAGAAATGCCACGGAGGTTAACCAGGATGTAGACACATCACATTTTTTTTCCTCTGTTTATCTGTACTTTATTCTTAAATCTCACTGTAAATGTACTTTATTCACAAACTTTTAGATTCTTTACCGTTAGCTGATATGATGTCATACATCAATCGAAGGTTTGAATGTACATGACGCAGTTTAATCATCATTAACGCAACAAGCCCTGTTGATACGAACGTAAATAAAAGTGAAACAAATTTAACAGAAGTCGAAGCTGCAAGAAGACATGAATATTAATTGTGTTTTAAGTGTTTTGTTTAACCTGATGGAACAAAGATGTACTTTTTTCTTTCTTGTTATACTTTAAGTTCTTTAAGAATTCAACCGAAAGAGTTTGTGACGAAGGAAAATACTCAAATTAAAATGTCATCAAAATGTATTTTTAAATGAACTGTAAATTTGCACTTTTCTTATGTAAATTTGACTTCTAGTTTAATAAAAAATACTTTTCAACCACTGGTAATAAATTGTATTATGCATTCTTTATTTTTTCAATGCTATTTTATTATGAAGAGCATCATGAGCTTCAATGGAAGCAGGACATCTGTATACCGTCTGTATAAGAGTCACATGATCAGTATCAGCAAGAAAAAGAGCAGAATCTTAACTATATCCTCTTTTTTGCCATTATGTTTAGTTTTATGAGTTTATTAACGGTACAGTTATTAAACAGTTATTTTATTTTTATTTTTTTTGCACATACAAATGTCCATCTATCCATTTTTCCTAATTGCTTGCCATAGGGTTGCGGGACATGAATGTTTCTTACTAAAAGATGGAAGGTAGACTGGTAGCTATTCTGTGAGTTATGAAGGGGAAAAAAAAGTCATTTGCCCCCCAAAACTCCACAGTCAGCAAGGGAACTTCTTCCTGTAGGACATGGGCTGTCATTCACAACAGTGATATTATAATCTCAGTGAAACTGAAATTCATGTATCAGCTGTCATGTAGATCCTTAATCAAAATCAGGAAGAGCTTTAATCGCCAAGTGTGTTTGCACGCAAGGATTTTTTCTTGGTACTGAAGCTTCCAGTGCACATATGCAAATACAAATAAAACAGTAATACAAATTTAAGAATAAAAAAAAAAATATATATATATATATATATATATATATATAAAAAAGTATAAAGACAGGTTTAGTCATAACAAACATTTACAGATTATGAACATATGTACAGTATTATGAATAAATATCAGCTGAGTTTAGTGTTTAGTTATCAACTGAATCACCAGATATAACACAAATGAAGTACAGCACATAAAAGAAAAGCAAATGAATTTTTGGCAGGCATTTCCTGTAAGTCGTGTGGTGGTTGCTGTTTGCGGGGTTGGGCATGTATTGTCAACAAGCTCTGCTGTGAAGATAGGTACATTCCAAAACTTGACCATAAATACAGTGGCAGCACCAGACAACATTACTGTGGATGAAAGCAACTCAAGGCAGCATGACTACAGACGTTTACCCAGCACCGGTAAGATGGTTTTAAATCTATTTTGTTAATATATACTGTATATATACAGTTGAAAACAGTTGTGCTGCTTCATATGTTTGTTGAAATGGTGATACTCTTTTCATGATTCTTTGATGAAAAGAAAGGTCAATGAACAGCATTTATTTCAAATAGAAATCTTTTGTAAAAGTAAATGTCTTCACTGTCACTTTTGATGAATTTAATGCATCCTTAATGAATAAAAGAATTAATTTCTCTATTTTTAAAATCTTACCCAAATATCATTGTTTCCACAAAAATATGAAGCAGCGCAACAGTTTTCAACGCTGATAATAAGAAATGTTTCTTGAGAATGTTTTGTAGACATTTTAAAATGTATTCACATAGAAAACAGTTATTTAAAATTGTAATAATATTTCACAATATTACTTTTTGTATTATTGATCAAATAAACACAGCCTTAGTTAGCATAACCCAGCACGCAAGGCACTTCTTTAAAAAAAAATATATTTCAAAACTTTCATACTGTAAGTTACTATATCAAAAGATTCTTATGATGAATTCTTGTGAAAAACCTTTATTGTCATAAGGTGCCATGCAAACATTTTCTTAATATCCTGATTCAATCTTTTTCAGCCTGTAGCATTGGGACCCACGCAGTGTGTGAAAGGAGACCCCAAAGACACGGTGCCTGTTCCCTACCATGAGCCGTTGAAAAAGTCCACTCACACCGTTCTCCAGGCTCAAGGACCGGTTTCACCAGGTCCTGAACGCCTTCTTGTGAATATCTTTAATGGCTCTAAAGGAATCAAGGTTTCTGTGACCGTGAGGAGCACCGATACTATCGGGAAGCTGCAGCAGAAGGCCCTGAAGCGGAAACCAGAACTCGGAGGCTGTGTGAATCTGCTCTACAATGGCAAACCGGTTCAGCAGCACAAGACAATGTCTGAGCTCCAAGTGAAACCTGGAGCCACGTTCATCACCTACCAGAAATGCCATGGAGGTTAAAAAAAGACTTTTCTTGTCTTCTCATTTCTGTTTACTTTTAATTCACATTATTATTCACTATTATTCTTATATTATAATGTGCCATGTGTCATACAGTATATCAGTCAAAGACACATTTTACTGAAATTGCATCTAATGATGTAAGATACTAATAAACTTTTGACCTACTTTATACTTGAATTATGCGTAAATGACACTGTCATGTCTTCTGCACGCTGTAATTTCATTGTTTTGATCAATTTACTCTTAACATAAATTTGAAAAATAGCAAAAATAAAGAATGAGAAACGCACAGATAAATCCATGCTAAATTGTTACTGTATAACTAAAATATTTATAGTTAAAACTTTCAGTACAAAGCTGTGTAAAATGTTTTTTTTTTTTTTGTGTTGCTTCTAAATAACAATACAACCAGCCTAGTCCATGCAAATGAAAGTAAAAGCAAACAAACTAATAAAACTGAAAGCAAACGTGTGTTTTGAGTTGTGATTATGTATGAGCAGGCTGTTTTAGTTAAGCTGTTATTGGACCTGACTGAGTTATACTTTTTTGTCTTGTGTTATGTAACAATTAACCAGGAAGAGCTTGTGAAGCCAGAACACAGAAGGTTGTACACCTAATAAAAGTTTCATTTTCAGTCTAAGCCAAAGTACTGCCCTACAGCCTTGACTTTGCATATCTGTATATGGAACAATGGTCATTTAGAGGCTAATTTTTTGGAGAAAATAGCTATGATGACTGAATTTCAAACAAGGTGAGACTGTAAAATAGCCAAACATGCTTTTTTTTTTTAAAAACAAACAAACAAACAAACAAAAAAAACAGACATTATATCAAGGGACATAAATTGAATGGTAAACTTCACATTACAGGGAAGCATCCAACTGGCTTTTGTGACCATTGTCAAATATCAGAAACAGAACATGTGGTTGTTATTTGCAGGAAATATGAAAACGAGAGAAAGGATATGATAAAAGAAATGGAAAAAATAGCAATAACAGGATGTGGATCAAATACTGGAATGCAAGAGGAGTTGACAAGGCAGAAGATACTTAAAAGCTTATAAAAACAGGATTAAAGGGATAGTATAGTTCATCCAAAAATAAAAATTATCCTATGATTTACTCATCCTCAATCCATCCTAGGTGTATATGACTGTCTTCTTTCAGACAAACACAATCAGAGTTATATTAAAAATATCCTGGCTCTTCCAAGCTTTATAATGGGAGTGAATCCTAGATTTTGAAGCCCCAAAAAGCGCACCCATCCATCATAAAAGTAATCCATATGGCTCCAGGGGGTTAATAATGGCCTTCTGAAGCGAAGCGATGGGTTTTTGTATTCAATATCAATATTTATACGTTTATAAACTATAATAACTGGCTTCCGGTAACGGCCGTTCACGAGTCTAGCTCCAGCGGAAGAGTGTCCTTTGATCCAACGCATGACATAATTATGAAAGCAGAAGTGCAGAGGATAGAGCAAAACAAAACACCGGTCACGGATTAGAAGTCTAAAACAAGAATTTTTAAAGAGAAATGTTGGAGGATTTTGATTTAAGATAAGAGGAGCTTGAGTTTGTTGCACAGCCATATTTGTTTGAACTGAGAGAGGCGTCTAAGCTTACGATACTCCTACATCCTACATAAAAAATAAAGAATGAGAATTGTAGCCTGCAGTATAAATCCACGACAAATACCACATTGTTTCTGTACAACTGTAAGATATTTACAGTTCACACATTCAGTAACAACATTTTGTTTCTAAATCTATTAAACAACAATACAACCAGCCTTTTCCATGTGAGTAAAAGTAAACGTAAACAAACCAAATGAAACCAAAATCAATCTTGTTTAGAGTTGATAATGTATGAGAAGATTATTGAACCTGACTGATGGTACAAAAATGTTATACTGTTTTGTCTTGTATTCTGTGGGAATTTACCAGGAAGAGCTTGCGAAGCCACAGAAGGTGAGACAAAAGACCGTGCTTTCCAGTCCTCTTCCTTATCTCACAGCAGGACAGTCCAGTCACGTGAACACATCGTTTGGTTAGTTTGGTGGCAGTAATGAGCTCTCAGTTCTTGTAAATCGTGTGTTTGGCAAGAATCAATTTATGTTTTGGAACATGGGTACTTTCCCAAATAAAGTTTCTCTTTCGCTTTGTAATTTGTCAGGTAGCCTAGTATCAACAATATCACACTTCTGAATTGTAGATAGCAGGAAGCAGAATATATCATGGTAACTGCAATGGTATGAACATTTGTGGTTTGTCATACACTTCAAGATAGTTCTGAATAACTGGTACACACATAATATGAGCAAATGATGCAGTCAGGCTCAGTAACAATAAGGTTTTGAGCCAAAGTCCAATTTTTTTAAAGTTTTTTCATATATGCATGTATAGGTGGGTGGGGAGGCATCAAACAGGAAGTTCACCCTGAAATGCATTTAGCTAGTTTTCATAATAAGGTCATAAAATTGTCATAGCTACTATATTGCACAAACCTTTGATGGAAATAAAAAAAATGATGTACTACTGCAACAAAATTGTGTTAATATCATCTCTATTTTCAGAATGTGGTTGTTTTTATTTTTGTCCCATCCACCCAAACACAGTTTGAGTGGAGGGGACAGCATGATTTGGGGTATTTGGGTTACTTTGCTAATAGAGTGCTGCAGTGGATCAACTATTCGCCTAAATCAGTTATAACGTCCCAACGGGGATGTAGCTCAGTGGTAGAGCGCATGCTTTGCATGTATGAGGCCCCGGGTTCAATCCCCGGCATCTCCACTTTAGCTTCTGTTTGACGTTTGGTTTGCCTTACAAAGTTGTTTAGATTCTAACCCCCACCATGAAGGACAAACAATCATAATAGACTTCAGCACAACAATCTGTAGCTTCAGATATCAAAAATAACTCTTCAGCCTTCTGATGTGACGCAAGCTTTGTGTCTAAAACATGTCCTGGACCGGACCTCCACAACGAGACCATAAAATAGTCGCGGACACTGCAAACTTTTCGCACTACTTCGTTCTTTCCGCTAGATGGTGCTAAAATCACAGTAAACGAGCTAGAAGTTCGATTCAATATGAATCGATTCATTTGGGCGGCTCGTTTTAATGAATCTCTTGACAGACCAGATTCACAAATTCTTTCTAGGTAGTACTCAAAAGTATTCTCCTCCACAATATTTTAATTTTTCAAATTTGTATTTTATGTTGTCGGATAGGTTATTAGATCACGTTAAGTTGTTCACGTCAAGTTGTAACTATTATTTGCAACGTTAGTAATAATCATATATTACATAATGTAAACTATATAAATCACATATTATATAATTACTCCCAATGCTGTTAACAACATACTGTCAAATATTGTTCGAAATTAAATGATCACTTAAAAAAAGTGTAGGCCTATGTTATGATACTAGTAAGAATCTGTGTTGGGTAAGTTACTCTAAAAAAGTAATTAATTACTCGCTTATAGCTACTTTTAATTCTATCAAATAAATAATATAAAATTGCATAAATTATTAATGAACTAACCAAAGCATTTCAAGGGAGAGGGTTATATTAAAAACATACATTTTTTGTTATTAAATCCACTATTGTTTTAGAATTGTTCAATGTCTAAACAGTATTTAATGCAATTAAATCAGAAGTAACTGTAATTAAATTACAGAAAAATTAAGAGTAATTCATTAGCCTACTTTACTTCTTTAAGGGAAAAATAATGAAATTACAATAATTAATTACTTAGTAATGCACTACACTGAACACCGGTTCAGTCCTGCTATCGAATGATTCTTTGTGAATCATCAACCGAATCATTATAAAAAAGAACAATTCGTTCGCGAATCAAACATCGCTAGTTCAATGACATAACTAGCATAACAAACGTGAAACATGTGTGCCTGTCATAATATTAATCTAGATTCGATTATGGAGAGCCAGAGTCCAGCAGCTCGGGAACTGGAGTGTGAAATATCTGATCTTAGTTCAATGTTTTCCAGTGTGACAGAGGAAAAGGAGGAGGAGGAGAAGGACAGGACAGCTCCGCCTTCACCTTGTCACGGAATTCACAAGGGAGAATTACAGGACGTCAGATCCTGAAAAAACACATCCTAATCCATTTACTAACATCAGCGACTTGCGTGTGTTTTATATAATTCATGTGTGATTGCTATATTGGACGAGTTTTGTTTCCAAGGGCATTTATACGTATTTATTACCAATGTGCAACTTTTACACTTCATTCGCCTGAAATTGCTGCAGGACACGCTGATCTCGCGCTGGCGACTCCCTGATTTACACTGTTTCATGTGTGTTTCTGTTTGTGATTCTCATCAACTCAGGAATTATGGGATGCTGCGGCAGCACACAGGTAAGAGATCATGAAGCAAAACATCGTGTAAATGCATGCAGATTCACATCTGGAAACTTTCTGGAGTTAAACGACCACATGCATGGCAAGAAGTTACGAGTGCAAACGTATTACATATTACGATCACTTATATGCAAATATCTTGTAAATGGAGTTTTGTAAAAGAGAAGGTCTGTAGACTTTATATAGGCTAGAGATCTATTTGGACCCAGTAGCCTACATTGCATCAAAATAATGATAAATCAAGGGTCAGAGCTTTGTTTGTCAACAGTGTAAAGCTCATTTCCGGGTTTGACTGAAAACGAGGCGGGGTGTTCAGACAGTCCCATTCATTCACTGATCTGCCTTAATTTTGTTTTATCTATGCTATATTTGCCTAAAATCTAAAATCAACTAATTTGAGTCTACGTAGTTGAACTTTTCTTTTTTTATGTTTTTCCGAGATTAATATTTTTGGATTAAATGAGAAGCTTATATTTTAGGAACCTTCGACTGGTCACCAGTGTTGTTATTGTTAACTAAATCTAAAATTGTTAAAAATCTTTTTGTTGTTTTAGTGAACATTAGATGAAAAACTTAAATTGAAAATTAGTTGCCTTGGCATTTTGGTAACAAATATAATAAGCTGAAATAGAACAATAAAATGAAAAAAGCACATTACAAAATTACTTAAACTTGATATTGGAAGTTAAAATATAATACTAAAAATATATAATTTTTTTGCTAATACAAAATATGAAATTCTATAATAGTATATACATAATACTAAAATAACACTGCTGGTCACAGTGTCTTTAATGTTTTTATTTGCATATTTTGTGTATTTATTTACATTTTCACATTGCTATTTTTCTGTGTGCGTCATGTCAACGATGTCAACTTCCTCTTTGCAGAAGACACGCGACTGGAAACCCTTAGAGCAGAGGAAGTGCACAGATATCCCATGGCTGCTCCTGTTCATCCTCTTCAATATCGGCATGGTAAGAGAACAGATATGATCAATAGGTCTTATGAAATTAATAAAAAGAAATATAATTCATATATTTAAAAATATAAATAAAATACTGGACACAAAAATACAAGAAAAAAATTAATTGTTAAGTATAAAATTATTATTATTATTATTTATAATTATTAAATGTATCGATTATTATTATTATTGCTGTTGTTGCTGTTTCATGTTATTTTGTTAATATAGATGATAGCAATGTTGGGGAAAGTTACTTTTAAAAGTGCGTTACAATATTGCGTTACTCCCTAAAAAAAATAACTAATTGTGTTACGTAGTTATTTTTTATGGAAAGTAATGCATTACATTTCTTTTGCATTACTGTTTACTCACCTGAGCTGTGCTTGTTTGTTTTTTAATAACAAAAATTTTTTTATTTTTGGCAAATGTAAAGGCGCTTTCACACCAAAAGTGAAATGAATAAGCCTCAGGCTGAAGAAAAAGCTAATTCACTCCTGTACAGTAGAGGGCGCAGCTCAAACAAACCTTTCAGTTGTGCTGTCGTTCTGGATCGCAGAAGAATAGGACGCAGGAGAAGAAAGTTCAACACTCTTACTAAAGCAATAAAAACAAAAAAAATGAAGCACAGATGTGATGTTTAACTAAAGTCATTCTTGCTTATTACTATGTGTTACCCATAGACTGTAAAAAAAAGATGGACGACGCACCTTCACTCTCTTCCATTGTAGTAACTGAAGCTGCCAGTGTGTCAATATGGCGCTGACATCTTGAGTCTCGAGTCTGCGCATAGTGAACTTGGAGCCTGAGTTTGCGCAGCAGTGAGCACAAAGTGGAGCCGCGATATCAAGGTCCCGCCCACACTCCCGCAAAATCGGTTAATACTGCAGAACGACATTATGTCGCTGTGAAATAAACAGTTGTGAAAATGTAGAAATTAAAGTTGAAGCTCCAATCTCCTCCCGAAGATCCAGAGAAAAGTCAGTTGGCGCCTCAGTGACTACTTCGCTCAGAGAAGCTGTAATCTCAGCTGCCAATCATGACGTCAAAACTTGCGTTTTTATAGCATCAAATGAAAATTGACTTAAAACAAACTTATTTAAAGAACGAACACTTTAACATGAGCGTGATTAAAAACTGCCAAAAATGACAGAAACCATCTTTGGAAGAAAAAATATTTTACGTGTAATTTGACTGTTTAGTTTGTCTCACGTTTATTACAGTACATGGAGAGGGCGGGGTTTATGATCTATACTGCATCCAGCCACCTTGGGGCGATCGAGATCCTTTGGTTTCACTTTTCAGGACTCGTGTGGCACTCTTGGTGTTACCACAAACACTGTTTAAATGAAATTAATTAATTGGTTCAATTTAAGTATGCTGTCTGTTTTTATATGGAAAAAATACCCTCGTATAGGTAAATAATACACCTGATAGTCAGTTCTGGGGGGAACACCTATAGACATTTCATTTCTGCTATTGGTTGTGTCCCATTATTGTCATCTTGTGTTTCTATCGCAGCTCTGCATCTGTGGCTTCGCCATAGCAACAGGGGCCGCCTCAAGACTCATATCAGGGTACGACAGCTACGGGAACACCTGCGGTCAGAAGAATGCCAAAATCCCAGAAATAGAGCTCAGCGGCTGGGACCACACCTCCAGAAAGTGTGTGAAAATAAGTATTGAGCGAAGCTGAAACAGAAATCTGTAGATCTCTTGATTCATTGATCACCTGATCCCATATGCAATCAATAACTGCAGTAAATACAAGTGCATCAGGAAGATAGAATGATAATTTCTTTCAATGGTTTTGTCACAGGTATGTGTTTTTCCTGGATCCCTGCAAGATCGACTTAATGAAAAGGAAGATTAAATCCGTGGCTTTGTGCGTCTCAAAGTGCCCAGAGACTGAGCTGCAGTCTTACGAGGATCTCACAAAGTTCTCAACCGTTAATGGTGAGCTCAGTGCTGTCGTATGTAGTTGAATATGATGAAATGTAAATGGTGATTTATACCAAATGTTTTGTTTTTCCATATTATCGTCTCTAGGATCTGATTTATGCACCTATGACTTACAACCAGACACATATTCATCTCACCCTAATAGAGCTACAAAATGTCCAACACTTCCTGTCCATCGAAGGTAGAAACTTAGTGCATGAAAATTAGGAATTTAAAACGATAATAGATACATGAATGTTAACAGCGATACCTATTATGTCAACACAGCAAATGAAACTTCATCTTGTGATTTCATGAGGTCTTAAAGACTACTGCTTATACATACAGAAAACGTTAGGTTGATATTTTATGGAACCTCATTATTTGTCATTTCTTGGTGCAGCGCATCTTTACCAGTGTTTCACCGCTGTATGCCCGTTGACATTTCCTGCTTTGCCGAGTTTGCGGAGGCATTCATCACTTTCGTCAGCGACAACAGCGTGGTGCACCGGGTCATCGCTGGAGTGATGACATCCAAAGAGATCATCATGGGCCTGTGTCTGCTAGCCCTCGGTGAGCGCATTCGATTAGACTGTAACAAAGCTGACTGTCAAACCACTCCTGAACACTTATGAAGCATATTTTCATAAATATAAAACCTGGTTTGCATCAGTGTTATTTTATTATCACTGCGATTAGTGTTGGGGGTAACGATTACAAGTAACATGAGTTACGTAATCAGATTACTTTTTTCAAGTAACTAGTAACTTGAAAAGTTACGAAACTTTTTTTTTTTGCTATTAAAAAACAAACAAGCCAGCCCAGGTGAGAAAAAGTAACGCAAAAGTGATGTAATGCATTACTTTTCATGAAAAGTAACTAAGTAAAGCAATTAGTTACTTTTTTAGGGAGTAACACAATACTGTAACACATTACTTTTAAAAGTAACTTTCCCCAACACTAATTGAGATATTATTATAGTTTTTATTGATATTTTGAATTTAGTTTTTATTTTAATTTTAGTTTTAGTAATTTTGTTGTATGTTTTTGCCATTTTTATTAGTTTTTATTTTTTATTTTTTATTAAATGTCTATATATTTTCTTTAATTTTTATTTCAGTTTTAGTTATTTTATATGGAAGAGGATTAGGGCCAAGCAATTATAAAAAAAATTAAACCATCTCGAGATTAAACTGGTTAAATTTCAAGAAAAAAAGTCAAAATACAAAGTTGAGAATAAAATCATTACATTTCGAGAATAAAGTTGTGTTTCGAGAAAAAAATTTTTTTTTTGAGAAGAAACGCATTCCGTCAGTGTCAATTTCATTGCGTACTGATGACAGAGTTGGATCACTTAGTCAAGCTATATTTTAGGCTTTCTTTTAATAACAAAAAAATACTATCATACTTCAGCTAATTATAACCGAATAATGTACGAACTTTAAAGAGAATTTGCAAGCTACATTGCGCAAATTGGACTGGACCCAGCCGCTTGCAATTTTTTTTTTTCGAAACGCATTGACTTTATTCTCAATTTAATGTTTATTCTCAATTTTATTTCAGCTTTTTTTCTCTAAATATAATGACTTTATTCTCAAAATTTAATTAAGTTATTCTTGACAGTTTATTTTGACTTTTTCTCGAAATTTATCGAGTTTAATCTCGCATTATAATGACTTTAATCTTGAGATGGTTTTATTTTTTTTATTATTGCTTGGCCCTAATCCTCTTCCGTAATTTTAATACATTAAAGTTAAACTAAATGAAAAGGAGAAATGTTTCCTTGGCAATTAGTACTTTTTTGTATGTTTAATTTCAAGCAATGAAAATTTGTTTTAAAAATTTGCTGTAGTGATAACACTTTGCAATAGGTAACATGAACTAACAATGAAATTTATTCATCTTAGATACTGTTCATTTTTAACATTTACTAATACATTATTAAAATCAAATGTTGTATCTGTTATTTAATGGACCTGAGTTAAAGGTGCAGTGTGTAAATTTTAGGGGCAGTGTGTTTGAGAATTGCAATATAGAGAAGCTACGGTGGCCAACACAGGACAAAGATGTCATCGTCTGGGACAGCAGAGAGTAGCCAGTCAAGCAAACGCGCTCTGTAGAGCAGTTTGTCCGTTTAGGGCTACTGTAGAAACATGTGCAAAATGGTGACTTAACATGTAAGGGGACCCGCGGTGTATGTAGATAGAAATGGCTCATTCTAAGTTAATAAAAATGTAACGGTTCATAATGTAAGGTCTTTATACACCACTGAAAATAGTTATGTATATTATACTGCATTTCTGTCAATAGATCAATTACACATTGCACCTTTAATATGAACTAACAATGAACAGATGTATTTTTAATAACTAACATTTACAAAGGTGAATAAATACTGTTTCTCATTGTTAGTTAATGCTCTAACTAATGTTAACTAATAAGACCTGATTGTAAAGTGTGACCGTCTTAAGTCAAGTATGATACCTCAGATTTGCACAAGAAGTGTCAGTTAAAAAGTGAGAATTAAAGCACCATTATGTTTTCCTTTGCTTTCTTCTGCAGTTCTGTCTCTGATTCTGATGGTTGTGATCCGCTACATATCCGTGCTTTTGGTCTGGATTCTTACAGCTGTTGTGGTGGTCGGGTCAATTGGTAAGGCCTTAGTATCATATTGGAATAAATTAAATGACCAGCACTGACTGTCACTAGCTGAAAGTCGCTGTGTTTGTGGCAGGTGGAGCTGGTATTTTGTGGTGGCTGTACGTGGATCAAAGGAAAGCAGTGAATGCCACTCTACCGGCTCATGAACTGGAGGTGGCCAAAGACAACCAACAAGCCCTGCTCATCTACGCCATCGCTGCCACTGTTTTCACGGTATGAACTGGGGCTACGCCTGGAATCGCAAGCTACTGTATGACTGCCAAATGCAAATATTTAATATGCACTGTATACCTCAGGTGATTCTGCTCCTGCTGATGTTCTTCATGAGGAAGCGTGTGGCACTCACTATCGCTCTGTTCCATGTGGCTGGGAAAGTGTTCACCCATCTGCCCCTGCTAGCCCTGCAGCCTTTCTGGACCTTCCTCACGCTCATGCTCTTCTGGGTTTACTGGATCACCGTGCTCCTCTTCCTCGGAACCGCAGGTTCGTCAGCACGAACAAATGAAGGTCTGGGGTGGGCGGAGCTTCAGTTAGTCGATCGCAGGGCTGGACGATATAGCTTGGGTGTATATATATTTTCAGATATATTCAACTCGATAGTTAAGTTTCTGTTCCAGTGAAGAACATTCAAAATGTTTAAAGACAGAACTGAAACGTGGAAAAAATGTAGTTTTTGTGATAATCAAGGCATTTTTGCACATATACATAAAATTATTTTTGTATATTTGTTTGCATCACAACTCAAAAATGAAAATAAATCTATCATATTGCTATTTATTACATTGTTACATTGGTTCATGGAAATAATTGTCAACGCCGATAGCTTTGTGGGCAGCGCGCCGACATGTTGCGCTTTTGGTGACCCGAGTTCGAGTCCCGGCTCGTGGACCTATTTTATATTTATTATTTAATTTATAATTTATATTATTGTTACATTAGTGCATGAAAATATATTTGCTGATGCAAAAAAAATCCTTTTTGATTCACTTTATGAGAACTGACAGTTTGATCTGATTCAGTGAAATGAATCAAAAATGACACAAACTCTGGATCAGCTCGCACATTCCAAATATTGCTATATATCCTAATTATTGTTAACATGTATTCATTACTTCCATTAGCTCATTTGTTTCTACCTTAAATTAATTTGCTAACAGTGACTAAATTAAATTGCCTAAATTATTACATTGTTAGCTAACTGCGTGATTATACACAGCAAAATCAACTCTGCTCAGATTACATATGGTCCCTCTCTACTTAGTGTTAAAGTAACACTGGTTCTGATTTTTTTCTCTCATAATTGCGAGATATAAACTCGTAATTGCGAGTTATAAAGTCAGAAACTCGCAATTCTGACTTTTTTTATTCGCAGTTGCAATTTTATATCCTGCAATTCTGACTTTCGCAATTACGAGTCATACATACAAAAAAATTCTCATATATGGCATCTAGAAAACTTGATCACTATAATGATAGCTATATTTACAATGTGCTTGTTGTTATTTCAGAAGGAAAATCATCATAAATGTGTCATAAATATTCAATATATTGCCTAGTCCTAATCCACTGATTTTAGTGTTATTATATATCAGTGTTTCACTAGAACAGAATTTCAGGTTTCTGTACAAAACTGTCATGTATGTAAACTATCATGACATGATTTTTTTTCCCCACAGGAAGTCCAGTGAAGAATAACCAGACGGGTCTGGTGGAGTTTCATATGGACGGGCCGCTGCAGTACATGGTGTGGTACCACGCCGTGGGTCTCATCTGGATCAGTGAGTTCATCCTCGCCTGTCAGCAGATGACCATAGCTGGCGCTGTGGTCACATACTACTTCACCAGGTCAGAGGTCAAAGTCATTTAGAAAAAGTTAAGACACTTTATTTGTGATGCTTCCACTTTGTCTATTCAGGGCAATCGTTGTGAATTATTATTATTTTATTTATTTATTTATTTTTCTTCTCTGTTTTTCTTGTAGAGATAAGTCTCAGCTGCCCTTCACGCCCATAGTGTCGTCTGTCCTGCGTCTGATGCGCTATCATTTGGGTACCGTAGCTAAAGGAGCCTTCATCATCACTCTAGTGGAGATTCCTCGCCTCATCCTCACCTACATCCACAGTCAGCTCAAAGGAAAAGTAAGTTTTTGCAGAAAAACAACGTTCTTCTGCAAAATGCATGCAGTTTTGTTTTTTAACCGCTAGAGGGCCAAAAGTTACACAGTGTGCCTTTACAACGGTAATATTGTGAAATATTGTGGCAATTTAAAATGACTGATTTCTATTTGAATATATTTTAAAATGTTATTTATTCCTGTGATTAAAGCTGAATTTTCAGCATCATTACTCCAGTCTTCAGTGTCACAGGATCCTTCAGAAATCATTCTGATATGATGAATTGATGCTCCCATTTGTTGTTGTTGTTGTTATCAATGTTGAAAATAGTTGTGCTGCTTCATATTTTTTTCAGGATTATTTGATGAAAAGAAAGTTCAAAAGAACAGATTTATTTGACATAACATAACAAGTAACATTATAATGTCTTGACTGTCATTTTTGACAAGTTTAATGCTTCTTTGCTGAATAAAAGTATTAATTTCTTCAAAAAAGAAATTGATCCAAAACTTTGAATGGTAAAATGAATAAAATGTTGTTCCTGCAGGAAAACGCCTGTGCCCGCTGCATGCTGAAGGCGTGTATCTGCTGTCTATGGTGTCTAGAAAAGTGCCTCACTTACCTGAACTTGGTGAGCATTGCATATGCATATTTTGCAGAAAGATGAATTAATTCATGTTAATTTGATGCATTAATCGTGTGGCTTTTCTTCAGAACGCATATACGGCAACGGCCATTAACAGCACCAACTTCTGCACATCTGCACGAGATGCTTTCCTCATCCTTGTGGAAAATGCTCTCCGTGTGGCAGCTATCAACAGTGTCGGGGACTTTGTCCTGTTTTTGGGAAAGGTATTTTATACTTTTATAGTATTTATTAATATATACATATATATTTGTTTTTATTTCAGTTTTAATTTTAGTACTCAGCTTTTTATTTCAGTAAGTTGACAAGGCAGCATTAATTTTTTAACTATTTTGAATTTTTTTGTTGTTTATTTTTTTATTTCAGCTTAATTTCAGTTAACAAAATCATATTTAATCTTTTTGATCTGAGGTATTCAGTCACAAAGTGTTGTGGTATGATTTATGTGCTAAAGATTGCTAAGCTATAAGCAATAAAACTTGTTTTGATTGGTGGTTTAAATTTTTTTCCTTTGTGTTTCTTGTGTCTGCAGGTGTTGATCGTGTCATGCACGGCGTTTGCGGGCGTCCTTTCGTTGAACTATCAGCGCGAGTACACCGTCTGGGTGCTGCCGCTCATCATCGTGTGTGTGTTCGCCTTCCTGGTGGCCCACTGTTTCCTCTCCATCTATGAGATCGTAGTAGACGTACTCTTCCTCTGCTTCGCCATCGACACCAAGTACAACGATGGCAGCCCGGGCAGGGAGTACTACATGGACAAGACCCTTATGGTGAGAGCTTTCCCCTATTCATTTTCTCAGACCTCAAGATCAATTAAGCCCAACCAAAAGTCATTTATAATAGCCTTGTGTTGTTGTATAGCAGATTAAACATGCTCTTGGTGTCTCTTTGCGATCGTTCATGTAGGAGTTTGTAGAGAACGCCAGGAAAGCGACAGAGAAGTACAGCAAAGCAGAAGGAGACAGTCGGGAAATGAAATCAATGGTGAGTTTAATATTGTTTTATTTTCAATTGATCAGTTTTTTTTTTTTTGGCATAAACACCTTTTTAATGCCACGTTCCATTTAGGAACATGTTCCATTGATTTTGCACAAGTTTCAAGTCTTTTATTGCACTTTTCCTAGTAGGAAGTTGGAAATTCCAGTTTTCTGAGTGGGTGAAATGCAGCATTAGTTACACAAGAGTGTTAATGCATAAACAATACAAGCACAAGATTAAATATGTTTGTTTTTTAGAGTGTAACAGTTGGGTTCCCAAATTAAAAACTCCAATCATTTTCTTCATAGGGAAAATGAATTTTAACGATAACTTTTACATTTTAAAGGCAGACCTACTGTGAGCTCCGAGGATGTTAATCAATGGTATATGCTTCAGTTAAAGCTATCTGTTTGCATTAACTCTACTTATCTTTAAAATGATTGTGTTTAACAACCGAATTTGCCGTGGAAAAATACATTACCCATGATGCTGTACAGAAAACCGTACAATCTGAAAGTTTCCACCATAGACTGTAAGATGGATGATGTGTCTCTACTTCCTTCCACCATAGAAAAATGAAGCCAAAATCCCAGAAATGGCTGTTGACATTGTGCAGTGATTATGTAATTTGGAGCCAAATCTGTGCAGTAGTGATCCTGCCGTCAATCGCAAGCACAGCTGTCAATCATGACCTTACAACTAAAACCTTATTGGGAAAACGAACACGTGAACATACGTCAGCGTGATGAGAACTACCTAAAATGACAGAAACAAAAAAAATTAAAGTGTAATTGTATTTGACTCGCGTCCCATTTAATTATATGGAGAAGGCATGGTTTATGACCTATATTGCAGCTAGCCACCAGGGGGCGATCGAAATGTTTTGGCTTCACTTTTCAGGACATGTGTGGCACACTTGCATACAGTCGCATATTGTCTGAGTAGGTGCTACATTTGAATTTAAACTTACTTTGTGACTGTTAAAAAAAAGTATGTTATATGAAGTATGTATATAAGTAGTATAAATGAAATTTGGATGTACTACATCCGCCATGTTGTTACTGTCATGTGACCTACCAGCGTCAGCTTTCCTGCAATCCATAAATCCTCTCCCGTGGCCTCATGGGATAGTAAAGTGTCCATCAAATGTGCACTTCAGAATCTCGCTGGAAGTAGTAGGTCTTATTAGATAGTAGTAGTAGTAGTAGGTTCGCCTACTGTTTTTTGAATACTATGTATTCGGACATACTACTCTTTTGGCATACTGTTTTTCGCATACTATATGGTAGGGAAGTATTCGATTTCGGACGCAGCGTTGGTTTCCTCCAATGAAGTACCGAAAATGTTCTGTCTGCTGTTAAAATACTTAAATATTTGTGTAAGTAAATGCATATTTTGCAATAAACTTAAAATATATTGTTTCTATAGATATAATCGACAACTTTAATAGTTTTATATTTCTCCATTTTATTTGTCATTCGCAATGCTTCATGGGATTGTAGCTCCTTCTTTTTTTAAAGCCGTTAAGTACACAATATGGTACCTTTTGTCTTTTTATCTGATTTTCAAGTACTTTTTTGCTTCAGATCAAACTTTGTAATGACATGATTCACCTCATAGTCATGGCTTAAAATTTTTAAGAAAAGACTTTTTTAAAATCTCCATGAGAAAAGTGAATGGAAATAACATATCCGGAGCCAATGGCACTGAAAATGTGGACAGGCTCTGTTGCGCTCTATTCATTTACTTATCATTTCTTATGTTTCAGACTGGAGGTACACTGGCTTGATGAAAACCTGCGTGGTGTTACATCATCCGACACTCCAAAAAAGTGCTATTGAGATGCACAAAAGCTTCTCTTCAGGGATTATAATGTGACAGACATCTGTCATCACAACTTAAAGGGCATTTTACATTAGAAAAGCTCTAGGACAGTGAGCTGCGTACATGCACAAGAATCAACACGACAAGCTGGAAGATGTCGTCTGCACGCTAATATTTCTGCTCCTAAATTTCCTTTCAAAAAACTTGCCTACATTTTTATTTGTTTTATTAAGATTAAATTTGATACAGAAGTTATCACCTAGCAATAGCCGCATTAGTATTCTAGATATTTTGGTTTAAAATAAAGCAAATAATTTAAGGGTTTTAGTCTGTAAAATCCTAGTTATCTAGCTAAAAGGTGCTTTTTGTATTTTATCTTGTTTATATCATTTGACTTTGAAAGATGCACTTCCGTAACAGATGTGAAATACACTACTGTCTGCAGAAGCTTAAACTGTCGATGTTTTTCTATGCAAGCAATAATATTGGATCTTCTCAAGTAGTTTCAGATCGTTTGAGGTTCAGAGTCGGTCCTCCAGTGTCCTATTTTAATATTATATAATAGAGTAGTTCCAGCTTATATTTGCACTGTTTTATTTTGTGCAGCATTATGTTACAAGCAAATATATTATACGAGACTCTCAACTTCTAAATCAACAGCATAACAATGATTGTCATTTCCCTCGTGCCAATTAGCTAAAGTGTGTAATTTATACACCAATAGCAACAAACACCAAATGGAACTGCAGTCTGTTTGTTTGAGGAGCCTGATTCGGCAACATTGGCCGGTTGAACCGGACAGCTTCTTTATCCCAGCAATCAATGAATTACTTGAAAAGAGTTATATGTGCAATTCCATTTGATGCCAAAATTACACACCGCAGCTTCCATCAAGTGCTTTAGTGTGAAAGAAGACAATTTACTTTTAACTACCATGTTTAGACACTCCATTCAATAAAAACCAAAGAGACTTGCAAAATGTTATTGATTCATTATTGTATGAATGTTCACAATGAAAGTGAGGTCTGAATGAAAATACAGAACAAATTAAATTTATTAAAGGGCTGTTTGCAAAATGAACTGTAATTTTGACAAACTTTTAACAAGACAAAATAACTGTGACTGTCCCGTACGGGAGCTGTAGTGTCTTTTAAGCAGGCATGTGAGTTTTGAGATGTTCTTTTAGTTTGGGAATCGTCGGCTGCTCTTTATGACACGCGTGACATCGCAGAGGCAGCTTCAGTAGTTCACTAGCGCCGTCCTTCACAGTCACTTTCCCATCACGCTCCAGCATCGTAACGACATCTGCGGGAAGATGAATGCTAGTAATCATGCACAAACATTGCATCATTTGTTTTCCTTCCACTCACCTTGAGATTCAACAAAATAGTCAGTGGTGAAGGAGTTCCAGTGCTTCTTGTTCTTCAAACATGGCGAGTCGAAGTCTTGGCTGATTACATGCAAGTGGACGTGACTAAGAGGAAACAAACATTTAATTCATGACAATCCCCGTCCTCCCCACACAATAATCAGGGTGCAGACGTGTGTACCTCATGCTGGGGACGGCGTGATATCCCAGACGGAAGCGCAGTTTGTGGGCGTCACGGCACTGCTGCACCATCTGATCTCCCACACGCTGCATGTGCTTCAGCAGGTCCACGTGCTCCGACCGCAGAGCCTTCAGACTGGAGATCGAGTCCCATGGCAAAACCAGCCAATGGTAACGCGCCTTTGGGTACTTGTCCTTGATGACCACCACCGTATCATCTTTGTACACCTGAGGACAATGGATTATAGCTGTTATGGTTTAATACACATACACACTACTGGGTCGGTAAGATTTAAAAAAAAAATTTTTTTTTTAATGTTTTTGAAAGAAGTCTCGTGTTCACCAAGACTGCATTTATTTTATCAGAAATACAGTAAAAACAGTAATATTGTTAAAATAACTTTTCTATGTGAATATATTGTAAAATGTAATTCATTCCTGTGATCAAATGCTGAATTTTCCGCATTATTAATCCAGTCTTCAGTGTCACATGATCCTTCAGAAATCATCTAATATGATTATTTGATGCTCAAGAAACATTTCTTATTATTATCAATGTTGAAAACAGTTGTGCTTCTTCATATTTTTGTGGAAATCATTTTTTTCAGAATTCTTTGATGAAGAGAAAGTTCAAAATAACAGCATTTGTACCTTTTGTAAAAATATGCAAGTCTTCACTGTCACTTGATTTCATATATATATCCAGAGGGGATATGTTGTCTTTAATGACCCTACAAACCATCGTATATGAGGAAAATATTTTTTATATTTTAAATATGAGGGAAAAACAAAACACTAAACTTGGTTAAGGTATTTATGTGACAAAATTATTTGGCAAACTACAGTTAGAGGTTTTGTTTTACTATGCAAAAAATGCATAGAAAAACAATAAGCTCACAAGAAAAAGCATTCATTAACTACAACATAATCAGTTATTAATATTTAATTGGTTCTCTCTTGTTTTTGCATGTGTTCATAATTTCTTTGTATGACAGTCTGGCCACACAATTTCATTGCGTTATCACAAATAAAACAATTGACTCCAAGCACAACTATGATATGCTTACATTACAATGGAATAAAGGGTGAATACTAATATATATATTAAAAATGAGAATTGCGATTTTTTTTTTTTTTTTTTTTTTTTGTTTCAAATAGAGATCACGATTCTCCCATGATTCTGAATATAAAACTAAACAAAACGTAATTTACTAGAGGTTTTGACAAAATATTAATTGCTGGAAAAATGTTTAATTAATTTGATTTAATACTTTTTTAAATTTCATTGACCCATTAATAAATACTTGTTTCATTACTGGATGAATCTGTGTTTTTGAACGAATCTTTTGAATGACTGATTCAATGACAAATACATTTTTAACAATCACTTGTCGCCACCTAGTGGGGTAAGATGAAATTGATACGACCGTTATTTGAAGCGCCAAGTTAGTTTCAAATCACTACAGTGGACATCAGTGTTTATATCCAAACTTTAAACTTCTGTGATAATTTGAATCTTTGTAACAGAAATAACTACTGTGTGGTTCAAAACTGCTCTCTCTGGCTGAGCGTGGCAGCATGAACACAGATTTATATATAATTCATCAATATAAGTTTCAATAGAAATGCACAACTCATACCTGCATCTTGGGGTCCTGCATCGACACTTTAAGCCCTTGGCTCCAATGGCCAGCAGATTCCTGGGAAACAAGAATGTTTGCAGTGTTTCAATCCAAAGTCAGAACTTGTAACTGAGCTCTTGTAAAAGAGGTCAGCATTTAAAAAAGAAAAACTTCAATAAACCGTTTCTCCAGCCAACTTGGAAACTTGGCTTTAAAGTAAAAAGTGTCTGAAAATAGGAAAAAGTATCAGTGACATTATAAAACTACTGCCTAAAAATCCTTAATTACAAGTGTAAAATATCATATATTTGGATTTTATTGCTAATTATTGCAAAATCATGCCCCTTAGAAACAAAAAAAAAAAATTCACTGATTTATCAGGTCCAGGCGGCGGTGTCTTTTTCGGTGGAGGTGAAGTGTCTGATGTACGGGAGGAGGATGTTGATGTTGTTTTTGCAGGGCTCTTGATCTTCTCTCCATTCCCCTCACAGCTCATCTGATGGGATCTTTTGGAGGCTTTGCTCCCCTCTGCAGCGGATCTGGGTGTGAACGTCTGCTCGGTGAACTTCACTGTATATGGATACATCTGGTTGACCATGTAAAGTCTCTGGCCCGGCTTTATGGTCACCTGGTTGTAGAGGTGGGCGACATGTGTTTTGTAGGATGTTAAGACCAGTAACCTGTGCAATACAGCCTCAATTACAAGAGAACCGGGCATTTATGGACACACTAAGCTAGATGCTGACAAAATAACTGATTTAACACAAGCTAACAAAGCTGCTGTTTTGATGATACCTGATTTCCTCTGCCCACAACCACATTGTCCACATTTGTAGGATTCACACCCAACTGTTAAAAAAGCAACAAGTGGTTCAAACATGTATTATTATAATATCTATTATACTATAATATATTACATATTATAATATTTATCATACCTGTTTAACAGAGACAAATCCTCTGTTGCAATCAGCTCTGAATTCAACTGCAAGAAAAACATCAAATAAATAAATCCTGCTTCTCTTTTCTTTACACTGACTCATATGGTACACTACCTTGTTCTCTTGAGCACTTTTTGTCTTTTATCTTAGTTTCTGGTCCTCGACCCAAAGTCACAGCTTGTTGATGAGGAAGCTGAATGGGTTTATGTGGATCATCTTCACTTACTAGTAAGCACAGTGGCATCTCCCTGAAAACATGTTGATATAATACTTTATAACACACATAATAGAATATTATGGGCTGATTTGTGAATTTCCAGCATACTCTGACTAAAGTGCTTCTCTAAACGCCACATATATTCACTTACCCTGCTGCTGGTGTAATATATCTACAGTAGAAAGTGTTATAGTTGAAAACAAAACACTGAGAACTGCACTCTGCAGCACATGACGCACACAATCTTCTTCATGGACATCAACAAACACGCAGACGCGCACATACTGACACCTACCGGTCGAACGGCGCTAGGACCTCACATTACAATAGACGAGAAAGATTTGTGTAGTTTGAGGATAAATATTCTTTAACCAAACTAAAACAAATAAGGTTATATGGTTTTATTATATATATATATATATATATATATATATATATATATATATATATATATATATATATAAAGTATCTTACAGTTAACACGTTTTCACCGTAACATTTTAGGCTACATTGTTTATTGTTTATAAATTTGCATTAATTTACAGTGGGCAAGTCAAAACAAAATGACTGAAACCGAATGATTAATGAAACATATTAGCTTATTGCTTTAATTATCAGATTTGAATCTCAGGAATATCTTTTCAACAATTGTATTATTTTTATGCACTTTTGGGACAATGTATGAATGGATAGTTAAAAGAATGTAACATTTGCTTTTGAATATCAAATTTTTTATGCAAAACAAAAAGATATAGAACTTTTGTGTAGTTTTGAATATAGCCTATATACGTTTTATTACCACAATTGTGGATTTGTTACAATTTCTAAAAGTTTTGTAGCATAAATTTTAATTCAATCCTTAAAGTAGCTAAAAAAAAGGAATGTCTTAAAACCCTTAAAATTACTTGCAATAAATACTGATTAACCTAAGGTTTTGCTTTTAAATAGTTCAGTATTTATTATTTGTACGTTTTTAATTTGTTCATATTTATTTATTTTGTCTTTCAGTGAACGCGTATTTGTGTTTAACAATAACAATGTCTGTTATTTGAAGAGGGAAAAAGGTGTTACGTTGCTTGGTAATGAACTAAATTACTTGGAAGAGCTGTTTATTCCGGTTATTATGAATAATACATGTAATTAGGTGTTTATTATTGAACATTTGTGTTTTCATATTAGTGTTTGTAGGATAAAAACAATGAACCACTCGAGGTTCGTGCATGACAGTTAATTTACCACAATCAACTTTTTGTAAAATCCCTGTAACTCTGGCAGCTTTATTAGGCTACTATTTACCACATTTACTCATTAAAAACAAATCAGTTTTAACTAAAATGTCATTAACGAGTAAGTCAAATCATTTCTACGCGTGTGTTGACCAAAATCAGGACGGTATCTGTATTGTGCGAACTGGGAAAGATGCGATAATGTGACTTTTATGCGAGTTGTGTGAGTAACTCACTCCTGTGATCTCATGTCACTGACTTCCTTCTTCAGAGGGGATCATTGAGAGATCAGGTAAGAGCTGGCCTGCACTAACACACTTTAAATCATGTCAACACTGGGCTTTTTACATCTCCCTGTCTTGTCATGTTGTTTTCGGTTGTTTTCGGTTGTTTTCCAGAGGTTTTATCTGGTGTTATGCATTAATTGACGGGATTTCTGTCATTATACAGAGCTTGAAGGTTAGCACAGGCTAGTTAGCTTCAGTTTAACAAACATTCCCCCGCACGCTAACATTATTACAGGTCTTTTAGAGGATAAACGCGCATTTGAGTGGTTGATAGTTGATTTATCATCACGTAAGTGTTTCATTTATGGATATATTTGTGTTTTTGACTGTACGCGTTCATGTCTCGCGATAGCGCGTCAGTTTTATTAGCCGTTAGCTGAATTAGCCGTCAAAGTCATTTTACGTTTACATTTATGCACATGCGTATTAACAAACTGTTTTTATTAAAACATTTACAGTGTTTGTATTGTATTTCAAAGTGGTGTTAACAGACTTGTCATTTAAAGGTCGTTTGAACTCGTAGTTGTATGTGAATGACTCCTACATACAGGCCTCATTTGTCTAAAAGTTTAAACTCTCCCGAGATATGTTTGTTTTTATTTATGACGGTCATAAACGCTGTTGTTTAGGGGGTTTTGTTTTAATTCGTGTCTATAAATGAAATTAAGTAGGGTCACTGAGTGACACGTAGGCGAATCGAGCTCACTGACATGATATCCACTAAAGTATAACACACGTTTCAGCCTTTATTTGGCGAGATTTGGGATATGTTTCAAAACTTACGGTGCTGGGAACCCTTTAGGCAGCACAAAAATGCTGTCTAGGCGGGGAACAACACAACCTAGGTGTGTATGTTGTAAACATTTCAGGTGCTCTGGCAAGAAAGTCAGTGAGTTTGTCCATCATGGTGTGAATCACACAAGTAAACCATTTAACCCTTTGTGTTCACCCAGACCCCCGTCAGACACTGTGAAGCCACGGGCTGTCGTGATGTCGGAGCCCAAAGCGCCCATCCCGGCCCCTGGAGACACCTATAAAGGCTGGCTCTTTAAATGGACTAATTACATCAAGGGATACCAAAGGCGATGGTTCGTCCTGAGCAATGGCTTGCTGTCTTACTACAGGTGAGTTTGTGACGTGTTATTGTTGTTTATTATCAACCTCTATAGACAGAAAAAAAAATGTTATCAGGTATCGTTTCTGTCAGACAACAGGTCTCGCAATGGCTGATAGGAACATTTGATGGCCTAATGAACCCTTTGTGATGCTGTCAAGTGTTCTTTGGCCTTTCACAAATATCTGATAAGGTGCAAAGATTTAGATAGTGAAATTACTTGATATTCTTGGTATGGTAAGCATTGCTATTGCTCATACAAACCACAAACCCTGAGTATTAAATAGGACCTATTATGCTCTTTTACCAATCTTTGATTTTTTACTAGAATAGGTTTTCATGCTTGAATGTTCAAACAACACCTTATTTTTGACATTGTTGCAGCTCCTCTCTTCCCAGTCTGTCAGTAACGCTCTGTTTAGTTCCTGTCTCTATGAAGCCCCTCCTTCTAAAATCGCAATGTGCTCTGATTGGTCAGCTGGACCAGTGTGTTGTGATTAGTCAACCACTTCAAGTGTGTTTCGGAAATGTCACGCCCTTTACCATAACTGGCAGTTTCAACACACTACTAACTAACTCAACCAGGCCCCCCCCCCCCCCCCCCAAGACTACAATGGAGGCTTTTCAGGGAGTTGAGAAACAGTGTTACTGACATAGAGAATAACTCCCGCTGGAGTGACTTTGTGCTTTGTAACCTAGCAGACCTTTTTCATGCTCAAACAGCAACACACTAAAGAAAGTTGAACATGTAAGAAAGCATAATAGGTCCTCTTTAAGCTTCTGCACATAACCCGTCCCATATTGTTTGTGCTGAATTAATGATGTCTCAAGTCATACGACTTTGAAGCGATTGGACATGTGGATGCTAAACGGGCAAAAAAAAAAAACTCAGCACCTTCGGCTGTCTGTCTGTAAGATGATGCCATTTTACGTAATTAGATTTGAGTTGATCTGCTGGTGAAGCTGCATTCATCTCATTGGGCTCTGTCAATTATTAATACTGCATGTGAGAGCGTGCAGGAGCGCCCACATGTGTGTCTGTTTGCTCGTGCGATCCTCACTGTTTGTTCAACAGTTTGAGATGAGAGGATAACACATTCTTTAAAATCCACCCTTCATCGCCTGATGTCTAACTCTGTAAATATACGATAACACAACAAGGTCCATTGCCTCAACAGTTGGCTAATGAGTGTATGTGGACTATTTTTGCTTTCCTTATTATGTTGTATTTGTACATGAATACGGAATGTAAATGTCATTAAATGAATACTGTGTTAAAGCCACGCCAAAGCAAATAAAAAAGGTCTGTTTTACAATAGTGCTTCATTCAGATCGAGCTGAAAATGACTAAAAGTGCTGTGTGTGGCACTGAATCATCCGATTTCACAACTGTGATGCTTTTTTGGCTCTTTGTGAATGGATACAGTATCGTTCAAAAGTTTGTGGCCAGACTTTTTTATTAAAGAAAGAAATTAATACTTTTATTCAGCAAGAATGCATTAAATTGAGTGACGACAAAGACATTTCTATTTCAAATAAATGCTTTTCTTCTGAATTTTCTATCCATCAAAGAATCCTGAAAAAAGTATCACAGTTTGCACAAAAAATTGAAGCAGCACAACTGTTTTCAGTATTGATAATAATGTTTCATGAGCAGCAAATCAGCATATTAGAAAAAAATCCTAGTCTTTTTGTACAGTAATGTAAATAAAAGCCAGGCAATTCTTATTAAATTTGATTTATTTTTAATGTAGTAAGTAACTTTTAATAAATCTCAAATGCTTACAGTGTAAAATAAATGAGTATTTAAGCAGTTAAAAAGCATATTGCACACTTTCTAAATGTTGCATTTAAATGTCTTAAAATCTGTTACATGTGCATCAAATTAAATGCTGAATTGAAACTGATTTTGTCTGTTGTTCAAAAAGAACCTACATATTTTCCTTGACTAATATAACAGATGCTTGTCTGATAAACCCAGAAGCGCATTACATATATTGTGTGATGTCATTAAATGTAAAATATTTGCACAAAATAACTCTTTCAAAATACAGTGGAAACTTCCCACTCATTCTGTGTAATACAGTTACCAAAATGTTTTGGTATTAAGCACTGTCTCCAATGTCAGGTTCTGATTTCTATAGTAAACATACATTGTTATAGCTGTTCACCACACGTTTGTTTCATCAGCTAGAAATAGTTTTTTTGTGATTGCAAAGACTAAATAGTTTTTCCATAACTGGTAAAGTCATGGAAATCCATGAGTCAAATGGTGTGGGAAGTCTGACTGTAGCATTACAGTGTAAATAAAAGGCACAAGTGCACATTGTCTTTTCCACCTCCACATGACCATTTTGATTGGCTGAATGAGTTTGGGTCACGTGACTGTCTTAACAGGTCATCTCTGTTCAGGAGGATCACACGCTCTACTTAAGGCTTGATTTCAGCACTTCCTCTGGTCCTGCAGGCAGTCATCAACAGTTTCTCGTCACTCTCATTGTGTGTGTGTGTGTGTGTGTGTGTGTGTGTGTGTTTGTTTGTGAGATTCATCAGGAAATGTAGAGGGCGAGTTAGAGATTTCAATGTACAGGCTCTGGACTGTTGTGGCTCTGTTAAATCACCTGGCATCGGTCTTGTGCCATATCATAGATCGTTCAAACTGATCTTTTCTTATTTCTTTCTGCCGGGTATGGAAAATCCTGAGAACTGGTGATTCATCAGTGTTGGCAAATTACAGTGAAGATGGAAACTTTATTTATATGTGATATATTTGGTGCTGTTTACATATGCACTGCTTACCAGGATTACCTCTACTTTTATACAACACAACGGTGTTATTTTAAGATTACTTGTATACAAGGGTTGACATTAACTTTTTTGCTCACCAGCCACTGTGGCTAGTGGTTTTCCAAAGTTACAAGCCACTCAGCATTTTCACTGGCCACAATTTTGACATCGATACCATGGGGAAAATTTGCCATATAAATATTTTTAATATCTCATAATTTGGCAGCAGGTATATTAGGCTGCTGTTACTTTGAGACCTGACGCATGGATCCATTATACTGTTACACATGTGTTTTCTTTTGCAACTGTTTATGTTCATTTAAAATATAACTGACTTTGTTTACGTGAATACTCACCAAGACTGGCATTTTGACATTATTTTGTGTGTATTTGACTGTTTAAACGCAATAAGCAGCAGAAAAGAACTCAATTTAGTACTGAGAGGCGGCTTTGTGCGCACAATTTGGGTGTGAGAACAAAATCTGCAGGAATGAGTAAAATAATGCAACCCCACCCCGAAATTCAAGCCCTCTAACACCACCAGTATTCATCCAGAGCAAATGAAACAAGTGAGTGAGGGGAGGTGGGTTTGTGTGTTGACTCGCTGTCGGAGAGATGAGAGAGAGAAAGCGCAGCTGGTATCGTGTATCTATTCTGTGGAAAATGAGTATTGTAAGTGTTTCAGATATTTCCGTATCTATGTATAGAAAAAATCAATATTTTTGACAACACTACATTGCACACAGTTTATAATTTCAGATGCCTTTCTAAAAGACTGCAATTGAAAAATGTATATATTATATAGTGGGTACGGAATGTATTCAGACCCCCTTAAATTTTTTTACTCTTTGTTATATTGCAGCCATTTGCTAAAATCATTTAAGTTCTTTTTTTTTTTTCTCATTAATGTATACACAGCACCCCATATTGACAGAAAAACACAGAATTGTTGACATTTTTGCAGATTTATTAAAAAAGAAAAACTGAAATATCACATGGTCCTAAGTATTCAGACCCTTTGCTCAGTATTTAGTAGAAGCACCCTTTTGATCTAATACAGCCATGAGTCTTTTTTGGGAAAGATGCAACAAGTTTTTCACACCCTGATTTGGGGATCCTCTGCCATTCCTCCTTGCAGATCCTCTCCAGTTCTGTCAGGTTGGATGGTAAACGTTGGTGGACAGCCATTTTTAGGTCTCTCCAGAGATGCTCAGTTGGGTTTAAGTCAGGGCTCTGGCTGGGCCATTCAAGAACAGTCACGGAGTTGTTGTGAAGCCACTCCTTCGTTATTTTAGCTGTGTGCTTAGGATCATTGTCTTGTTGGAAGGTAAACCTTCGGCCCAGTCTGAGGTCCTGAGCACTCTGGAGAAGGTTTTCGTCCAGGATATCCCTGTACTTGGCCGCATTCATCTTTCCCTCGATTGCAACCAGTCGTCCTGTCCCTGCAGCTGAAAAACACCCCCACAGCATGATGCTGCCACCACCATGCTTCACTGTTGGGACTGTATTGGACAGGTGATGAGCAGTGCCTGGTTTTCTCCACACATACCGCTTAGAATTAAGGCCAAAAAGTTCTATCTTGGTCTCATCAGACCAGAGAATCTTATTTCTCATCATCTTAGCAAACTCCATGCGGGCTTTCATGTGTCTTGCACTGAGGAGAGGCTTCTGTCGGGCCACTCTGCCATAAAGTCCCGACTGGTGGAGGGCTGCAGTGATGGTTGACTTTCTACAACTTTCTTCCATCTCCCGACTGCATCTCTGGAGCTCAGCCACAGTGATCTTTAGGTTCTTCTTTACCTCTCTCACCAAGGCTCTTCTCCCCCGATAGCTCAGTTTGGCCGGACGGCCAGCTCTAGGAAGGGCTCTGGTCGTCCCAAATGTCTTCCATTAAGGATTATGGAGGCCACTGTGCTCTTAGGAACCTTAAGTGCAGCAGAATTTTTTTTGTAACCTTGGCCAGTTCTGTGCCTTGCCACAATTCTGTCTCTGAGCTCTTCAGGCAGTTCCTTTGACCTCATGATTCTCATTTGCTCTGACATGCACTGTGAGCTGTAAGGTCTTATATAGACAGGTGTGTGGCTTTCCTAATCAAGTCCAATCAGTATAATCAAACACAGCTGGACTCAAATGAAGGTGTAGAACCATCTCAAGGATGATCAGAAGAAATGGACAGCACCTGAGTTAAATATATGAGTGTCACAGCAAAGGGTCTGAATACTTAGGACCATGTGATATTTCAGTTTTTCTTTTTTAATAAATCTGCAAAAATGTCAACAATTCTGTGTTTTTCTGTCAATATGGGGTGCTGTGTGTACATTAATGATGGTCTGAATACTTTCCGTACCCACTGTATATAAAATTCAACCCGTCAAAGTGGCTAGTAGGAGTGTCTGCGTTACACGCCGCTGCTGAAATCCACCCGCATTTGGCGGATTGGTGGGTGTTCATGTCAAGCCCTGCTTGTATAAGATTCTTGTATTTATTACAGTTTTGAATTAGCTTTTATTTGTATATTTTCAGTCTCAAACAACTTGTCTCATTATGAATATGAATTGAGTTTATTGAATATTTTGCAATAAACGTGTAATATATATATATATATATATATACTTTATATATATACAATCTGATATCAGATACTGCGATAGCAGTAGTAACGTATCTTCTGTCACATAAATGCACAAGAGTGAAAGAAACTCTAGCTGAAGCCATTTCTCGAATGCTTGCCTTTCAGTGCTGATTCATGAATATTGCATCAGATGCTGAAAAACAGCTGTCAGGAAGCTTTTGTTCAAGTTTTTGCTTGTGGAGTTTAAAGAGAGCCTGATGAATTCTCCTCTAGCCTCACAGAACCAGACTTTGACTATCATTATCAAGTATAAACACATTGCATGTTATTCTGGCATACCTGGGGCCATCTGAATGTCATGTAAACCATGTTTAAATCTAAAATTGGATATAACTATGACCAACTGAAGTGTTTCATCTTGAACACGTCATCTTATCTCCATCTCTTTTGCTCTTCCAGGACCCAGGCGGAGATGGGTCACACGTGTCGGGGCACCATAAACCTGGCCACAGCCAATATCACGGTGGAGGACTCGTGCAATTTCGTCATCTCTAATGGCGGCACGCAGACGTATCACCTGAAGGCCAGCTCAGAAGTGGAGCGGCAGCGGTGGATCACAGCACTGGAGCTGGCCAAAGCCAAAGCTTTCCGCATGCAGGCTGAATCGGGTTAGTCACGCCCCCTACTAACACTGGGAATGGAGCAGGAAACCGCATTTGAGAATAGCACGACATTGCACACTCATACTGTTTGGGGTGGAAGACGTTTCAGTTTTTGTTCCTCTTTCTCTTTCTCTGCAGATGACTCTGGGGACGAGTCCACTCCTCCTGCCTCAGGACAAGGCGGAGGCTCACGGAACTCAGAGGTGCAGTCCACTCTCCGGACCCTGGGCAGCAAAGTGGAGGATCTGAGCACCTGCAACGACCTCATCGCCAAACACGGCTCTGCACTTCAGCGGTCAGTCTGTCTTTCTCTTTTTGGACACACTTGACTATTATTCAGTTATATAATAAGTATAGAAATAATTCAAAAATAAATTGACACACACACACACACACACACACACATATATATGTATATGATTTTATTTCAGCTTTAATTTTTCAAATAACAAAAATGATTTTTTCCCCCCACTCAGATTTGTGCTCATATAAAGTGTCTATTTGCTGTCCAATTTGTTGATTCATATGTCTACTTTCAGGTCCTTGTCTGAGCTGGAGGGAGTTCGGCTGGAAGGACAGACAAGTGAAAAGATTCGGCAGGTTACAGAGCGAGCCACGCTCTTCCGTATCACCTCCAACGCCATGATCAACGTAAGACAGCCAGGCAGTTTATTTGCTTTTGGGATAAAAGCCGTTCACTTCAACATTCACTTGTGGTTGTCTGTTTCACACACAGAAACCACTTTGTTAAACGTATTCTTAATGATTCTCTAACGATCTGATACCCAGGCCTGCCGGGACTTCCTGGCGTTGGCTCAAGCTCACAGTAAGCGCTGGCAGAAAGCCCTGCAGGCCGAGAGAGAGCAGAGAGTCCGACTGGAGGAAACACTGGAGCAGCTCGCCAAACAACACAACCATCTGGAGAGAGCCTTCAGAGGAGCGACTGTACTGCCTCCTTCCCAGAGCAACCCTGCCATAGACAGCAAAGGTACAGAGTCACTGACACAGAAACACTGGGCGCCACAAAATAATATATAGACTAATATATAAACACAGCTTTCTAATGCATTGTCTTCACTAGTTGCACACAACAATGAGAAGACACCTAGTGATGTCCGACTCCAAAACGAATGACCCTTATGAGCAAATCCTTTTGAATGAATCAGTCAGATTGATTCACAAGTCAGTTTGAGTCTGCCTCACAACACACACTGTTTTCAGTAAATTAACACATGGAAGAATAATATTTCATCTTTTTCATTTATTTGCACAAATATAGAACTATATGATAATTAACAGCAATATTTACCTAAATATACACTATTGCTCAGAAGTTTGGGGTCAGATGTTTTCTGAAAGAAGTCTCTTCTGCTCACCAAGGCTGCTTTTATTTGATCTTTTCTATATAAATTCCGCCTTCGTTCGTTCGTTCGTTCGTTCGTTCGTTCGTTCGTTCAGTCATTCAGTCAGTCATTCAGTCAGTCATTCAGTCATCCTTTCATTCAGTCATTCATCCTTTCATTCAGTCATTCATCCTTTCATTCAGTCATTCATCCTTTCATTCAAAAATACAGACATTAACATAAATACAGACATTAACAAAAAATAAAAACATTAACATTGTGACATAATGGTACAATTTCAAATATACGTTAAAATGTAATTTATTCCTGTGATCAAAGCTGAATTTTCAGCATCATTACTCAAGTGTCACATGATCCTTCAGAAATCATTCTAATATGATGATTTGCTGATCAAGAAACATTTCTGATTATTATCAATGTTGAAAGCAGTTGTGCTGCCTCATATTTTTGTGGAACTGATTTTTTTTCAATATTGATGAATAGAAAGTTCAAAACAACAGCATTTATATGAAATAGAAATCTTTTGTAACATTATAAATGTCTATATTGTCACATGATCAATTTAATATGTAAGCTTGTTTCCGCCATGAATTAAAAAAAAAGGTAATTGTGACTTTATTTCACAATTCTGACTTTTTTCACAGAATTGCATGATATCAAGTCAGAATTGCGAGTTGTAAAGTCAGAATTGCATGAAAAAAGTCAGAATTGCGTGATATAAACTCAAAATTCTGAGAAAAAAGTCAGAATTGCGAGAAACATTTTATAACTGTTTTTAACTGTTTATATCATGCAATTTCAAGTTTATATCTTGCAATTCTGAGAAAAAAGTCAGAATTGCAAGAAGAAGGAAAAAAAAGTCGCAATTATCTTTTTTATTTTTTTTTATTAAGTAGTGGAAACAAGCTTCCATAATTTAAGGCATCCTTGCTGAATAAAAATATTCAGTTCTTCTAAAAAATAATCTTACGGACTCCAAACTTTTGGTAAGATATTGTGTATAGTGTATATCTATTTTACTAAAACATTTTAATAACTGAAAAATGTTTGGGTGATACAAATGAGTCACTGAATCAAATTTTTGAAATTTTTTTAACATTTAATAATTTACAATTAGAACTGATTCAAATGCCTTTTTCTAGTCTTTAAGAAACGTATTGGCCAATTAAAATTCACAGTGTAACCTTTGCAATGCTTGAAGTATTGCAGTATTGAATGTTTTATATATCACCCAGAAAGATGAAATCCTGGGAACTCTAACACCCATTTCTATATTTAAGAACTCTAGCTAAACATTTGGATATGACATACAGATTACCTGTATATCTTATACTTCCTGCTTTCTTCATCCTGTAGGCTCAGTTGCAGGAAAGGGCGACGCCAGTGACGAGGACGAGGAGAACGAATTCTTCGATGCTTGCGAGGATGTTCAAGAGTTTATCACTGTTCCAGCAGACCCCAAATATCACAGGTCTTTGTTTACTCCCTCGCTCTTGTCGTTTACTCTCATCCCTCTCTGACCCTTAACTCACTTCTCATATAAGTGTTACTGGACCTAAGTGTGTGTCCTCTGCCTTCCCTTCCCCTTCCTCCTCTCTCTCACACTCTCTGGCTCTCTCATACTCTCTCATTTCCATTTCTCTCAGGAGATCTGGCAGCAATGTCAGCGGAATCAGTAGCGAGCTGGGAATGGACGACGGGACGACATCGGTAAGGCGCTATGTTTATAGCGTTTATGTATGTGTGAACAAAATTCGATTTAATGTGCGGTTTAGATATAAAAAAACCCATAGTTGCTATGTTTCCATCCAAAGTTGTGATTTTAACTTATGCGCAAAATTGGAATATCGCATAAAACATTTGCGAATAAACAACCATTTCCGTCCCATGTGTTCAACAGAACAAAATCTTCACTTCCTGGGAAATTGGCGAAAAATATCTGTAATAAAAAAAGTTGCTGCATTTGGGGAAGCCACTGTGGCTCCTTATTTGTATGTCATAAATGAACGAAACACAACATGTTATCTTTCGTTCGGGGGCGATGCCTGATGTTTAGGAACTCAATCATGTGCGACAGTTCTGGCAGGTAATTATACTAAATCATTTTGATGACAGACTTTGGCAACATTTGAGATGCTGTGCAATGAAATTGGTTCGCTGGTTAGTCCAGTAATCCAATCTAGGGCTGTCTATTTTAAAAAATCCTCGTTTGCAATTTACTCATGTTGAGTGACCAGCAAAATACGGGAAGTGGCGCATACCACGGACGAGGATCCATGAACTGCATGATTAGATCACTTTCAAAGGCTGCATGATATATTAAAACCATTTAAAAATCATACTAGAGCATAGTGCTATTGTGAATTCACAAAGGCTGCGATTCAGTTGAAAAAATATATTCCTGGCAGGTTTAATATTACATGCGTGTAGGTTACGTGCCTCTCAGAGCGGCTCCGTTCACAGTAAATGCAGATCCACTTGAACTGTTATCATTTACATGCGTGGAAGTATTAAACAAGGATTTGATCATGCTGGAAGTGTAACAACAACAATCACCAGGTCATTGGCGCCCTCTGCAGGCTGCTGTTTGCTTTAGGTCTATTTTAATTACCACAAAAAAAAATCTGATTACTTGATCAGTCATCAAAATAATTGACCAATTACCAAAATAATCGTTAGTGACAGCCCTAATCCAATCACATCCTCTGTTGAGGCAAAGTCACGTGAGTTTTTTTGTTGCACATCAAGGGATTTATTCTGTAAATGTGTTTCCATTGTGGTTTATGCATGTCTTCTTATCGGATAAAAAAAATATCTGCCTCAATTGAGTTCGTTTTTTTTTATGCATATTTTTAGAATTAATGCACATCTTGGTGTTTCCATCCAGCATTTTTTTATGCAATATCCTAAAATTCGCATAAAAATAGGTGGAGGAAAACAGCCTTTGACGTCTAAAGTTCATGTTTGAACACATTTTTTTTCATCTCTCACAGCTAGACGAGCAGTCTCTGGCATCCAATCCCGAGTCTCCGCAGTCCCAGGAAGTGGTGCCTGTGAGGAAAAGACGGACCCGAATCCCAGATAAACCGAATTACTCTCTCAATCTGTGGAGCATTATGAAGAACTGTATCGGAAAAGAACTCTCCAAAATCCCAATGCCTGTACGCTCATCGGTGTCTTTATGAGAATCCCGAACAGCCCAGATTAATGGCTTTGCTTTCAACGCATCCGTTTTTTTCCCAGGTAAACTTCAACGAGCCCCTGTCCATGCTGCAGCGTCTCTCAGAGGATCTCGAGTATTACGAACTGCTGGACCGGGCGGCCAAGTGCCAGAACTCTCTGGAGCAGATGTGCTACGTGGCAGCTTTTACCGTTTCCTCATACTCCACTACAGTTCACCGCACGGGCAAACCCTTCAACCCTCTGCTGGGAGAGACGTTTGAGCTGGACCGTGTCCAGGAGAGCGGCTACAGGTCCCTCTGTGAGCAGGTGAGAGGACATCAGCCTTTGTTTATCCAGCTTATTGAAATGAAGCGAGTTGTGTTTGAAACTTAACCCGTTCTTCATCCTGTCTCTCTCCTCAGGTAAGCCATCACCCTCCGGCTGCGGCTCATCACGCAATCTCCGAACGAGGCTGGACCCTGAGACAGGAGATTGCCTTGGCCAGCAAGTTCAGGGGCAAATATCTCTCCATAATGCCCCTGGGTAACTATTTATTCTATTTTGGACCTTATCACCATGTTCGTTTTAAAGTAGCATGTGCAGCTTTCATTTAACAGAGAAGATTTTTTTCTCACTAGTTCCTTTTCTTAAAAACAAACATATTATAAAACAGGAAGTGTAATGCAAAAAAGAAAAGCATTAGAAATGTAATGTAGAGAGGACACTTAAGGGTACGTCCCAGTTCACTTAATTATGCACTAATCAATGACGTTTTGTAGTATAAATAGTGTTCACATAGGGGTGTGTGATATACCGGTAGACACGATTACCCGGTAGAAATTTGGCAACTGGTAGAGATTTTGGACTACGTCTCTATCGTGGTCACGGAAGCGTATTATCTGCATATGTTTTTAAGCATTGCCATTTAAAAACAAGTGATTTTAATCCGTTGAAGCACAGAAAGCGGTGATAGTGAACTCCGTTCGGTTACTGAGCACTGTCTGAGAGTCCTAGAGCGTGTGAGTACTGAACTTAGTTCTTTTTGCCAACTTATTGGGCTTGAACGGTTAAATACACACACTTGTGTAAAAATGTCCATCTTTGCGAGTATCCTCATAAACAGTCATTTATGTCTTAAGTGGATGTAAATAGTTAAGAAAGAAAATACGTATGTATCAGTGCATTCGACCTTAAAGTGACAGCAGCCTAATAAACCTGCTGCTGCCTGTGTCATTAATGTTAATCAAACAACAGAAGACAAAGAGAAAATCATTCCCTGCTCCTGACTGAATCATAATTGTGACTTAATAAGAATAAATTTCTAATCTAATTTACACGGTGAACACTGTGCAGTGTTTTTTGTACATTTAATTTATATAACTTATGTAGTATTTTTTTATTTCTAGTGCTAGAAGTTTTTCTTATTTTATCAGACTGTTTACTTGTCTTCAGTAAGCTTGAGAGTTTAAAAAAATCACTTAGGCTAGTATTAGTTTTTTGTGATATTGAAATTGGACAAAAATTATGAAACTTCAATGGCATCAAAATGTTCCTATCATAATTACCTTATTTAAATCAAAAATAACTATCGTAAAATAAAATTACTCATATCGTGATATAAGATTTTGATCATATCGCCCACCCCTATGTTCACACTAAATTCAAAATACAAAAAGTACATTTTAAATACCCGGATGACCCACTTAATTAACCCGAAAAATTGAAGTGTGGAATGTTGGCCACTTCATACACTCAACTATCAGTTTTAATTATGACGCGGATGGGGACGGGCTGACAGACTCTGATGATGAATGACAAAATAACCTTATAAAATGTATACACTATATGGTTGAGTACAAAGTGCATAGTATATAAGTGCATAGTGTATAGTGGCCATTTGGGACACAAGTTTAATCACATTAACTATGAACATGTTCCACTAACATTTGACAAATGCAAAGTGTCACAATAGTGTTACACAATACTACGTTGCTATACTGTGGTTAATGAGTCAATGATTCTTTGTTCATATGAAAAGATGGATATTTGAATGTTTTATGCTTGCATATATGTCTTCAAGCAAGAGTTTGTGAGCTCATTTTGAATTGCTTGTGTGTTTCTCCAGGTTCTATTCATTGTATCTTTGAGAAGAGTAACAATCACTACACCTGGAAGAAAGTCACAACCACAGTGCACAATATCATTGTCGGGAAACTCTGGATAGATCAGGTTGAGAACACAGTCTACTTAATTAGGCATATATATTTTCATATTCTCAGCATCAGTGACTGCCGGGCTGATTTGTGTCTGTTACAAAATCAACTGATGGTCTTGTCAGTTGATAATTGTACTTTTTAATTCATTGTTTTTTTGTTTTTGTTTTTTGTCTTCATTTCAGCAATTTTACATCTGTAATTTATATTATGTATATAAATCATAATTTTCAGCCACTGGCCACCCTGTTTTTTTTTTTTTTTTTTTTTTGTGCATTTAAATGTTTTATTATACAAATGTTGCCGTTAAATTGCATTGTCTATAGTTTGGCATTTCATTTCATACAACAGCTCAGTTGTGTCTTTCTCTCAATTCAGTCAGGAGAAATAGACGTTGTGAACCACAGAACAGGCGACCGCTGTCATCTCAAATTCGCCCCGTACAGCTACTTCTCCAGAGACGTGGCCAGAAAGGTGAGTCAGCAACTGTTCCACTGACTTCTTTTTCCCAGAATGCAGACGTGTCAGTTTTGTCCCCTTTCATTCGTCACCCTCTGAACATTTTCATGTTTTTTTTTTTTTTTTTTTTTTTTGGACTGTTCCATCCTTCTCTATTTGATGTCTGCTTTCACTTCCTTCTTATGCAATGCCTCTCTTTGTAGGTCACAGGGGTTGTGACGGATAAAGATGGGAAAGCGCACTATGTTCTCTCTGGGACATGGGACGAGAAGATGGAATGCTCTCGTGTGATGCAGAGCAGCAGAGGGGGGGAGAACGGCGCCGACGGACGACAGAAAACCGTCTATCAGACTCTCAAAGCCAAAGAGCTGTGGAGGAAGACTCCACTGCCGTAAGATATTCCCAAACACATACAATTAAAAGAATATTCTGTTGTGCTCAATTAACAGCATTTGTTCCTCATTTCCTTAAAAAAAAAAAAGCAATAATCTGTGTTACAGTGAGGCACTAATGATGGAAGTGAATGGGGCTGATTGATAAACATTAAATTAATGTTTCAAAAGTATAGCCACAAGATGTAAAGGAAAAAGTTAACATGATTTTATTGTGAAATCACTTATCTGAGTGAAGTTTTTTTTAATGCACATTTTTACAGAAGAATTAATCACTCGTTACACCAGTAGGTGGCGACAAGTGACTGTTACAAAAATGTATTTGTCATTGAAGCATTCAAAAGATTCATTCAAAAACACTGATTCATACAGTAATGAAATACAAGTGAAGTCTTTATGAGTGTCATTGAATCATTCATTCAAACTGGTTTAAAAAATATCAATTCAATTCATTCAAAAATGAGATATTTCCTATATTTTTAAATTGACTGCAGCAATTAACATTTTGTCAGAACCTCTAGTACATTTTTATTTTGTTTAATTGTCTTCAGAATCGTGATCTCTATTTTAAACAAAAAAGTCATTCTCAGTTTTTCCAGAATTGTGCAACTTTTCTTCTTCTTTTGCTTCTTCTTCTTCTCAATACTATTGAAATACTGAAAAATAATATTAAATACTGTTTTTATTTTATAATACAATATTATTGCAGTAGTAACAGTAGTAAATAATAAAATAAAAATATTATGAATAAATAATGAATTATTATTATTAATATTATTATTATTAATATATAGTCACATTCTGGGGAATAAACCGGATTTGATTCTTGTTTTGATCACATGCTTGATTATTCAAGTGATTTTATAAAATTATAAGCTTCACATTTCTGCTTTAAAGTGTTTTTTTGTGGTGATCAACATTACGCCACAAATGCTATCACTTGCTGTCAGTTGCTTAACTTGTATTAAACATGGAATATTCCTTTAATTAATGAATATTAATTAGAATACATGACCAGACTTCCAAGGAAGGTTATGAAGTAATGTCACCTTTGCCTAATTAATATTTATGAGTAGTTACAACCTTGGCTTAGTATTTAGTTGATGCTTTTTGACACATGAAGTTGTGATGCTCAAGACTGAATTCAGCTGAATTCTGCATTTTTCTGCCCTCTCTCTCTACTGTGTATACAGGGATGGCGCTGAAAACATGTACTACTTCTCAACACTGGCGTTGACATTGAACGAGCCAGAGGAGGGCGTTGCTCCCACAGACAGCAGGAGGCGGCCGGACCAGCGTCTGATGGAGCAGGGCCGCTGGGAGGAGGCCAACGCTGAGAAACAAAGACTGGAGGAGAAGCAGCGCACCGCCCGCCGAGAAAGAGAACGAGAGGCCAACCGCACCGCCAGCCCTACGGAAGAGGGTAAGGAGCCAGCAGATGGGGGTAAAGTGACCTTTTATTTGTCCTTCTACACGTCTCTCCTCCTTTCTTCCGCCTTCTCGGCGTCTCTCGTTCACTCCCGTGTGTCTGTCTCTGTCTTTCCCTCAAGCTCTCATTGAGGACTCCATATCTGACTCGCCTCTAAAAAGCAAGTACTCCTGTTCTACTTCGTTTTCCCTTTATCTTTTCTCTTTTTAATTGTCGCCTTCTGAATTTTCTCACATCTCACACAAACACACAATGTAGTAGTGCTTATTTGCATATTATTAAAGTAATAGTTCACCTAAAAATGAGCATTTTGTCATCTTGTTCCAAATTCGTATGACTTTTTTTTTTTTTTTCCTTCCGTAGAGCTTTTCCATATAATCAAAGAAAGGGACTCAGGCTGTTGAGCTCCAAACAGCATTATTTTAGTAGCAGTAATATACTATTATTGCATTGCAGTAATATTTTGAATTAGTTTTTATTATTATTATTATTATTATTTTATATATATTATTTAAAATGAATTTTTATCTTTATTTTCCATTTTAGTAAGTTAAATTGGTTAATTTTAGTACATTTTTTGCAATTTTAGTACTTCGAATTAAACTAAATAAAATTTAGCTGAAATAAAATTTCAGTTAACGATTATTTTATTGTAATTAACCATTTTTTAATTTACGAAAAATGTCCAGTAAACTAGTTTTGTAACACATTTTTTTCTTTAAAATTCCACTTTTTATGTACCACGTATAAAAGAAAAAGTCATACGAGGTATGGAGCGAAGAAGGTGAGTAAATGATGACAGGATTTTTATTTTTGGTGAACTATCCCTTTAATAGGAGCACTTTCCACGCCTCCATTATGCCATTCACTCATTGTATTCTTTCTTTTTTTGTTTTTGTCTTAATTTGCATCCCCACTTTTAATTTTTGGCTGCTCGTCTCTCAACTCTGATCAGCTGAAGAAGTCGAGATTGCCAGTGAGCCCTCTGAGACCACTTACAAAAGCAAGTACCATCCCATCCCTTTCCCTAATCACTGTTTCTCACGTTTATCATCCAATCATCTTCATTTTCCATCTGTCTATCCCTCCATCAGCTGACACGGATGAAACTTCCTCCGATCTTTCGCTCTCAAGCAAGTAGCAGAATCAACACAAACCATTGCTGCACAGTGTCATTTAGTCTGTTTTAGGCTGTTTTCACAATTAGTTTGATTACTTAGTTTTATTTGAATTCTCCTTGCATCATGCATATTTAAAGAGGACCTATTATGCTTTTTGGCATGTTCATCTTTCTTTAGTGTGTTGCTCATGAAAAAGGTCTGAAAAGTTACAAAGCACAAAGTCACTCCAAAGGGAGTTATTCTCTATATCAGTAACACTGTGTCTAAACTCCCTGAAACACCTCCATTGTAGTCTCACTTAAATAATTCCCGCCTAAGGCATACACAAAAGAAAGGAGCGAGGCCTGTTTGAGTTAGTTAGTAGTGTGTTGAAACTTGCGGTTATGGTAAGGGCGTGACATTTCCCATACACACTCGAAGTGGTTGACCAATCACAACACACTGGTCCAGCCCACCAATCAGAGCACATTGAGTTTTTCAGAAGGAGGGGGTTTATATAGACAGGAACTAAACAGAGCGTTACTGGATGAGATGAGCTGCAACAATGTGAAAAATGTGAAAAAATAATGTTTTTTGAACATTCAAGCATGAAAACTTATTCTAATAGAGCCCAACAACAAAATCAAGACTTTGTAAAAGGGCATGATAGGTCTTTAAACAAGCATTTCAAATCAGTTCCATGATGCATACATTTAACTTTGACTAGTGGGCAATGTGAATGCATAAATTGCAGCACTATATAGACAGAGACTACACTCTAAAAAACACTGGGTTAAAAACAACCCAAGGGCTGGGTAAATACAGGACAGAACACATGTTGGGTTCATTTTACCCAGCAAATTGGGTTGTTTATTTAACCCAGCATAATGGGTTGATTCGTTTTTACTATAACACTACCTTTTTTCCCCCCCTTCATATATGAATGAATGTTTACGGATTATAAACTTTAAATACTCCACACAACCTCTGGTTTGCATGATAATTCCTTTATTTTCAATCATATTTTATAGTATAGCATATTTATATTGTTTTTAATACGTTGCCTACATTTAAGCTTGTTTAACAAATATTAGAAGTAAAAATGAAACATTTAGAAGTAATTCAAGTGCAATCGACCAGTCTCTGTTAACCCGTTTCCACCGTAATGGCACTGGTTCTTGTGCAGGAGATGGCTCGTGTTCGGCAGGGGAACTGCTCTAACTTCAGACCGCCACCTGTGTTTCACTCGTAGCTGAAAAACGCTGTGACTGACTCCATAACCTGTCCATAAATAATCAATGTACAACTCTGAGAACATATTTTAACATCCTAAGTATTTATATTCTGTATCTTTTTGAATAAAATCATAAAATTTTATGCAAGGCATCAGGCGTTTCAATCACTGTGACTCACATCGCGCCCCTGTATGTTGCTTTGCATAAAATTAAAGGATATACAGAGCAATAATGGAATTTTTAGATAAAATCAAATGTACTTAAACCTGTATTTTACCGAAGGCATTCACCAATTTGACGGAGCTTCTCTGCTCTCTCCTGAAGAGGTCGTAAAAAGCCTGCGATAAATAACTCAACCCCTGGGTTTTTATGTCTGACCCAGGATCTGGGTTACACAAAAACTACTCAAACACTGGAAAAATAACCCCCCTAAAAAAATGACCCAAAAGACTCAACCCAGGATTTGGGTAGAAAAAATAACCCAATATTTTTTAGAGTGTCATTGTTGAAGTCCATTCCCCATTAGTCTTTCATTTCTTCAGTTCACTCCTCCGGTGCATGCTAACCTGTCTCTCACTCCTCTTCTCTTTGCCTGCATCCCTCCATCTTCAACTCTGTGCATCTTCAGCTGAAACACTGCACGGCTCACATCCACCGGAGTACTCAAGCAAGTACCACACAGTTCACGTAGATCGTTACAAAGCCAGACTGTTTACGGCTGTTAGAGCTGCATGTTTAAAGGGGTCAGATCATACATTTATTTAAAATTTTAAGCAGATATAAGAAGGGAAAAATTGGCACCAAAAACATTCATGATTTAGTACTTTACTTTAGTTCTTCTTAACTCTACCAGTATTTCTTCATGACCATTAGAATTAAGTCTTCTTTTTTTAACAACACAACACAAGATCTACAATTTGTGTTAATATATTCATATTATCCTTTTAACTGTTGCAATTACAAGGTTTATACACTGATAAACTGTATTATCTCATGAAACTGCACACATTACCCACCCACCCATATTATCACACAACATTATAAAATGGCAGTTGTGTGGTCAGACTTTGACTTGTGAATTTGTGAGCACTGTCTCACTTTGTGCTCTGTCTCGCTCTAGTGGAGGGTCCTTTTGGAGCTCCGGTCAAAAGCAAGTAACATCCACCCAAAACCCTTCCAGCCCCTCCATCTCACACCTTTAATAGAGCTGGGCAGTGTGATCAAGCAGAAAACTGTAGTTTAACCATTTAATTTTGACACGTCATGCCACTCTCAAGTGTGAGCATGTAGATGATTGAAAATACAAAAGAGGTGCGCACATTCCTCAAATCCAAACAGGGCTCAGGTGCAGGACAGAGAAGACAAACTGAAGCAAAAAAACAACCTTGGTGTCTGCACACTGATATAACTGCTCCATAAAAATAGATTATTGCAACGTTTCGACCAGGTGTGCCTGACGAAGACCTGATGGTCGAAACATTGCAATAAACCAGTTTTTTTTAATGCAGCAGTTATATCAGTGTGCAGACATTATGTTTGTTTTTTGCTTCATGTAGATTGTTTCCAATATATGCACACCTGTAACAACAGATTAATTTATATTTGTGATTTATATAGACAAATATTATTTGTAAAATATATTATAAAATGTTAAGTAAAAAGATGTGTGTGTGTGTGTATATATGTGTATATATATATATATATATATATATATATATATATATATATATATATATATATATATATATATATATATATATATAATATGTGTGTGTATAAAACTAGTGCTGTCAATCGATTAAAAAAATGACTAATTGCAATGACTAATTGCAATTAGTCTAATAATAGACTAATGACTAATTTTTCTGTAATTAATCGCAATTAATCACACCTAACATTGAAGTTTTTAATTGATTTTTATATATATTAATTATATATAATAATTTTAATCTCCAAATTAATGTAAAAACAACATAAAGACAATATATTTTAAATATTTGATCTAACAGGTAGAAAATATCCAGAAAGTTATCAAACACTTCATAGTCTTAACTGTATAATTTAGATTATTGATTTAGATTTGTATTCATTTTTATTAAAGCTACAAAAGTTATTCAGTTAAGAGCAGTGATTGATTTCCTTTTTCTTTTGTTCTTTGATTAACATTAATGGCAGGCTGTAGCTGGTTTATTAGGCTGCTGTCACTTTAAGACCTGTCACACATGACGCAGATCTGAATCCTATTTTCTCACAATCCTTTGTGTTCATTTAAGACTTTATTTAACTCATTTTAAGACTGCTTAATGAGAATACTCAGCAAAACAGGCATTTTGACATAATGTTGTTGTGTTTTTATCCATTCACATGCGAAAGAGAGCTCAATGCGGCCAGCGAGCAGTCTGAAGTGGCTTTCTGTGCACTCGATTCGTGTGTGACTGTCACACAGACAGGAGATTCACAGAAGCGCACCAATACTAAGTTCTTTTTTTTTAAGTTCTTTTTTTTGCGTCTTATTGTGCTTGAATGGTTTAATAGCACTTGAATGAATGATAGCGTGATCATATAATATAATGCAAGCTAAAGGATGACAGAAAATTTATTGCGTTTCTAACCCGTTAAATTGAAAAAATTAATCGCATGCATTAACGTTAATATTGACAGCACTAATATAAACATACACATAGTGTGTATATTTATATACACTATGCATTTTTTTTTTAATTTAATTTTTTACTTTATTTATGGGATTGTGCAGAAATGAGCATTACTACATTATGTAATATATAGAACATTTTTGCGTGCAATGTCTATCAAAAAAAAAATAAAAAATCTTCATTGTTATATATCCTACACTTGCTATAATATAAAATTGTACTATATAACTTGGACCGTGATATAAAATGTAGGTCATACCGCCCACCTCTAAACTCTACCAGTATTTGTTTCCCTATTCGCATTTTTATTTTTTCTCTTATGTTGACCATGTGCTTTTCTTAGCTCCTGTTTATCAGCCTGTTATGTTAACATAGAGTGCGAAATGTGTTGAATCAGAGATTGTAGGTGATTGTGTAAGTTTAGATTTGATAGTTTAGTCAACGTTTGTCTTATAAGTTCCTGGCTACATTTGAAATAGTACCTAATGGCTCGTTTCCACCAAGTGGCACGGCTCAGTTCAGTTCAGTATGATTCGGGATGGTAAACCTTGGTCCGGCTTGCGTTTCCACTGCCAACCGTACCCCCTTACTTGATAAGGTGTGGGGTATGCCAGAAAGTAGCGATCAACGTCATTCTTGCGTGAAGAAGAAAGTGACAATAAACAATGGAGGACATGCAGCAGCTTTGTTTGAGCAAAGGCTGAAGGCCGCAAAGAAAAACAGCCGAAAAATACACATTGTGTTGCGGTATTGTTATTGTTGTGTTTACGGTATTGTTATTCCCTTTGTAGCATGCGCACATGACGATCCTCTGTCAACCAATCAACGTTCTGCAGTGAGTGTAGCTCCACCCTTTTGGTACTGGTACTATTGTGCTAGGTACCCCAATGGAAGGGTCCCAAAAAAGTAGTAGGGTACGGTTCAGAATTAGGGTACCATTCACAACTTCTGACAATGGAAGTGGCAAAAATTGCATACCGCACTGTACTGAACCATTCCGCTCAATGAAAACAAGCCATATTAGTCGTCTGTTCTGTAGAAAAGACTGCAAAGGCTCTGTTGAGTTAATTGTACCCTCTTGTACATACTATTCTTTAATTAAGTGACTGTTTGTTTGCTTTTGTATGTCCGTGTTCAATCAGGCGGTCATCAGGACAACTACAAGGCGATGTGGTTCGAGCGACGTGTCGACCCGGCGACAGGAGAGCCCACACACATCTACAGAGGGGGATATTGGGAGGCCAAGGAGCAGGGCAGCTGGGACTCCTGCCCGGATATCTTCTGATCCGAATCACGCACATGCCCCACAACACCCTCACTTTCCCCTTGTCCAGAAAAAACAAATCAAACGAAAGCTCAGTCAGCTCCCCCATTCTCTCTTTCCTATCGTAGTATATCAAGATACACGTTCTCACTCTTGCCAGCCGTGCTCTAATCAGTGGACATTAAAGGGACATCGAAATGGTTCGGGAATGTTCTCCCACCACCGTCCACTGTGTGTCGCTCTCTATTCCTCGTGCTCACGGGGTTATTAAAGCATAGGGTTCATGGTTCAGTAGACGCTAGCGTTAGAAAAACATCCTTCTGAATCCCTTTCCTGCTCCACACGTCTTCCTCAGGCTGTGGACGTCACCTTCTTAAACATCCCGGGGATATGGAGGCCTGTTTGCTCTTGTGTATGTGTGTGTGACTTAGCGAATGTGTGATTGAGTTTAGAGAAGCGCTGTAGTGCTCTTTGTTTGCGTGAGAGACGTAGTTTAAGAGCTCGCCTTGGTTTGTGGATTTTAAAGAAGTAGTTCGCATTAATATGAAAGATCTGTCATTGCTTACTCACAGCCTCATTGCTATTGCAGCTCTTTTGTCAAGCACCAAAAAACACATGATAGAAGTATCATGAAAGGAGTCTGTGACGCTATATATTCCAAGTCTTCTGAATCTATACGATGCAAGGAATTTCGACTGGCACACTAATTACGACGCAAGAACCAGTGGTTTTGGAGTCAATGACCATCAAATCGCACCTTTTTTTTTAAAATGAGCTTTGGCACATGTGAAGATTATCATTGAATAGCAATGTAAATTTCAGTCTTTCCTCACAATAAGCTATCGTATTATTTGAAATAATGAAATATAAGTCGTATGCATCACTTTTATGGTGCTTTTGAGTCGTTATTTTGGTCCTTTTGACAGCTGTTCTACAGAAAAACTCAATATGTGTATTTGAACAACCCGAGGGCGAGTAGATAATGGCACAATTTTCATCATTTTTGCATGAACTATTCCTTTGAAACCAATCACACTTGTAATGTCCTCATTAGAAGCTGAGAGGACCGTGTCAGCCTCATTCTGATACTCTAACACCCACTAAAATCACTTAAACTGACTAAAGAATTGTCCATAACCTACAGAACAGCATATCTGCTGATCCTCACGAGGGATTGTGCTGGTCTTTTCAGGAAAGCATCAATGTAGCCAGAGGAACACGTTGCACTGCTTGGTTTTAGTTTCAGTGTTTGAAACCGACAAGTGATGTGTAGAGCACGAGACACCAAAGGAACAACCTGTTTGTTAATGTTCTCCTTTAGCCTGGTCACAGATGCTTTATGGTTCTGCGGTGTCCACAAACTGAGGCGCTCAAGTGTGTGTGAGACTGAGTGTATTCAAATGGGCATGTGAGGTCAAGGGAGAACTCTCAAACTACTCTGTGTATGTGTGTGTGTGTGTGTGTGTGTGATCATGAGTAACGTATTTGGGGTTTGTTGTATATTCCAGTGAAACAAAAAAGAAAACTCACATTTTATTTTCAAGTGTACTTAAAACACATGCGTGGGGAAAAAAGCAAGAATACAGCAATGCAAAAACATTGCCGATATTTGTGTATATATATCAATTACTGAAGTAAAATATTCATACTAATAATACCAATTCTTCTAATGCTGAAACTGACAGCTAGAGTTATAATTATGATGGTAATTTTGATGTAGTTTGAGGGTTCAACACAATTATTTGGACTTTTTATCTGTTTTTTGTTTGGTTTTTTTTGTCTTTTTGATATGGGAAGCGATGACACATCTGTTTTCTCCCATAGCAAAGATGTGTTTTGATTATTGTCCTTTAATGGATCCAGACTAATGGAAATTTTATATATATGTACATCTATCCCATCATTGTCCTATTCCGTTAAAACGGCCGTGAATTCAGTTATACTGCTGTTTGTAATCATTACAGTTTTCTTTGTTTGCAGTCTCTTTTTATTTGTACAACTGTCATCATTTGATTTATTTTCATTGACCGTCATTTCTCAAGTTTTTCCTTACTACCGCTGGTTTTCATTCTTGTTTGTCCTGTTTGTGTTGTCCCTCTCTTGGCCTCTGATCATTGTGTTACGGCACAGAATTGCTCTTGACTGTCGTCATGGTGCAGATGATGATGATGATAATAATAAAAGCTGGTTTGAAAAGGAAACGGTCAAACACACAACAGTCTGTCACGCCTGTCATTATGAAGTGTCACACTTTACATATTTTGTGTATTTTTCTTAGAGATAATGAATGGAATTGCAGTTGGTGGGTAAGTTTCGGTTTCCTGCCTTCTGCTCTGGAGGACCGCCACCCTTTTTACAAGAAGCAGGATTCTCATGTGATTTTATAGTCATGGAATTTTTTTTTTTTTTTTTTTTTTTGCTCCAAATTGTTTCATTGGCTAAATATTGCTAGATACTCCTCAGTTGGATTTTTTTTTTTTTTTTTTTTAAGTCTTGAGAAATGTGTACACTAAGAAGTATTATTTAAATCAGTTAATTTCAAGGATTAGTACTGTATGTAAAACTGCTAGACATACAAACCGCCCATATTCTCTATAAAATGAATTTTAATTAATTGTGAAAGTCTGGAAAAGTCTTTGAAATTCATTGGTCAAAGTGTGTTCAATGCCCTTTAGTTTTGGAATTTTTTAACTCTGAACTCCTCATTAGTGTAAAATACATTTTTAATCTGTTGATATAAATCATATCAGAGCAGTAAATGAGTAAAATACACTTGCCCATCACAGTCAATGAAATGTGTCATGGTAAAATGCTTAAATTGATGGATATGATTGTCTTCTTTTAATCATGTATTGCACATTTACCCTGTTAAATTTGACCGGTTTCTTTGTGTAAATGTTTTAAGTCGTAATACCTACTACTGACAAAAAGTTTATAACATTTAACTCAATGCACACAAGTTATTATTATTACTTTAGTTCTAATAATATATTTTGAATTAGATTTGAACTTAATTTTTTTTTTTTTTTTTTTTTTTTATCTTTTTAGGAACAAGCTTAAACACATCACATAGGCCTATGTTTGTTTTTAAATTAGTATTTTCATTTTAGTAAATTTCTTGTGTTTTTGTCTGTTTTATTTATTTTGTTTTGTTTTAGTAATTTTAATCAAATTACTGTAGAATATAAATATAAATAATGTATATTATAATGTTTTCTATATAGGCTATATGTATTATTTTAGTTATTTTGTCAATTAATGTAAATGTGTTTTAATAGTTTGGTTTAGTTAATAAGACCGACACTGCATTATTCAGGGATCTGAAAACTAGTACACAGGTTAAGTTTCTATTTCCCAGCTCTGAGCTTTTCAAAGGGGGCGTGTCCTGAAGGGATCATTTTAAAATGAGCTGCAGCATCTTCCTCTGCTGTTCGGTGAGACGGTGAACTTCACTCACTACAGATCAATAACCAGATCACTGCAAGAAACTTGGAGGATCTTCACCATACAAGGTATACAAGTTAAGATACTTGTGTTGTCCATAAAGACAGTATTTTAAATGCTTGTGTTGCTTAAAACCCATGTGCTTCTCTTCCAATGCTTTAGGGAGATACTGAGAAGCAGTGGGATATGGGATAGGTAGTTGGCATCATGCTCTCACTGGCCTTTGATAAAGAAAAAAAAATATATGATAGAGAATGAGTATTTTGAATGTTCTCAATATCTCAATTTTATGGTCTTATGTTTGCACTGTTGAAAACAATTTCATATGGTTTTGTATAATTGTATTATACATTGTATTGAATTTTATATATATATATATATATATATATGTAATACACTAAATTGTAGCTACTAATACTAAGTACTACTAATAATAGCTACTAATTTCATCTTCAACGGTGTAATTAGATTGTTGCTAATTACTTTCTCAATCTCATATCAGACCAGATGAACAATACAAGGATAGGCTTGAACTGCTTTTTAATTTTAAATAAATACAAAATTGCATAAATTATTCTTGAACTAACCAAAGTATTTCAAGGGAGAAGGTTACATTAAAAACATACATTTTAACATCAGATGAAATTCTGATGTTAAATCCACTATTGTTTTACATTTGTTCTATAGTCTATATAGTATTTAATGCAATTACATCAGAAATAACTGTAATTAAATTAAGCTACAGAAAAATTAAGAGTAATCCCTTACTTTTTCAAGGGGAAAGTAATTAAATTACAGTAATTAATTTCTTAGTAATGCATTGTATTGAATTGTACAATGGTCATAACAGTGAAATGAAAAAAGCCAAAAAGGTTGATTTAAAAGTGGTGGAAAATAAAAATGGTGACCAATTACAGCATCTAAAATGCACTTTTAGATTTTAACTTTACATGAAAAAGTCCAATGTTTTTATGCTTAGGCACTGATTTTTTTTTTTTTTTTTTTTTTTAATTACTGGCTCCTTGTGTTTTACTATCATTTTAAATCTTTAAATATTTCATCATTGGCTCTCTCTCTCTCACACAGTCGTCCATCATGGTGGTGAGCACCCTGAATGAACTGCCCCTGCTGAAATGCTCCGGCTTCGGTCAGCCGTGGCCGAGACATGGCCTGGACCTGTTGTACTGGTTTGCTCATGACTATATAGACTTAAGCAATGGTGAAATTGTCCCCTGGTTCAGGCCTCAGAATGGAAACTTTGGCTTTCACAAGTACCACAACAGAATTGAAGAAGAGGATCACATTGTGCCCATTCAGAATCTCCCATACTATGAGGTGGGCAACCTGAATTATCCAGGAGCAGAGCAGCTCCCAGATTATGTCACGGCAAAATACAACCGCAGTAGGCCTATTCTTGACAGTAACAAGGATCGCATTATTGTGCGTCTGGACGAAAATGGCAGCTTCAACAGGGTGTATGTGACTGAACACAGCGACCTGAAACGATTCGACAGCAGCAAAACCTACCGCGTGAGTCAGGGCCTCCTCCAGATCATCCAGAACATGAGTCGAGATCAGTATCTCTCTGTGGTCACCAACACCCGAGAGGAACATGTCAGACTACAGAGTCAGAGTTACGAGACGCCGTCTAACAACGACTCCTGGTGTGCCATTCTTTAAATATAAAGAGCCTGCCATTCATCTACTCTCATTTTATTATAGAAATATTTTTAATATAATCTTTTACATTAAACTGATTAAAATATTCATTAGTGATGTGCGGGAAATCGCGCCTTTATGAATCGATTGTGTGAATCGAAGCACGTACCTGTCCAAGTCACGTGATTTCAGCAAACGAGGCTTCGTTGTATCCTACTGTTTTGAAATGTAAGTGCTGTGAGGATGGGGTGGTATTAAATGTATTAAACGTGTGGTTGTCAGTGAATCTCGAGTCATTTTTACCATGTAAGTTGATTAGAATGCATTTACAGGACTTTAACCAACTGATGTCGTCAGCGTGCAGAGTTTCGAGCGCCCGAAGATTCATTTGGTTCAGTTCAATTGGTTCAGTTGAATCGAAGCCTTACTTCTCCCGTCACTATTATGTTATTTCATGTTTATAATCACACATATTTATTCATTTGCTGTTTTCCTTTCATTTCTATTCAATATGTGATTTCTCTGTCTTGGTTTGAAATAAAATGACTTTGGAAACTCATACTTCAAACTGTTCTTTTTTTTTTTTTTTTTTTGTGTAAATGCATCTCTTTCAGTAATAGCTATCAGATGCCCTTGAAAACAGGTGCTACATGTGAGGGGGACTGGGGCTGATTGACAGAATTTTCATTCTTTATTGAGTATTTCTGATTTATCAAACAATATGATTTTAGTGTTAAAAGGGAAGCAACAAACAGAAAAGATTAAAATGAAATTTGATACCAAACTAATTTCACAACTCACATTTGCCTGTCATAGTTCTTCGGCTATTGTCATGCAATTATGTGCATGGAGCAGCATCAGTTCCTGTTTGCAGATCTTTGCTCCACCCACAAAAGGCATTATTAGAGTATAAATACCCTCCCATCACTTCTGCAGGGTAGGGTGGATTTGTTTTATGTGTTCATCTAGCTGATTATTATTGCTATATATTACTGCTATTATTTACAGTTACAAAACCAGATTAAGAGCATCTATATAACGTCTTTGACACAAGCTGCTACATGTAAGGAACTGCTGGATACAACAATCTTTTTCAAATGCAGAATTATCAGAGACACGGTGAGAGCATTAAATAGTCTCTGTTGAGAGACCTTTTATTTATTTAAAAACATAAATTATGAATTTCAATCAAATCAGCTGTAATAGACAATCTGGAATTCTTTGTTTTTACTTAAAATTTTATTGCATTTTGCAGTTTTTCTGTAAGTTTGATAATAAAAAAATATCCTTCTTTTCATTACAAGTGCACCATTGTTAGAGTAAAATCAGTCGTGTTTTTTACATTTTTACAAGAGAATAACCAGGAATATGATGAGAACCCTAAATGAATTGTCTGATCTGAGAGAGACCAGGTTTGGTCAGCCGCCTCCCAGACACGGTCTGATCTTGCTGTGGTGGTTTGCTCATGAATGTGTTCAGATTGACTTTAATGGACTGCACAGTGGGACCCTGCAAGTGGAGCTTTTGGCTTTAATCGATTCCATAATATGGATGGACCTCTTCTTGACACTAATCTCCCATACTATGAGGTGGGAAACCTGAACATCAACTGACTCACTGCCTGAATATGTCACTGAGGATTACACAGGATATTTAGACGACAGCAATACTGATCGCATCATTGTTTTATTTAAACCAAGCTGGTCAGCTCCACGATTCAACAGGCTTTATGTGGCACAGCACTCAGATCAGGTGAACTTTGACTGGAATCACACTTAAAGAGTTAAACCAGGAAAAATTCCTCAGAGAACCTATGAATGATTCTTATCAGATTACTGTAGAACAGAACTGCAGATGCTCAGTTTCCATTTCCAGCTCAGTCAGTGAAGAGTGAACCTTATCAGAGTCAAAGGTCACATTCATCCACTGCGACTGTGAAAAAATTCTGCACTGTGCTAATGCTCATTTTTGTTGTTTTCTTCTTTGCTTTTAATAATTAAAATATAGTTTTCATGCTGTTTGTTTTGTTTGTTTTTAATTGTATTGCAGCTTGTCTCTATTTGGACAAATGGCTTATTTGGATGCTAAATGAACATAATCAATGATAAGTATGTTTAAATATAATTATAAATATATGCTCAAATTCTATAAATTTAAGATATGATGTTGTTGAGCTTTGCATGTTTATCACTTGATTACAATGATGTAGATAAATATTTTAGCTCGAGGGAGACATGATGAAACTTTAATATGAAATCTGAATATGAGTGAGACATTACAGTTGAATCTAAAGTAGCTTTAATGTAAATCCCATCATGAACAGTCCCTAATGTGTTTCTGCATAAGTTTTTCTTTCCGAATTATTTCGAATTATTTTTTTCTTTTCTGAGTTTCTGTTCATCAAAACAGAAACGCATGTAAAAACCTGTGGGATAACTAATGTTTGTTACTTACTATAGAGTAGTTCCTGTCACTAGTTCAGTGACATCAGCAAATACGCAGTGTTTTCATGTCATATAAATGAGGCAGTCAGTGCCAAATATCTAAATAAGGTGTTTCACTACAAGGTAAGACGTATCTTTTTTAATGTGTTTATGTATACTTTACTTGCAGTACACACACACACACACACACACACATATATATATATATGTATATATACACGTGTGTGCTTTTAATTGATTTTGAACTGTGTTTATGCTTTTACAGATATGGTAGATCAGTGCACTACAGATTAACCCTTCATCTCACTGCAATAATTTTGGAGGATCAGTTTTTCTCAGTGTTTTGTAAGTAATCAGTATCTGTAAATGTGTTTTAGCCAGTCTCTCTTGGGGCTGCTGTTTGGTTTTGGTCAAAACAGACTTTGATGTGCTACTTTTGAAAGAAATTCTGCTGAATAGATTCAAATTTGTTAAATATATAGAGCTGAGAGTACTATACTCTTATTGGTAGCTGAAAACACCATCACCATTAGCCCAAATATTTAATAAATGAACATGTAAACAGCAGGAGATTTACAGAACTTTATGAAGAACAGGCGTTCCAGTTCTGCAGACTTGATGAAAATAACTGATTTAAATGAAGTCAAACTGATTTATGTTTTTTATTTTTATTGAATTTATTAATATTTTATATATATAAAAAACACAATATTATAACACTTATTGCATTACAAGTGCACTGTTTTTTCCAACAGAATTATTATGGACATGACAAGAACCCTGTATGATTTGTCTGATCTGAAAGAGTCCAGGTTTGGCCGGCCGCCTCCCAGACACGGTCTGAACTTGCTGTGGTGGTTTGCTCATAAATGTGTTCAGATCGACTCCAATGGTCGTATGATTGCTCAGTGCGACCCTGAAAATGGAGCTTTTGGCTTCCATCGATTCCATAATAGGGAGAGACTTCTTCCTTACAATGACTTCCCATACTATGAAGTCGGCAACCTGGGGGACACTGACACACTGCCAAATTATGTCACTGAGGATTACACTGGATATTTAGATGACAGCAACACTGATCGCATCATTGTTTCCTTTAACTCAGGGTTGAAGAGATTTGACAGTGTTTATGTGACACAGCACTCAGATCAGGTTAGATTTGACCAGAATCACACTTACCGCATTAGCTCTCATCTCATGAAAGCCATTAAAAATTTGAGCCGTGAGGATTTCCTCAGAGAACCCATGAATCCTTCAGTATATATAGACATGCCAGTGCAGAATGAAACCAGCTGTCTGAGTAAGAAATGCTGCCATGTGCTGATTTGTGTCATTGTCCTGTTGCTCATTATTGCTGCTATTGTTTACTTTTCATTGTGAAAAATGAAATAGTTTTCATCCACTGCTGGTAACTATTCTAGCCATGCTGTATGTTGTTCTAGCTCATTTTGAAGCTGCATGTTGCAGTTTGTTTCCTTTTGGTCAGTTGCTTACTGGAATGAAAGGAATTAAATACATTTACATGTTTATTATACAGAATAAAATACAGTGTTGAGCATTGCATGTTTATCACTGCATTCTTTTTAATGGTTATTCAAGATTTAGAAGGGCCAAATGTAAAACTATAAGAATCAATCTTAATATTGATATTAATCTGAATATTGGGTGACACACTCCAATCAATGTCTTCTGTGGTTATGTCTTGATTTAATTTCGTTTCATATTTGTTGTGCTTATTCTTTGACATATACAAACAGAGAATGTATTAAAACTCCAAAAACCATTGACTTGTGTTTGTGTGATTTAGTTTTTTTATTCAGCAATGTAAACTTGTCTATTACTTTGCCATTAGTGCCATCAATATACATTTAATATCATGAACCATAAATCTTAATAAATTATAATATGTTTTAATGTGTATCATACTATTAAATATTTAATATGAACTCTGAATATGAGTAAGACATACAACTCATGAACTGTCCCGCCTGCTCTAGTGTGTTCCTGCATCAGTTTCTCTTTCCACACTGATGAGCTTCTGGTCATCCCTATAGCAACAGACACACATGAACAACCTGGTGGACAACTAATGTGTGTTACTATAGATTAGGGGTTGCATAGACTAATTGACTATATGCAAGGAGCGTTCTTTAGAACTTCCTTAATAATATAAGCCAGCTGGAAAACTTCTGGTGAAATGTCACTTGCTGCATGTTGTGTTGAGCATCAATAGTGTAATACTCCTTTTATAATCAGAATATAGTCACTTAAATAGGCAGGCATAGCATTAATTTAGTTATTCAAACGTAAGACAACATAAAAAAAATAAATAAATAAAGACGTACCTCAGTATTTCTCCTCAGCTAAATTCAATTTCTTTCGTGTGAAAAAAGCATCAAAAATTAAATATTTATTGTGCACTATAGATAGATTCATTGAATAAAATTTGAGTTTTCACAAGTTGTGCCAAAATCATTGCGCTTGCGGTGCACTGACTGACAGCTGCTTTGATTATAAAGGGAAAGCGCGGTGCTCGCTTTCTATGTAATTCATTCACAAAAAAAGTTTTTGTTTTTCATGAGATTTTGTGAGTGCTTCATACTTCACCTTGACAAAATATATTTTTAAACCTAGTTATTTTATAATGTTTAATATTTATTCAAAAGTGAAACTAAGTGAAAAACTATTAAAGGAAATGGCTAATTTATGTGCTAATAAATGCTATTCTGCCGCCACCTGCTGGTTATAGTGCTAATTAATGTCTTTTTTTATTTTTAAATAAGTGTTTTCTATCAAATATTTTCTACATTTTGAAACGTTCGGTTTTAAAATGGGGACAATCTCAGAAGGATGAACAAATAATGTTTGTGGTCATCACATTAAAAATAACATTTTAAGTGCTGGAAAAAAATGCGTGTGCTTGTCTAATTACAGACATGGCATTTCTTAAACAGTCCCATTAGCTTAGTCTTTATTGCAATCAATAAAACCGGATTATTGGCAAATTAGGTAAATGTGATAACTGTATTAAAATATGAATACAACATTAAAAAGTCAACCACTGATGGTTTTGTGTCAATATACAGCGAGTACAGAATGAAAGTTCACCGGAAATGCCCAAGCTGGCTTAACGACAACCAGGAAGTAACCGTGCATATAGTCAATTGACTAGTCGACTTTAATGCTCTGCCATGACGCTTTAAACTTGACGTCGACTAGTTGCTGGTCTATAGAGGGCGCAGCAGGATAAGAAATCTCCAAGTAGGCTACACTCCATATCCAACAGTAAATGACAAATAAATGCATATTCAGAGAGCACACAAGATATGTTTGATTATACCATCTGGATGCTTAATATTGATTGGGTAAATGCATGCTTAAACAGCTTATTGTAATGTAGACGTAAGTTAATCGCTATTCTAAACTAATGCGCTGCTGCACTGTAATGCACACACACACATACAGACAGTAGCGCGTACATCACATGCAGATCGCGCGCGCTCACAGAATCATTCATTAGCACAGAAATGTATTGTCAACACTGTTCTGTGATTTATCAATAAAATGGCTTAGAAACTAAAAGGTTCTAGCATATATTTCTTAACTAAAACCCACAGCTTCACTATTAGTAGAGAGACTAGGAAGAATTAATTCACACACGCAATCGCTCTCACACTAATGCATTCATATAAATGTAATCTACTGTGCTACTTTATCTGTATCTGTATCAAAACAGAATAAACACACTGTGCCCATTTAAAATCTCCCATACTATGAGGTAGGCAACCTGAATTATTGAGGAACAGTCATGAAAAAAAGTCCATAAAAGTATGCTATTTCACAATACCCAAGTGACTTCACTCTTTGGTAAGATTTATTAAGTCCTTCTATTCTTGGCTCTTTCTCTAATTGTGGAAACCTGCCAAATTGTGCCAATTGTTGGTCATCCCTATCAAAGGCAAAATACATAATTCTCCAAGGACACTGAACTCTTTGCATCTCTTTCAGTAATATCAGATGCCCTTGAAAACAGGTGCTATGCCTACATGAGAGGGGGACTGGGGCTGATTGACAGAATTTTCATTCTTTATTGAGTATTTCTGATTTATCAAACAATATGATTTTAGTGTTAAAAGGGAAGCAACAAACAGAAAAGATTAAAATGCAAATTGTATACCAAACTAATTCCAGTTAACTCGCCTATTCTGCTAGATCATCATGCACTTATGTGGCATGGAGCAGCATCGGTTTCAGTTTCTATCTTTGCTCCACCCACAAAAGCCATTATCAGAATATGAACACTCCCATCACTTCTGCAGGTTATAAGGTGGATTTATTTTATGCGTTCATATAGCTGATTATTATTGCTTTACAGTTACAAAACAGGAGCGTCTATATAGGGTCTTTGACCTCACTCGAGACACTGAAGCTGCTACATGTAAGGAACTGCTGGATAATTATCAGAGACACGGTGAGAGCATTACCTGTTGAGAGACTATTTATTTAAAAAACATAAATAATGAACCAGAATCAACTTAGCTCTAATAGCACAGCCGATTAGACTTCAAATAGACTTCTTTGTTTTTATTTTAAATTTTATTCAAATTCACCGATTAAGTCAATCTCACTCAACTCAGTCAGTGGAGAGTGAACACTATCAGAGTCAAAGGTCACATCCATCCACTGCGACTGTGAAAAAATTCTGCACTGTGCTGATTTATACATTATTGTTCATTTTTTGCTGTTTCCTTCTTGCTTTTAATAATTCAAATATAGATGTCATGCTGTTTGTTTTGTTTGTTTTTAGTTGTATTGCAGCTTGTCTCCATTTTGACAGATGGCTTATTTGGATGCTAAATGAATATAATCAATGATAAGTATGTTTAAATATAATTATAAATATATGCTCATCAATTCTATAAATGCATCTTACATTTATAGAATTGATGAGCATATATTTATAATTATATCTTATCCTGATGTTGAGTTTTGCATGTTTATCACTTGATTCCTTTAATGATTTATTACAATTATGTAGATAAATATTTCAGCTCGAGGGAGACAGAAGGTTAAACTTCAACACTCTATCATTTAAAAAACAAACAGTGCTTAGGCTGTTTAATATATCATGTATATATAACTATAAATCGCATCCCATGTTGTTGATAAAAGTTATGAATAATGTATAATAAAATGTACATATGATATGAAATCTGAAAAAGTGTAGTTGAATCTAAAGTAAGTAAATCCCATCATGAACAGTCCCTAATGTGTTTCTGCATAAGTTTCGCTTTCCGCATGATGAGTTTCTGTTCATCAAAACAGAAACACATGTAAAACCTGTGGGACAACTAATGTTTGTTACTTACTATAGAGTAGTTCCTCTCACTAGTTCAATTACATCAGCAAATATGCCTTGTTTTCATGTCATATAAATGAGGCAGTCAGTGCCAAAGATCTAAGTAAGGTGTATCATTACAAGGTAAGACGTATCTTTTTTTAAATGTGTTTATATATATTTTATATACAGTACATATTTTTTTTATTGATTTTGAATTGTGTTTATGCTTTTACAGATATGGTAGATCAGTGCACTACAGATTAACCCTTCATCTCACTTCAATAATTTTGGAGGATCAGTTTTTCTCGGTGTTTTGTAAGTAATCAGTATCTGTAAATGTGTTTTAGCCAGTCTCTCTTGGGGCTGCTGTTTGGTTTTGGTCAAAACAGACTTTGCTGTGCAGCTTTTGAAAGAAAATCTGCTGAAGAGATTGAAATTTGTTAAATATATAGAGCTGAGAGAACTACACTGTTACTGGTAGCTGAAAACACCATCACCATGAGTCTAAATAGTTAATAAATTAACATGTAAACAACAGGGGATTTACAGAACTTTATGAAGAACAGGCGTTCCAATTCTGCAGACTTAACTAATGAGTAATTGTACACTTTATATTAAAAAATGTCTCAGGTTACAAATGTAACCATGGTTCCCTGAGAAGGGGAATTCACTCTGCATCTGACAAGACACTAGGGGAAACGCCTCACGGTGAGAAACTTGTAAGACTTTCGTTCATCTTCAGCGAGCAAAAGTAGAAGCTCAACCGAAATGAAGCTCAAACGTGCTGCGTAACACCCGAGAATGAAACTCACTGGTTAAGTTTGAGCTTCTGGAAGGTTTTTGTACATCATTCATGTTAGGTTGAGCTTCTGTTTATGTTCGCTGATCAATGTTTACGTGAGAGTAAAAGTCTAAATTAAATCTGTTCGTCATATAAAGTGATCGAGTCTCTTCAGAAAATTTGGACTAAACCGCTTGATTCATATGATTAGGAAGGAAGCCAGGTTCAGTTTCAGTTTTAGTTCAGTTTAGTTTATTTCTAAAGCACATTTAAAAAAAGCAACAAGGCTGACCAAAGTGCTGTACCATACAAAAATAAAAAGACCATAGGATAACAGATAAAAGGAAGCAGAGAATAACAAAACAAGACATTACAATGTATTAAAAGCCAATGAAAAGAGATTTGTTTTAAGACTAGATTTGAATGAAGATAAGGCAGAAGTAACCCTAATGCGGTTTGGAAGGATGTTCCACAGATGTCTCTCCATCGCCACCATCGACCTGCCAATCGTGGCAGCAGTCTGTTTAGAGGTCCCGAGAACTAGATCCGTGGTGTGGCACAGCTCAGCCACTGCATCAGGGGAAAGACCCTGGTCCAGGTCCCTCAGCAGATTGGCTTGTATGCTTGCAACACCTGCATGGTGTTCAAACAAAATGTTGTTTTAAGGGGCTTGGATGGCAAGGTCAGAGCCTTGCTTTAAGTGATGATGTTTCCCTCTTTAAGAGATAGTCTGTGAGCAACAAACATAATTAGAATGCTGAAATCGATGGATGCGGGCTGAATACAGTTTCTTCCAAGATTTTTCAATCTCCATGTGGAGATCAGGAAGAAATGGAAGACTCACAGGAGTTGGGTGATTATGTCCAGACAGAAATTGCTCGTCTAGTCTACCATGAGCGACTCTCACTTTTTCGCGCCTGCAAGGCAGGTCTAATCTAAACATGAGTGTATCATCAATTGTTAACCCTCTGGGGTCTGAGGCTGATTTGGGGCCCTGGAGAAGTTTTGACATGCCCTGACATTTGTGCTTTTTTCAGTTGTTCATAAACATATTAATGGAAAAGGTGTCATTACACTGTATTCAGCACGAACTAGGCTACCATAATATGTGAGCAACATGTATGTACATGTTTGTATTTTTGAAGGAATAAAGTTTATGCGTGGTTATTGAAAAAACAAAAAACTTAAGTCACTGAAATAAGGCCAAAAAAACAAAAACAAATATTATATATGTGTTCACAAGACTTCTGGGTATTGGAGGTTGTAGACTAGAATTTTTGCTTCAAAATGATGTAAAAATTATCCTGCCTACTCATTCATATAAAACAATATAGAGATTTAAATTTTGTAAGACACTTTTTGTCAAGAAACACAGTATGCATGGAGGCGTGAATCTTCATGAATAATGCTGTGATTCACACCTGAGAAGATAAAGACCCGCATAATGACCTGCATAATGACCCGCATAATGAGCCCTTTCCGTCAGTCATTGTATTAAAGTTAATATAATGTCCACTTTTGACAAAAAAAAAACATGATTTTTGTGATCTCATGCATGCACGTATTATTGCACATCATGTGAAGAAAAATTTGTATAGGCCTATTATAGTTTAAATGACAGTACCAGTCAAAAGATTGGACACATTACTATTATAATGTTTTTAAAAGAAGTCTCATGCTCATCATGCTGTATATCAAACAGGCAGAAAAAACAGCAATACTGTGAAATATTATTACAATTTAAAAAAATGGGTTTCTATTTTAATATACTTTAAAATATAATGTATTTCTGTGATGCAAAGCGTCTGAACATTCATGTTACCTCTATGGCATTTCATATAGGCTTTTAGCTTAAATAACGAGGACACTTTCTAAATGCTTTAGCACCGCAAAACTCCACAGCAAAATAATTAAAGTCACTTACTGTACATGCTTCAAACAAAAATCTCCTGAAGACAAAGAAGACCTGCTAATATGATTGTCGCGTACGTCACTCAGTATTACACAGGATATATAGACAACAGCAACACTGATCGCATCATTGTTTTATTTAACTCAAGGTGGAACAGATTTGACTGCGTTTATGTGACACAGCACTCAGATCAGGTGAAGTTTGACCAGAATCACACTTACCGCATTAGCATCAAACTCATGAAGGAGATTAAAAATTTGAGCCGTGAGGATTTCCTCAGAAAACCCATCCTTCCAAAACCACCCAATCCTTCTGAACATTGTTCCATAGACATGACTAACAATGTAATGCCCAATGCTCAAGCAAGACCGTCACGCACACCTCAGCCAGTGCAGAGTGAATCCAGCGGTCTGAGTAAATGCTGCTGTATGCTGATTTGTGTCTCGATTGTACTGTTGTTCATTGTTGCTGCTATTGTCTTTTTATGGTTTAAACTGAAATAGTTTTCCTCCACTGCTGTTTGTTATTCTAGCTCATTCTGAAGCTGTTGCATTTTGCTTCCTTTGGATTAGTTGCTTATTTGAATTAAAGAAATTAAATATATTTACATGTTTATTATTATATAAAATATAATGTTGCAATGATGTAAATAAATATTCAAGACTTAGAAGGACCAAATGTAAAACTATAAGAATCAATCTTAATATTGATATTAATCTGAATATTGCGTGATACACTCCAATCAATGTCTTCGGTGGTTACTTCCTGATTTATAGTAATTTCGTTTAATATTTGTTGTGCTTATTTTTTGACATAAATACAAACAGAGAATGTTGAGAGAAAAATGAATTTGTGTACTATGAAAACTCCCAAAACCATTGAGTTGTGTTTGTGTGATTTAGTTTTTTTAATTTAACAATGCAAAAATGTCTATTACTTTGCCACGAGTGCCATCAATAGTTCAGTGCAATGGATATTTCAAAAAGCCGCAGTTCTCCTGTAGCTATTATTCATGTTCTGTTTCATTTTATGATCACAAATTTTGAGTTGTTTGCTGGTTTTCTTTCTTTTCTATTATATAGGACATTGATTCTCTGAACTGTTGTTTCTTATTGTTTGTGTAAATGAATCTTCTCTTTCAGTAGGCCTATATCATATCAGATGCCACTGAAAACAAATGAATGTGAGGGAGACTGGCGCTGGTTGGCACAATTTTTGTTCTTTGTTGAAAAAAAAAACAAAAACTAAACTATGTGCAATTAAAAGCAAGTTTTTATAGGTAAAATAAAACAGACATTCAATGTCACTAAATAAAGTGATGTTTAGGCTGTCTGTCTGAGGGAAACATCAAACAAAAGATTAAAATGTACATTTTAAACCAAACTAATGAGACCCGTTTGAGATTTCTGTGTGTGTGTGTTTATATGATTTATGAGGACATAAATTTGTATAATGGCATGGATATTACTCTGGTGTTACAATGTAAATGTGGTTTATAAGGACAGTAATTCCTCATAATTAAAATGGCTTAAAAACATACTAAACAATGTTTTATTAAAAATGTAGAACGCTTTCTGTGATGGGTACAATATGTCTATTATAACTGAAGGCTATAAAACTCGTGTCATAGCGTTATATTAAATATCATGCAAATATCCGACATGGAGCAGCATCAGTTTCTGTTTGCAGGTCTGTTTGCTCAACCCACAAAAGACATTATCAGAATAGGAATGCTCCTATCACTTCTGCAGGGTCAGGTGGATTCATTTTATGTGTTCATGTAGCTGAATTTTATTGATTTATTATTAAAACCAGGTTATGAGCGTCTATATAGCAGCGTCTTTGACCTCAAACGAGACACTGTGAAGCTGCTACATGCAAGGAACTGCTGGATAACAACAACCTTTTTCAAATTACCAGAGACACAGTGAGAGCACTGAATTGTCACAGGTCGAGAGACTTTGTTTGTTTTTTTGTTTATAAAAATAATTCATGAATTTGATTCAAATTAGCTGGAATAGCACAGCCGATCTGGATTTCCTTATTTTTACAGAAATCTCATTCAACTCAATGCAAGAGTTTTTCAGTCTTTCTATCACTACAGAGATCTTTCTGCTTGTATTTCTGTGTAAGTGACCAATATTTATTCTGCTGATTTTGAGCACATGAATGTGATCTGAGAGTACTACACTCTGATTGGCATCTGAAAACCTCGTCAAATTAGCCCAAATATTTAATAAGTGAACATAAAAAGGGTATCAGATCTGTAGAATTTAATGAATAACAGGCGTTCCAATTCTGCAGAGTTTACCAGTAAGGAAATAAGAGGATTCAACTGAAGTTCGGCTGGTTTTAGTGCTTGTTATGATCCTTCTTGGTTTGCTTTTTGTAGTTTTTCTGTAATTTTATGTTTGATATTAAAAATATATTCCTTTGCATTACAAGTGCACTATTGTTGAAGTAAAACCAGTCGTGTTCTTTACTTTTATTTTTCAGCAGAATTGTCAGGAACGTGATGAGGACCCTGTATAATTTGTCTGATCTGAGAGAGTCCAGGTTTGGTCAGCCGCCTCCCAGACATGGTCTGAAGTTGCTGTGGTGGTTTGCTCATAAATGTGTTCAGATCGACTCCAATGGTCGTATGATTGCTCAGTGCGACCCTGAAAATGGAGCTTTTGGCTTCCACCGATTCTATAATGCTGATGGACTTCTTCCTTACTCTAATCTCCCATACTATGAGGTGGGAAACCTGAACACCACTGGCTCACTGCCACATTATGTCACTGAGGATTACACAGGATATTCAGACAACAGCAACAAAGATCGCATCATTGTTTTATTTAACTCAAGGTGGAACAGATTTGACTGCGTTTATGTGACACAGCACTCAGGTCAGGTGAACTTTGACTGGAATCGCACCTACTGCATTAGCATTAAACTCATGAAGGACATTAGAAGGTTACGCCGGAAAGAATTCCTCAGGAAAACTTTGAACGATTCTTATCAGATTACTATAGAACAGAACTGCAGACCCTCACAGTTTCCATCTGCAGCTCAGTCAAAGAATGAACTCGATCAGAGTGAAAGGTCACATCCATCCACTGAGAATGACACCTGTTCAAAATGCTGCAAAATGCTGATGTTATTGTTCATTTTTACAGTTTTCGTCTTGCTTTTAAAATTGAAAATATAGTTTTTATCCACTGCTGCATGTTTTTTTTTTTTTTTTTTGAAATGGTGTATTGCAGCTTGTCTTCTTTGGACAAATGTCTTATTTGGATAAAAGTATCTGCTAAATGAATAAATGTACATATAATCTAAGATAAATGTGTTTTAATATAAATGTATTGTTTGCTATTATGTAAATTTAAGACATCACTGTATCACTGTATTCTTTTAATGATTTATTGCATGATATAAACAAATATTTAGGATTGTGGGAGACACAAGGTGAAATCTCATCCGATGTTGATAATAAATGTTAAGAATAATATATAATAAAATCAAAAACTTCCTTTCATTAGATCAGTGACATCAGCAAACATATTGTTGTCATGTCACAAAATTGAGGCAGTCTGTGCCAAAGATCTAGTTGAAGACCTTCTAATTTTTTGCAAATTAAAATGTGTGAATATTCAAAGATGAACAGCACATTGGATATCAATTCAATATATGTGTCAAAATGACATTATTGTTGTATGTTTTTAACTGTTAGATACATTTGTGAAACTCAAGACCTCTGATTTTGAGCTAAAATTACCATTGCTGTATTTTTACAGAGAATGCCCAATAAGCCTGGACATAAAATAAAATAAAATAAGTAATGGGACAGTAAAGAGTAATGAAATCAAATATGATTCAGACTTTGCCCAGTGTGTGTTTCTAGTGCATTTTATCTTAGACACGCCCACTGCTGTCTGTCTGCTTCAGTTTCTGTTTCCTAGATAGTCAGCTGACCTCTCCCTGTTTATTATTTATTCACCTCAGACTCATTTTACACTGAATTACTCTTTACTGTCCCATTACAGAAACCGACTTTCAAAAATAAGTCTAAATATTTGGAGTAAAAGAGTGTGACAGACACATAGGCTACATGGTAATTTTAAACACCAATTTATATTTAATTTTAGTTAAATTGCATGACACGATGTCTTTATGAATATACTAATATCTACGTGTTTTTCTCATCTTACACAGACACGCTACGGTCAGTCTGCTTTAGTTTCACTTTCCCAGTTATTCATCTGTTCTTCCGCAGCTGTAGAAAGTAACACTCTTTCAATAACAACAAAAACCATCTGTTAATAACACTTTGAGAAAAAACAAAACAAATCCAATAGTAAAAGCAGGACCAAATACATTAGCAAACGTTTTAATTTCTGTAAAAGTTATAGATTTTAATTTTATATTAGCCTAATAGGCTAGGTATTGTCAAAGACAGACGTTCTTATTCAACTTAAGGTTGGCATTCGTGCGTCTCTAGTGTAGTTTAGTTCAACAGAAATGTTTTTCTGATCCTCCCTTGATAATCATCCAAAAAAGTCCAGTGTTCATGTGTGTTTTCACTGCCCACTAACACACAAATGAAGAAGTGAGCGCGTGAGCTGCACAGACAAGGGTCTTCTCACAGCGTGTGAACAAGGTGCAGTATTCTGTTTTCTGTTTGATTGCTTTTTCTTTTTATAATATACAATCATTTTAAACTTTATACCAGATGTTGCTGTTTACATATCCTTTTTTTTTAAACTACACCAAATAGCGTTGCAATCTATAACCCAGATGGGCTGTTGAGTGGGTGTTTGTTTAAAGAGAAATGAAACCTACTGTGTCCACTTGTTAGTCCACAAAAACAGAGCAGCCGATAGATAGATAGATAGATAGATAGATAGATAGATAGATAGATAGATAGATAGATACCAAGCTAACAGAATTTTGTTATAAGAACGTTCTCTAAATATTCAGTGTTGGTTCTGGGAACGTAAAAAACGTCCAGTTTTCTTGACGTTAGAGGAACGTTTTTTTTTTATAAGGTATAATGTTCCTCAAACGTTCTTTCAACTTAATTTTGATTTAAAATTCAACATTCTAGGAACGTTTATTTGTAACATTCTAAGAACATGAAAATTGTCCAGTTTTCTTAATGTTAGTAGAATGTTATTTAAAGGTTAGTATGATGTTCCTGAAACATTCTTTCAATCATTCAAACACCTGCTGTGAACAAGCACTGAAAGCACTGAAAACCACAGCCTTAGATGAAGTGAAGATAAAAAAGACATTAAATCTCTGAAGATCTGATTAAACAACTCCACAAACAGCATTACCAGCTTCACTTATTACTAACCAGACTGACTTTATTTCTGTCACACGTCTACAGAAGCTCTTATTGAGAATTAACAGAGGTTTAGATGTTGATGTCTTATTGAAAATGTTTCGTTTGAGATCACCATCATGGAGATCAGTGTTTGCTGTAGTTGAGTTCTTGACCCTTGACTTTTGTTCAGTTGCTTCTTTATCAGCAATTGCAAATGTTTTCAGAAAACATTTCTACACTGATAAAGCAGACCAACATGTCTGTTTTAATAACAGAAAAATAACAGCATTAAAGTGGTTTAAAATACTTTTTTTTTCTGTAATTGCTGATTTAAGAAAAGCTCTGTTGCCCCAGCACTTTAAGTGAGGTTCACCCAGGTTTCTCCATCAACCTGCCAATCGTGGCAGCAGTCTGTTTAGAGGCCCCAAGAACTAGATCCGTGGTGCGGCACAGCTCAGCCACTGCATCAGGGGAAAGATCCTGGTCCAGGTCCCTCAGCAGATCGGCTTGGTATGCTTGCAACACCGGCATGGTGTTCAAACAAAATGTTGTTCTAAGGGGCTTGGATGGCAAGGTCAGAGCTTTGCTTTCAGTGATGACATTTCTTTCTTTGAGAGATAGTTTGTGAGCATTTCTTCAATAGGAGGCATCCTCGCTCACGCATCCCCTCGATAATCCCCTCGCATAATTAGAATACTGAAATCGATGGATACGGGCTGAATGCTGTCTCTTCCAGGATTCATCAATCTCCATGTGGTGATCAGGAAGAAATGGATGGCTCACAGGAGTTGGGTGATTATGTCCAGACAGGAATTGCTCGTCTAGTCTACCAAGAGCGACTCTCACTTTTTCGCGCCTCCAAGGCAGATCTAATCTAGCCGAGGGACAAACAAGAGTGGAGCTTTTTCAGAGGAAGTCGCTCACAATGTACTCAAACAGCCCCTTCGAGGACTAAGCGTGCGTACTCTTCGCCCCAAACATGAAACACGAGTGTATCATCAGGTGTTAAATAACGAGAATTTGCTTCAGACACTGGTCACAGTAAGGCGTTCCCCGTAGTGTCTTGTCAGATGCAGTGCGAGTTCCCATTCGAAAGGAAATATAATATAATAACATTTATTGCATTACAAGAACACTATTTATTTATTTATTTATTTATTTTCAGCAGAACTGTCAGGAACATGACGAGAACTCTGGATGAATTATCTGATCTGAGAAAGACCAGGTATGGTTGGCCACCTCCCAGACATGGTCTGATCTTGCTGTGGTGGTTTGCTCATGAATGTGTTCAGATTGACTATGATCGTATGATTGCTCGCTGCAACCCTGCAAATGAAGCTTTTGGCTTCCACCGATTCTACAATTGGGACAAACTTCTTCCTCGCACTAACCTCCCATACTATGAGGTGGGAAACCTGAACACCACTGGCTCACTGCCACTGTACGTCACTCAGTATTACACAGGATATATAGACAACAGCAACACTGATCGCATCATTGTTTTATTTAACTCAAGGTGGAACAGATTTGACAGTGTTTATGTGACACAGCACTCAGATCTTGTGAAGTTTGACCAGAATCACACTTACCGCATTAGCATCAAACTCATAAAGGACATTAAAAATTTGAGCCGTAAGGATTTCCTCAGAAAACCCATCCTTCCAAAACCACCCAATCCTTCTGAACATTGCTCCATAGACATGACTAACAATGTAATGCCCAATGCTCAAGCAAGACCGTCACGCACACCTCAGCCAGTGCAGAGTGAAACTAGATGTATGAGTAAATTTTGTGTCTCGATTGTACTGTTGTTCATTGTTGCTGCTATTGTCTTTTTATGGTTTAAACTGAAATAGTTTTCATCCACTGCTGTTTGTTATTCTAGCTCATTCTGAAGCTGTTGCATTTTGCTTTCTTTGGATTAGTTGCTTATTTGAATGAAAGAAATTAAATATATTTACATGTTTATTATTATACAAAATACAATGTTGCAATGATGTAAATAAATATTCAAGATTTAGAAGGACCAAATGTAAAACTATAAGAATCAATCTTAATATTGATATTAATCTGAATATTGCGTGATACACTCAATCAATGTCTTCGGTGGTTACTTCCTGATTTATAGTACTTTCGTTTCATATTTGTTGTGCTTATTTTTTGACATAAATACAAACAGAGAATGTTGAGAGAAAAATGAATTTGTGAACTATTAAAACTCCCAAAACCATTGACTTGTGTTTGTGTGATTTATTTTTTTTTAATTTAACAATGCAAAAATGTCTATTACTTTGCCACGAGTGCCATCAATAGTTCAGTGCAATGGATATTTCAAAAAGCCGCAGTTCTCCTGTAGCTATTATTCATGTTCTGTTTCATTTTATGATCACAAATGTCTTATTTGGATAAAAGTATCTGCTAAATGAATAAATGTACATATAATCTAAGATAAATGTGTTTTAATATAAATGTATTGTTTGCTTTTCTGTAAATTTAAGACATGATGTTGAGAACTGTGTGTTTATCACTGTATTCTTTTAATGATTTATTGCAATGATATAGACAAATATTTAAGATTGTGGGAGACACAAGGTGAAATGTTGTCATCCAATGTTGATAATAAATGTTAAGAATAATATATAATAAAATGAAAAACTTCCTTTCATTAGTTCAGTGACATCAGCAAACATATTGTTGTCATGTCACAAAATTGAGGCAGTCTGTGCCAAAGATCTAGTTGAAGACCTTCTAATTTTTTGCAAATTATCTATCTATCCATCCATCCATCCATCCATCCATCCATCCATCCCTGCATGGCGGAAACAAACTTCCATACTTTCTCCCTGTTAAACTGGAAGAACTAGGTTCTTATTATTTATTCACACCTGAGTGACTCTATTTTTGCAATTACGTTTTTGCAAGACATGCAATTATTATTTAACCTCTGCTCACTGTGAACTGGTACACAAAACTCCTCTTTACTCTTGGGGCATGTTGTCACAGACGGCCAATTTGTGTTAAATCAATGAAATATCTTTTGAAAGTTAAAAATGTAACTTTTTGTAGTCACAGTGTCTAATACAGAAACTGACTTCAAAATATACCTATAGCCTAGAAAAACAGTGCGACATTTAATCATATTGCATGACGCTATGCCCTTATGAATACAGGCTACTAATAATATCTAAGTGTTTTCTCATCTCTCATCAATAGACACACCCAACTGTCAGTGTGCTTTAGTTTCACTTTCCCAGTTATTCATCTGTTCTTCCGCAGCTGTAAAAAACATTCCTTCAATAAAGACAAAAAACATCTTAACACGGTGAGAAAAAAAAAAAAAAAAAAAAAATACTAAAAACTGAATCAAAGAAATAGTACCCGTTTTAAATTCTGTAACAATTATATAGCTAGCTTATTTTCATTTAATTGCTAATTTTGCTAATTGCTAATTTAAAGGACATGGCCTGTTATTTCTTATTCATTTTTAGGTGGAGATTCATGAGTCTAGTGTAGTTTAGTTCCACAAAAAAAAAAAAAAAAAAAAAAACCCGATCCTCCCTTGATATTCATCCAAGGAAGTCCAGTGTTAGTGTCGGATAGTTTGTGTTTTTCACCGCCCACTAACAGACACATGAAGAATAAAGTGAGCGCGTGAGCTGCACAGACGCAGATCTCCTCACAGCGCGTGAACAAGGTACAGTATGCTGTGTTCTGTTTGAATGCTTGTTTATATGCCTATCATGGGACCATTTTGAACCTTAGACCAGATATTGCTGTTTATATATGCTTTATTACAACAGCTTTGACGTAAAAAAAAAAAAAAAAAAAAAAAAAAAAACTCTATTGAGTGGAAATCATCTCTCACTTGCAATCGGTATCCCAGATGGACGGTCGAGGTGGGTTTGTGTTTAAAGAGAAATGAAACCTACTGTGTCAATTTAGTCCACAAAAACAGACTATATTGAAACTGGCTGTTAAACAAACAAACAAACAAATAAATAATTGAGCCTAGTCTCTCCTGGCTTTAGGGTGCTGTTAATTAGTTTAATCATTTTTATGATTTTACAGTTCAGATAAACTGATTTAAAATGAGAACTAGTTCTGCTGTTTCATGGTTTTGCCTCTTATTATTATTTTTTAATAAAAATCAATATGAAGCAATTCACTAACAGTTGAACTCACCGTCAGACTCTGTTTTACATTTTTATCTCTACCCTGCACACTTGCTTAAGTGATCAATATCTGAAGATAGAAAAAAGTTATACTGAACTCATTTTTAATTATGTGCCAAGCTGAAAGCAAATGAAATTTTCATTTCGTGTCAGTGTCTTCTCATAGTATGATAAAGTCCAGGCTGCAAATTTTTGTAATGTAATTTTTACACTGTAGTCCATTCCTTATTACTCTTTTATTTCTAGAGAATGACCCGAGTGAGAACACTGAATGAACTGGCCCATCTGAGAGAGACCAAGTTTGGTCAGCCGTATCCCAGACATGGTCTCAGTCTGCTGTGGTGGTTTGCTGATGAATGTGTTGAAATTGATGAAGACGGCAATATGATTGCACGATGCGACCCTGAAGATGGAGATTTTGGCTTCCACCTGTTCCATAACGCAGAAGAACTTCTTCCTGATACTGACTTACTGTACTATGAAGTGGGCAACCTGCACTATCGGGACGACCTGCCTCATCAAGTCAATAAGAATTACAACAGCGACGTACATGCAAGCAACTCAGATCGTATTGTTGTTTCAGTCAATTCAGACTGGAATGGCAGATGGTTTGACAGGATTTACGTGACACATCACTTAGGGCAGGGGCGCTTCGATGAGAACAGCACCTTCCGCATCAGCCAAGGCCTCATTGAGATCATTCAAGGCATGGAATGGTCAGATTTCATCAGACAAGTTAAGATCAGGAAGCGCCGTACTCGTCGTCATCGTCATTGAGCTTGTGTTATGTGTGTTTATCTGTCTGGATCCTACAGACACTAATGTTTGAAATCAAACATTCCTGTTCATCCAAAATAAATGTAGTGCCTTACACTGCAAGTGCCTTCCTGGACTTTTAATAACCTATAATAGCAAACTAATTGTTTTAAAATGAGTAAATAGATTTGGATCATGTCAATGGATCATTTGTGTCGTTACTCAGGATTATTAAGATGCATTGGGTTCTATTTTTAATTAACTCTGTCTATTTTCAATGCAATAAAGGAATTGTTCATTCAGAAATGAAAATTCTCTCATCATTTACTTACCCTCACCAAACTTTCAAAAATAAGTCAAATCTGAACATTTTCACTGCAGTAAAAACAGTGATTTCAATTTATAGTTATTAATATAACATTCAATACTACATACATTCAATATAATAGGATTACATTGTATAACAGTGTGGATGTTGGGTTTATAATTGGCTTTATAAACCCAATAATTGCACTCATTCTGCAGTAGACTAAAGGTGATGATACACGGGACAACTTTTTGAGCAATTTTGCTGAGAAATGTTGCCGTCAACGGGCAACCTGGTGAGGCACAGGGCAACTAATTAGGGTAACGGACAGTTGGCAGCAACTAATCACAGAGAAGCAAATCTATTGACAACCCAATAAATACTTTATTGTTAGGCACTTTATGTCAACTTTTCAAATATTTTCTTTATTTTTATTAAATATAAATGCCTTTCTGATCTGATTTGTAATGGGAAAAGGGAGAACTAAAAATAACTGAAAACATTTGATGGCTATATTACAGCCTAGGTACATTCAATTGGACATATGTTGGTATTTTAAGCATTAAATAAGATAAATTCCCTGTTTTGGGTTGACACATGACAACTTACCAGCATAAAAAGATATGTTCACGCACGTTTTCTTCGCTCCACTGCAGGTGAGAGCCCACCAACTTGTTTGAGTTTTTTTCTGAAATGTCCAAGCCGGTCACATGATTGGCTGTCAGCATTCTGATTGGACGATTTCAAAAAAATTGCCCACCACCGATCTAAAGTGTCCAGATAGAAATTTGTTGCTCATTCTCAATGGGAAAGTGCCTAAGCAACGTTGCTCAAAAAGTTGCCCCATGTATCATCACCTTAACAGCAACAGACATACACGTACAACCTGACAACTAGGGTGTTACCAGAGTAGTTCCTTTAATTAGTTCAGAATAAAATCAGCAAATATAATTTTTTATCAATGATGTAGTTAAGACCTTTATGCTACATTTGTATAGTCTAGAACATCTGTAATATATTAGATGATAGTTCATTTCTCATTTACAGTGCTTTGTTGTAACATTCTCTATATACCCTGATCAGCCACCTGCCTAAATATTGTGTAGGTCCTCCTCACGCGTTGAGGCATGGACTCTACAAGACCTCTGAAGGTGTCCTGTCACCAAAACATTAGTAGCAGATCTTTTAAGTCCTGCAAGTTGTGAGGATTTATTGGTCCAGCACATCCCATACTCAATCGGATTGAGATCTGGGGAATTTAAAGGCCAGGGCAACACCTTGCACTCTTCATCATGTTCCTCAAACCATTCCTGAACAATTTTTGCAGTGTGGCAGAGTGTACCCTTACAGAAAAAACACATGAATTTCACTTCTGTCATGACAGCTCTCGGAGTGTATGGCGTGGAAATGGATTATAACAATGTTGATATGTTTGGTCTTGGTGTCTGCTACACTGCTGCTGTTATTCCTGATGCTGTTGGTTATTGCTGCTGCTGAAGAGCAAGTACGAGACTTGCTGCTACCTATACATACACAACACGCTGCTGTGAGCAAGTATAAGACTTTCTGCTACTGTATAATATAGCATACATGAATTACCCGTAGCAGATCCATACAGGTGGAGCTGGGGAAGATGGAGGGTTTCTGAAAGCGAGCTGCAACTGCTACAGCAAATGCCGACCAAGTATTTGTAGGTTGAGCAGCGAGCTGATTGGCTACTGATACAGCAGGAAACAATCAGCTGTGCCCTATAGAGAATGTGATTGCAAGCAGAGTAATGAACCAATTAGCCTGTGCCATCTATGAAAGAACTTTGCATATGTGGAAAACATGGGAAATTCATGTGTTTTTTTCTGTAAGGGCATTATTTTTCTGAAAGAGGCCATTGCCATTAGGGAATGAATACCAGGTCCAAACAGAGCATCACACTGCCTCCACCTGCCTTCTTCCCACAGTGCATCCTGCTGCCATCTGTTCCCCAGGTTAACGGAGCAAACACACGCACCCAACCATCCAATCACATTAAATGTGACTCATTCACAACCTTCTTCCATTGCTCCACGGTCCAGTTCTGATGCTCGCATGCCCATTGTAGGCACTTTGGAGATGTACACAGGTCATCATGGGCACATCATGGGCATACGCAGCAAACTGTAATGTACTGTGTGTTCTGACACCTTTAATGGGCAGCATTAATTTTTTCAGCAGTTTGAGCTACAGTAGCTCTTCTGTGTGATTGGACCAGAAGGGCTAACCTTCACTCCCCATGTGGATAAAAGAGCCTTGGGTGCCCATGACCCTGATGCCGGTTCACCTGTTGTCCTTCCTTGCACCACTTTTGGTAGGTATCTTTTTGCTTGCCCATTTTCACCAAAAGTCAAGCAAACACTGACCTCAATAATGGTGACATCAAACGAAACTATTATTTTCAAAAACTCATCAACATCTAAACCTCTCTTAATTCTCAATAACAACTTTTGTAGATGTATGTCAGAAATAAAGTCAGTCTGGTTAGTAATAAATGAAGCTGGTAATGCTGTTTGTGGAGTTGTTTAATCAGATCTTCAGAGATTTAATGTATTTTATCTTCAGTTCATCTAAGACTATGGCTGAAGAAAGTTGTAAGTCGTACTTCATGTTGTTCCTCTGTCCTTCGGGGATTCTGCTCCTTATCACCTAATTATCTCATTAACTCCAACACTGATTCAGTGTTACATTTAACAGCATGTAGTGTGCACACTGAAGAGTGTGGACCTAAGAGATAGAGACAGAGATCTGGGATAACCCATGTGGGGCCTACCCGCCAGGGGGACCGTGACAGTTAAGGGGTTAAACAACCATGTAGGAAGACACATCATGACACATCATGGCATGACACATCACATCATTATTCCAGGATGTCCAAGTGTGAAAGAATGGTTGGGAGTCCAGACCTTAAATTCATTGAAAGTCTTTGGGATGTGCTGGAGGAGACTTTACAGAGCGTTCACCTCTTGCATTGTCAATACAAGATCTTGACCAAAAATTGATGCACCTCTTGATGGAAATAAATGTTGTGATGTTATTTCCATTAAGAGATGCATCAAAATTTGGTGTGTGTGTGTGTATATATATATATATATATAATGTAACTACTTTTGTTCTAACATGTTTATCACATTGATTTGGATAATCTTATATTGATATAAAATACAAAGAGAAAGAAAACTTATTCCACTCACTATATTACATCAAAGAAGTTGGGCTGACAAAAACAGACTTTGCCTTGCCACCTAAGCAGGGATGACAAATTTGATTGTCTTTAAAGAACACACCCACGACATTGTCAATCTGGTTCGGTTTGTTTTCAGGCTAATGAGCTTTTCATTCTCCTCATCTTTAAAAGACACCAGTACGCAAGACATTTCTGCAATAAGAGCATATAACAATTTTCAAAGATAAAGGTACAGTAAGTACTTATTGAAATTAAGTACCTACTCACTGAGTAGTAGGTTTCGGACGCAGCCAGTGCATTTAAAGTCACTTTCGAATTACGTCGGCCCTCATCGCACCACGGTGATGCAAACACACTTTTTTTTCCAGTTTTCTCAAGAAGAGAAAACAGTGCAAAAAATGGGTACATTGAAATTTGTCAATATACATTTAAAAAAAAAAAAAAGTCACTTTCAAAGAAACAGCCTAATTTCTCTACAGCTTATTTTTGTGATGTACGTTAAAAATGAAATGCATAAGTTGTATACATTATTTATTTTTGTAATCTAATTTATTTGCACATGAGCCAGAGTAATTTCTGTAAAATGTTTTATGTATGTTCACATGTGTAAATAAAAGTAAAGTGTTCTGTACATTGTTTATTTTTTTATGCAACTTATAATTTTTACATGAAACATTCTTCCATACAGTCATTTTTTCATCATGTAAATTAAATGTTTTTACATTAAAATACATTGTTCTATACATTACTTAAAGTACCTTTTACAACTATTTACAACATAACTTAAGTTTAACACCAGAAAAACAACATAACATTTTTAATTAACAGTATATAAAACAGAACAAAACATTTTTGTGTACACTTTCATTCAGCTGAGCAGGGAGACCCTGGTGAAGCTGCTGGACCTGGATGGGCTCCACATTAGAGACCCTGGTAAGGCCTCTCTGCTGGTGGGACATCACCTGGGATGGTTTCCAGAGTGTTTGAGTGCATATTTCCACTGTCCACTGTGTTGTCTACCAACAGGTTTGCAGGGCTGACTCAATCGACGGCTGCCATGTCACTGAGATATTTTCAGAAAGAAGGAAGAATAAAAGAAATTAACTCACATACTCAAATCAAACCATACAATATTTCAACATGCAAAACAGTTCTGTGGTCCATTCAAATTTTGTCTTGGGTAACTTAGCTTTGCAATTATCTTGCCTGTTACAAATAGTCATGCTCAGCAGGTATATTTTAGGATATGTCAGTGCAAGTTTCTTTTAGTTAAAACAACTCAAACATGCATTTTAGTCTGGGACTAAACATGTTTAGTGTTTCTATTATATACTGTTCATATTTTTTCACCAATATGTAATATCTAAATCAAACTGTAATATCCATGATGTCCAAAACGTCAGTTTTTCATAAATAGTTTTTTTCATAAAAAGTTAAATATTAAGTCCTGTGCTCTAAATTTAGACTTAAAGGTGCAATATGTAAAATTTTCTGTCCGCTAGAGGTCGCTAGAGGCCTATTCAAAACAAAGGCGTAGCTTGATGATGCCAAGTTTGAGGGCGGAATCTTAGGACATGTGGTCTTCAACTCACAAGCTGGTGGAAAATAATTGGGATAGGACTTGGGAAGAAATCATGTTCATGGATGTGATTATTAATGTTACTGTAGTATGAAGCAGAGCAGGACCGAGTGTTGTGGGAGCTGAACGAGGCCGCTGGAGCGATTGCACAACACATGCCGTGAGCAGTGGAACTTTTCTTATGTCACAGTCGCCGGCGCCGCTTCCGCTTTTCTGGTCATGAGTATGAGGTAACGCAGCTCTGTTTATCATATTAGATACATTTCAGTGTGTTGAAAATGATGTTATTATGTTACTCTGTGCGTTCGCTCGGTGGCTGCTGTGAGACACTTGTTACACACTGCAGTAAGATAGATCGATTTTAGAATATCATATTAAATGCTGGATGGCTTGTGTTGATAAATGGCATGGAATTAATTTTAAAACATATTGTATGATGGAGAAAATGCTGTATTACTGTTACTAAAAATAAAGCCGTATCTGATTATGCTATGTTAGCTACTTCACAACATAGTGTTTTTCTCTGAGGCATGGTAAAGCATGGTACTCACAAAAAATCAAGAAAATTAGATTTAAACAATAAGACTAAACGTGTTGAGCTATATAACAATAATTAGTTTTTCTGTCTATAAATACATCAAAACAGTTGTTCCCTTACCTATTAAAACATGTAAATATTAAAGCGTCTTTGGCGTTTCCATGGTTTCTACAAAATAAAACCGGAAACCGAGGGTAACGCGGGTATGACGCAATTGACAGGCGACTCCTCACACGTCCCAGAGCCTTGGTTAAAATTGCAATTTTCTCACGATTTACAAATAGTTGGAAACACTTGGGATATTGTAAGTACTCAAGTGAACAAAATATATAACACTGGCCTAGTGGTTTTTGGATATTTTACTGCAAAATTCTTACATATTGCACCTTTAAATACAGAGTAAATGTATAAATGTGAAAATATATTTTCACAGTTAACGTTACATTTAACATAAGAAATAAACAAGGTTAACTAGTAGTTGCTAACGATATATAACTGACATTACACAATTTAACCATACATATTTTACCTGTTTATATAGTCTGGTGTCCCGACGGCGCCGGCATTGAAGCATTGAAGCACAAAACCTAATAGAAAGTCATAAAACGTTTCTGCATCCCTTTCCCTTTTTAAAATGCACACACAAACATCCACTGTCAGCTGTCACACAGCTGCTAGGCCATGTAACGACACTCGGCTCATTGTTGCCAAGTCTGAAATTGAGCTACTTTTATACCGTTGCCGTGATTACATTACTTTTGGGATGGTTTTGTTGCACAGCCCTGGCAACCCTGCACCTCAGTTAGACCTTCCTCCACTTCAAAGGCCCCACCCCTTTCATGCACTTCGAATTGTGCAGCCCCTGAATTGGGACACAGCTAGAGGTGTAACGTCCAGGGGTCAGAAAGTAAAAGTCTTGCCATATGTTTATTCCACAGTGTGCACGAGCGCCAAGAGAACACTGTTTGCACCACTGATAACAGCTGTTTTCAAAAACAACACATCCCAGCGCCAGATCACCTATCATTTAAAACAAACAAATGATTTGCTAATCAACTAGAGGGGGATGTTTCAAAAAGTGGTGGGGACAATATCGACCCTGGCAAAAAGTGGTGGGGACATATTCCACCCATCCCACCCGCAAATTACGCCTGTGCTCCCATGCCAGCGACCCGGGTTCGAGTCCTGCTTGGAGTGGGTCTGACTGCACAGGTTTTAAAACATGGTGTGTATTGAAATCTTTCTGCGGTTATAAATATTTTGTAACAATAATAATCTTTCCAAAATAGAAACATTGTTACAAAATAGTAACAATATTCACTACTGTTCAAAAGTTTGGGGTCAGTCATTTTTTTCTTTCTTTTTTGAAAGCAAAATTAAATTTTTTTTACATTTTTTTTTTCCTGATAAGAAGCGATAGTAAAGGCTTATATTGTTAGAAAAGACTTTTCTGTTTTGTTTTTTTTAACCTTTTATTCATCAATGAATCCTGAAAAAAGTATCACAGGTTCCAAAAAATATTAAGCAGCACAACTGTTTCCAACACTGATAATAAATCAGTATATTAGAATGATTTCTGAAGGATCATGTGACACTGAAGACTAATGGCTTATTAAAATTCAGCTTTGCATCACAGAAATAAATAATATTTTAAAGTATATTAAAATAGAAAACCATTATTTTAAATTGTAATAATATTTCACAATATTAAAGTTTTTCTGTATTTTTGATTTATTAGAAAATCTAATTTTATTTATTTGTGAATTTAATTCATTTTTGTGAAATTCCTGACATATTTGTGGATCATAATCTATTTATCTGGAATATTGGAACGATTCTATCTCCATAGTTCAGGGAGGGCTGAAGCCTCACTTCTCCCGTCACTATGATATTATCATGTTATGTCTTCTGTTATAATCACAAATTGATTCATTTGCTGATTTCCTTTAATTTCTATGAAATACTATGTGATTTCTCTGGCTTGGTTTTGAAATAAAAATGACGTTGGGAACTCATACTTCTAACTTCTTTTTTTGTTTGTGTAAATGCATCTCTTTCAGTAATATCAGATGCTCTTGAAAATAGGTATGCCTATGAAGAATGAGAGGGGGACTGGGGCTGATTGACAGAATTTTCATTCTTTATTGAGTATTTCTGATTTATCAAAAAGTATGATTTTAGTGTTAAAAGGCAAGCAACAAACAGAAAATATTAAAATGAAAATTGTATACCTGTTACAGACAGAAGGGTCGGAGACAACAGGAATGCAAGTAGGTGGTAGTTTATTGACTGACAGCAGTAAATGACAGTGAAGCAGGTGAGTGAAAAGCAGATGCAGTCTTTGATAAGTGATAATAGGAATAATGATACTGTCCTTTGCTTTGCAGGGTTGTGGATCGTGGATAGTTGCTGGTTGAAGTGCTGGATGAATGAATCATGATGATAGGTAAACTCACACACAGACAAGAACAGGAGGATAAGGGAAACACGCTTGAGTTGAGACGGTAAGAATTGCAGGAGCTTTAGAGGTAAGCATTAGGAGTCCTTCGTGTAAACGAGAATGGACAACTGAGGGAGGTGAGTAGTGTGTTCATGTACTGCTGTGATGAAGTGTAAATGGCTTGCAGGTGCGGATGATAACAGAGTGGTGGAGTGAGTGCAGGTGAGGGCCAGGGAGGATTATGGGAGATGGAGTCCAAAACTGACGGGAACTGTAACAATACCAAACTAATTCCACTTTCAACTCACATTTGCCTGTTCTTCTGCTCATGCAAATATGTGGCATGGAGCAGCATCAGTTTCTGTTTGCAGATCTTTGCTCCACCCACAACAGCCATTATCAGAATATGAACACTCCCATCACTTCTGCAGCGCATAGGGTGGATTCATTTTATGTGTTCATGTAGCTGATTATTATTGCTTTACAGTTACAAAACAGGAGCGTCTATATAGCGTCTTTGACCTCACTCGAGACACTGAAGCTGCTACATGTAAGGAACTGCTGGATACAACAACCTTTTTCAAATGCAGAATTATCCTAGACACGGTGAGAGCATTAAATAGTCTCTGTTGAGAGACCTTATTTATTTATTTAAAAAACATCAATAATGAATTAGAATCAACTTAGCTCCAATAGCACAGCCGATCTGGACTTCTTTGTTTTTACTTAAAATTTTATTCAAACTCGCAGATTAACCGCTCATCTCACTCAACTCACAACAATATTCTTAGAGGTTCAGTCTTTCTGTTATTGTGTAGTGATCAGTGTCTGCAGATGTGTTTTGCTCATAGTCTAGGACCCAACAAACTTTATTCTGCTGATTTTGCATCATTGTTTTATTTAAATCAAGCTGTTCCACTCCACGATTTGACAGGATTTATGTGATACAGCACTCAGGTCAGGTAGACTTTGACCAGAATTGCACCTACTTCATTAGTGAAGAACATTAAAGAGTTAAAAAATTCCTCAGGAAAACTTTGAACGATTCTTATCATATTACATTACTATAGAAGTTTCCATTTCCAGCTCAGTCAGTGGAGAGTGAACCTTATCAGAGTCAAAGGTCACATCCATAAACTGTGGCTGTCTGTGCAAAATTCTACACTGTCCTGATTTGTGCATGATTGCTCATTTTGTGCTGTTTTCTTTGCTTTTAATAATTAAAATATAGTTTTCACGCTGTTTGTTTTGTTTGTTTTTAATTATGAAGCTGTGTATTGCAGCTTGTCTCCATTTGGACAAATGGCTTATTTGGATGCTAAATTATTGTAATCTATGAAAAGTATGTTTAAATATAATTATAAATATATGCTCATCATTCTATAAATGTAAGATATGATGTTGAGTTTTCCATGTTTATCACTTGATTCTTTTACTGATTTATTACAATTATGTAGATAAATATTTCAGCTCGAGGGAGCTGATCATTTAAAAAAAAAAAAACAGTGCTAAGGCTATGTTTAATAATATCATAAATATAAATCACATCTCATGTTGTTGATAAAAGTTATGAATAACATAATAAAATGAATAATAAAATGAATATATGATATCTGAATATGAGTAAGACATAGTTGAATCTAAAGTAGCTTTAATGTAAATCCCATCATGAACAGTCCCTAATGTGTTTCTGCATAAGTTTTGCTTTCCACCTGAAACACACGTACAACCTGTGGGACAACTAATGTTTGTTACTTGCTATAGAGTAGTTCCTGTCACTAGTTCAGTGACATCAGCAAATATGTCTTGTTGACATGTCATATAAGTGAGACAGTCAGTGCCAAAGATCTAAATAAGGTGTTTCACTACAAGGTAAGGTGTATCATTTTTTTAATATGTTCATATATACTTTACATACAGTACATATCTGTGTGTGTGCGCACGTGCACACTTTTTATTGATTTTGCATTTGCTTGATTTTGCTTATTGCTTATGCTTTTACAGATATGGTAGATCAGTGCACTACAGATTAATCCTTCATCTCACTGCAATAATTTTGGAGGATCAGTTTTTCTCAGTGTTTTGTAAGTAATCAGTATCTGTAAATGTGTTTTAGCCAGTTCCTCTTGGGGCTGCTGTTTGGTTTTGGTCAAAACAGACTTTGATGTGCTACTTTTGAAAGAAATTCTGCTAAATAGATTCAAATTTGTTAAATATATAGAGCTGAGAGTACTATACTCTTATTGGTAGCTGAAAACACCATCACCATTAGCCCAAATATTTAATAAATGAACATGTAAACAGCAGGAGATTTACAGAACTTTATGAAGAACAGGCGTTCCAGTTCTGCAGACTTAACTAATGATGAAATTAACTAATTTACATGAAATCCTGAATGATGATGAACTGATTTATGTTCCTTCTTGGTTTTACATTTTGCAGTATTTCCTGTAATTGTACATTTTATATTAAAAAACATCTTATAAGGTGAACGAGACACTGCATCTGACAAGAAACTAGGGGGAAAGCCTTACTGTGACCGGTGTCTGAAACAAATACAAACACAACAATCATATTTGCCGGCGACAGGCTGTGACTTAATCACTGGTGCGACCGTGAGTATAAAGGGGTGCCTGAGGATATGTCATCCACTTCTTCGTCTGAAGAAGACATAACAGGTAGCCCGAAGCATGGCAGTGAGATGCAGTGTCTTGTTCCCCTTCTCAGGGAACCATGGTTACATTTGTAACCCGAGACGCTCCCTTTCGAATGGGAACTCGCACTGCATCTGACAAGATGCTAGGGGGTACAAATACCCACTCCGCCATGCTAAGGGGAAGTGTGCCCTATCGGCAGTGCTAAGCACTGAATAAGCTGTACGTCCTGACTCATAAGTCAGGGTCAGAATCCCCTGAGGTCACACCAGCAGCTGCTTGTGACTTTTATTCTCTACAGCCATAGCCCAAACTACAAACCCTAGACAGGAAACTCCCGCAGGTAAAATGAGAAGAATGGCCCAGCTGTAGAGTTTAAGGCTTGGGATCATTTGTCCTACAAATAGATACCTTTAAGGGAATACAGCTGGGCTTACAATAACCCTACTGCAGTGGCATGCTCAGTCAACAACCTATTTGTTTCTTAGCTTCTGATGAGAGAGTGTTGCAACAGTAACAGGCATTACCAAACCGGAATCTAGAGATGGAAGTCCTGGACAGCAGAGACTCAGCAAACCGACCCTCTGAGTGGAGAAACCCTGCATGGCCCGAAGGGGACACCCAGGACCAAAAAAGGTTCTAGGGAAGTGGAATATTCTACATGATGACCCTCTAAAGCGAAGGGAATACCTACCAGCTTCCCCTGTGGGCATCTCAAGATGGCCTGATAGGGTCCTTCAATCTAAAATACACACACATGGATGGAGACCAGATGCCTACCATCAATAAGCCCCACAGTGAAATGCTCTAAAGCTCCTACCTCCTCAATCAAGAAGAGTAGCAGCCCGAAATAATGCTTGACCTAAGATAGCTTAATTACAGCAATAGGGGCTTTAAATGAGCCTCAAATGAGACCAAACAAACCGAACAAACCTCTTCCGGAAGCTCAAACGTGCTGCATAACCAATGAGGTTCATTCTCGTGTGTTACGCAGCATGTATGAGCTTCCGGAAGAAGTTTGTTCTTGTGCGTCATTCATGTTAGGTTGAGGAAGAATGAGGGCAGATGTTATAGCCCTCAAAGGGAAGGAGGAAAAGTTATTTAACCTCATCAAATCCAGAGCACTGAGAGCATCTTGATTGAATCACTTCCCTTAGATCGTGTTTCTTCTGCTCCTCAGAGGAGGAGGGGCGCGAGTGGCAACACTAGCCTTTTGGCCCAGTCTTTGGTCATGAGCCTAAGATTCCATTTACACTTGCCCACATAAATGTATGTGGGAAACGGTTATAAATCCGATTTTCAATTCCCGCGCTATATGCTGATTTAATGGAGTTCACATCACCGAAAGCAACAAATATGAGCTGCTTCTTATTGATCATCAGCTTATTTCAAAATCAAAGACCGCAATAGGAGAGAACGTGGCAATAGCACTGGTAAGATCATTTAGTCTCAGTACTTTTAATGAAGATGACTGTGTTTTGACATCTGCGACTTACTTTCAGTTTCATTTGCGGCAGTTTGTGGGTTGGCTTGCTGAAGAGATACTCAGCTGCTCATCTGCGGTGATGCAGTAGCGCTGTCATATCTGGCTATAACATGTTATTTAGCCTATAACACGCTCGCACAAATTTTAAATTTTAGCATTTTTGGGAGGAGTAAAATTTACATATGTGGTTTCAACAGCCAGATGCATTTAGACTTTATCAGTTTTGACTGGAATGTGTCCCAGACCACCTCCTGAAGTGGCTTGAGCAATTGGATTTACATCCATCTCGAATGAAAACGCATGAAGTGACCAGGTGTAAACAGGCCCTAAAACCTGCACTTGGGTACGGACCCAAGTCGGCGCGGTATGAACTTTTTTAAAGGCTGCAGTACATGCCTTCGCCTCCTTAAACTTAACGACCACCGCCTCAGCGGATGTGTCGAACAGTTCAGAAGGTGAAACCGGCACATTGAGGAGAAACCCTTCTCTTTCTCCTGAATGCTAGCAAGGTTCAGTTTCAGTTTAGTTTATTAAAGAAAGCATAGAAGAACAAAACAAGACATTACAATGTATTAAAAGCCAATGAAAAGAGATATGTTTTAAGACTAGATTTGAATGCAGATAAGGCAGAAGTAACCCTAATGTGGTTTGGTCCCACTTTGTTCCATAAAGTGGGACCAGCCACAGAAAAAGCTGTGTTGCCCCAGCATTTTAAGCAAGGTTCACCCACAGATGTCTCTCCGTGGCCACCATCGCCACCATCGACCTGCCAATCGCGACAACAGTCTGTTTAGAGGACCCGAGAACTAAATCTGTGGTGTGGCGCAGCTCAGCCACTGCATCAGAGGTAAGACCCTGACCCTGGTCCAGGTCCCTCAGCAGATCAGCTTGGTATGCTTGCAACACCAGCATGGTGTGCAAAGCAGCCTCAGCCTGACCCGCTGCCATGTATGCTTTGCCATTCAAATAAAATGTTGTTCTAAGGAGCAGTGACGAAGTTTCCCCTTTTTGAGAGATAGCTCGCTAGCTTTTCTTCAATAGGAGGCGTCAACATGTATATGCGCTCAAGCATCCCCTCGATATTCGCATAATCAGAATGCTGAAATCGACGTTTGCGGGCTGAATATGGCTTCTTCTAGGATTTTTTGATCTCCGTGTGGATTGGGAAGAAATGGATGGCTCACGAGAGTTGGGTGATTATGTCCAGACAGGAATTGCACGTCTACCAAGAGCGACTCTCACTTTTTCGTGCCTCCAAGGCAGATCTAATCTAGTCAAGGGACAAACAAGAGAGGAGATTCTTTAGAGGAAGTCGCTCACAATGTACGCAAACAGCCCCTTCGAGGACTGAGCGTGCGTGCTCTTCGCCCAAACACATAACACAAAGGTTGTGTATCATCATGTGTCAAATAATGAGGACATGGATCAACACACTTCCTAAATGCTTTAGCACCGCCAGACTCCATAGCAAAAGAATGAAAGTCGCTTACTGTACACGCTTCAAACAAATGGCTTCTGAAGACAAAGAAGAGGATGATGTATTCCTCAGGCATTCAGCTTGTTCAGTGCTTAGCACCGCCGATAGGGCGTGCTTCTCTTCAGCATGACGGAGTGGGTATCTTGTCAGACGCAGTGCAAGTTCCCATTCAAAAGGGAATGTCTCAGGTTACAAATGTAACCATGGTTCCCTGAGAAGGGGAACAAGACACTGTGACTCGGGCTACCTGTTAAACCCATTTATACTCACGGTCACACCAGTGATTACGTCACAGGCTGTCGCCGGACAATATGGTTGTCTTGATTGTATATTTGCTTCAGACACTGGTCATGGTGTCTTGTCAGACGCAGTGTGAGTTCCCATTCGAAAGGGAACATAATATTATAACATTTATTGCATTGCAAGTGCACCTTTTATTTATTTTATTTTTTTCAGCAGAACTGTCAGGAACATGATGAGAACTCTGGATGAATTATCTGATCTGAGAAAGACCAGGTATGGTTGGCCACCTCCCAGACATGGTCTGATCTTGCTGTGGTGGTTTGCTCATGAATGTGTTCAGATTGACTATGATCGTATGATTGCTTGCTGTGACCCTGCAAATGGAGCTTTTGGCTTCCACCGATTCTATAATTGGGACAAACTTCTTCCTCGCACTAACCTCCCATACTATGAGGTGGGCAACCTGAACACCACTGGCTCACTGCCACTGTACGTCACTCAGTATTACACAGGATATATAGACAACAGCAACACTGATCGCATCATTGTTTTATTTAACTCAAGGTGGAACAGATTTGACAGTGTTTATGTGACACAGCACTCAGATCAGGTGAGATTTGATCAGAATCACACTTACCGCATTAGCATCAAACTCATGAATGACATTAAAAATTTGAGCCGTGAGGATTTCCTCAGAGAACCCATCCTTCCAAAACGACCCAATCCTTCTGAACATTGTTCCATAGACATGACTAACAATGTAATGCCCAATGCTCAAGCAAGACCGTCACGCACACCTCAGCCAGTGCAGAGTGAAACTAGATGTATGAGTAAGAAATGCTGCTGTGTGCTGATTTTTGTCTTGATTTTACTGTTTCTCATTGTTGCTGTTAGTGTCTTTTTATGGTTTAAACTGAAATAGTTTTCATCCACTGCTGTTTGTTATTCTGAATTTTGTTTCCTTTGGATTAGTTGCTTATTTGAATGAAAGATTTTAAATACATTTACATGTTTATTATTATGTAGAATAAAATACATTGTTGCAATGATGTAAATAAATATTTAAGATTTAGAAGGACCAAATGTACAACTGTAAGAATCAATGTTAATATTGTTGTGAGTAATAGAAAGACAACGAGAGAATTTAGTTGAGAATCAAATGAATACAACTTTTTCCATTCATTCAGAACATATTTGTGAATATGTTTTTTATTAGCGAATCTCATTTTATTTATTTGTGAATTTGATTCTTTTTTTTTTTTGTGAAATTCCTGACATATTTGTGGATGTCATTCTATTTATTTGTGCATATGATTATTTTTTGTGAATCTCTTTAAATTTATTTGTGGATCATAATCTATTTATCTAGAATATTGTAACGATTCTGTCTCCATAGTTCAGGGAGGGCTGAAGCCTCACTTCTCCCGTCACTATGATATCATCATGTTATGTCTTCTGTTATAATCACAAATTTTGATTCATTTGCTAATTCCTTTCATTTCTATGAAATACTATGTGATTTCTCTGGCTTGGTTTGAAATAAAATGACGTTGGAAACTCATACTTCTAACTTCTTTTTTTGTTTGTTTAAATGCATCTCTTTCAGTAATATCAGATGCTCTTGAAAATAGGTATGCCTATGAAGAATGAGAGGGGGACTGGGGCTGATTGACAGGATTTTCATTCTTTATTGAGTATTTCTGATTTATCAAACAATATGACTTTAGTGTTAAAAGGGAAGCGACAAACAGAAAATATTGAAATGCAAATTTTATACTAATTCCACGTAACTCATTTGCCTGTTCTTCTGCTCATGCACTTATGTGGCATGGAGCAGCATCAGTTTCAGTTTCTATCTTTGCTCCACCCTCAAAAGCCATTATCAGAATATAAACACTCCCATCACTTCTGCAGGGTAGGGTGGATTCATTTTATGCATTCATATAGCTGATTATTATTGCTTGCAGTTACAAATCCAGATTAGGATTTGCGTCTTTGACCTCACACTGAAGCTGCTTCATGTAAGAAACTGCTGGATACAACAACCTTTCAAATGCAGAATTATCCGAGACACGGTGAGAGTATTCCCTGTTGAGAGACCTTATATGTTTATTTATTTAAAAAAACATCAATGATGAATTAGAATCAACTTAGCTCTAATAGCACAGCCGATCTGGACTTCTTTGTTTTTACTTAAAATTTTCTGCATGTCAACAATATTCTTAGAGGTTTAGTCTTTTAAATATTTCTGTGTGAGTGATAAATGACAGGAGATGTGTTTTGCTCATAGTCTAGGACACAAACTTTATTCTGTTGATTTTGAGAGAAAGTCTGCTGAATGGCTTTATATATGTTAGTCGTGAGCTGAGACACTCTTGTTGGTAGCTGAAAACTCCCATCAAAGTCATATTGAATAATTATGCAGAGTTCATGAGAAAATGAGCTGATTTAATTAAAGTTCGGCTGGTTTTAGTTCTCACTACACGTTCCTTCTTGGTTTTGCATTTTGCAGTTTTTCTGTAATTGTTTGATTTTAAAAATATCCTTCTTTGCATTAGCCTTCAAGTGCACCATTGTTAGAGTAAAACCAGTCATGTTCTTTACTTCTTTTTTTAGCAGAAAGAATGATGAGAACCCTGTATAATTTGTCTGATCTGAGAGAGTCCAGGTTTGGTCAGCCGCCTCCCAGACACGGTCTGATCTTGCTGTGGTGGTTTGCTCATAAATGTGTTCAGATTGACTCCAATGATCATATAATTGCTTGCTGCAGCCCTTCAAATGGAGCCTGCGGCTGAATCATCCATCCATCCATTTTCCAAACCGCTGGTCCAATGTGGCTACAGCATAATATCATTTTCTACAAGTATAAATTGCTTTTTAATTTATTATTAAATAGTTCAATAAGGTTTATACATGCTAGTTTCCATGACCGATTCAAGATAAATATTTTAATTACTACAGGAGCTGCCATTTTGCTAAATTTCAAATGGAATTAAACAGCAAGCAAAAAAAAAAAAAAAAAAAAAAAACTATGCAAAAGCAGCAGCCCTTCCAGTGCACTCAGTGTCTGAATTCACTCACTCATTTTCATTCACTCACTATATTAATGAAGTAATGCAGCGAATTGTGAATGAGATATAAGGAGTGATTTCGGACACAGCCATAGTTTTCACAGTTTGTTTTTAATTATGAAGCTTGTGTCCATTTGGACAAATGGCTTATTTGGATGTTAAATTATTATAATCTATGATAAGTATGTTTAAATATAATTATAAATATATGCTTGTTCTATAAACTTAAGATATGGTGCTGAGCTTTGGATATTTATCACTTGATTTTCTTGATGATTTATTACAGTGATGTAGATAAATATTTCAGACAGAAGGTGAAACTTTAATATGAAATCTGAATATGAGTGAGACATTATAGTTGAATTTATAGTTGAATCTAAAATAGCTTTAATGTAAATCCCCTCATGAACAGTCCCTAATGTGTTTCTGCATAAGTTTCGCTTTCTGCATGATAAGTTTCTGTTCATCAAAACAGCAACACAAGTACAACCTGTATGACAACTAATGTTTGTTACTTACGATAGAGTAGTTTCTATGCAGTGTTGTCATGTCATATAAATGAGACAGTCAGTGCCAAAGATCTAATAAGGCTTATTGCTACAAGGTAAGGTGCATCATTTTTTTATGTTTATTTTTTAATATTTTATATATAGTGTGTATATATATATATATATATATATATATATATATATATATATGTGTGTGTGTGTGTGTGTTATTGATTTTGATCTGTGTTTATACTTTTACAGATATGGTGAATCAGTGAATCAGATTAACCCTTCATCTCACTGCAATAATTTTGTCATTTTGGAGGATCAGTTTTTCTCAGCTCATTGTAAGTTAACAGTATCTGTAAATGTGTTTTAGCCAGTCCCTCTTGATCTGGCATGTGGTTTTTGAGGACACAAATGCGTATAATTACATGTGTATTACAAGGCAAAGGCGGTTTAAGAGGACACTTCCTGTGTCCTTATGGCTTAAAAACATACTAAACTGCATTTTTTTGAAATTCAGTTTAGGGTTAGGGATGTAATATACAGTTTGCACAGTATAAAAACCATTACGCCTATGGACAGTCCTCTTAAACTACATATGCCAGTTTGTGTGGGGCTGCTGTTTGGTTTTTGTCAAAACAGACTTTTGAGAGAAATTCTGCTGAATCCGCTTGTTAAGTCGTGACACAAGGAATGCCGTTTCTGGGTCCAAGCCTCGACTCATTGAGAATGCCATCTCGACGGCCGTTTATGAGCGCTATTTATTCATATTAAACATTTAACATTTTAAAAAGTTAAACATTTAAAATACTTACAGTCTACAGCATCACAGACATTAATATATTAACAATTTATAAGATGAATCACTGTCTGGCCATCTGGGATATTGGTGTGGAGATAAACCTTATGATTATAATTTTTTGGTAGCTTTACACCACATCATGTGTGTATATTAGCACCGTTCGTTGTTTTCTTGTGGTATGAGACAGAGCGTTTGGACCCAGAAGCGCTGCCGCGTGACGCCAGACTTAACAACTGAATAGATTCAAATTTGTTAAACAGAGCTGAGAGTACTACACTCTTATTGGTAGCTGAAAACACCATCACCATCAGCCCAAATATTTAATAAATGAAAATGTAAGAGCCTCATTTATAAAATGTTGCGTAGAACCCAACCTACATTTTCTCAAAAGTGCGTACATGTGATTCAAAGAACGAATGTAGGCACAAAAAACGTGCATACGCCTCTTTTCCAAAAGTGAAATTTAAAAATCCCAAATGATCTTGAAATTGTGCACAGCTAAATGGTTTCAGATCTTCCACTTGCAAATGCCCCCTAATGTCATTAACATATAAAAGAGCAAAGGTCAACGTCCAAATGGCGAGCAGCAAGAATTGCTTAGATTTCCAAATAGCCTACCTGCAGTACTCCGACACTACCCTGCCACAAGGAAAAGTGCGTACATCTGCTAAGACCCTGATGTGGCCCTTTTTACACGTCAAAGATTGTTTTTATAAAAATGAACACATGGATTCTAGTGAATGCACACTCTAAGTTCACATCTGTGCATAGACATGTTTTATGAATGAGGTCCCAGGGGATTTACAGAACTTTATGAAGAACAGGCGTTCCAATCCTGCAGACTTAACTAATGATGAAATTAACTAATTTAAATGAAGTCCTGAATGATGACAAAATGATTTATGCTCCTTCTTGGTTTTACTTTTGCAGTGTTTTCTGCAATTATTTAATATTAAAAAAACATAATATTATAACATGTATTGCATTAAAAGTGCACTATTTTATTTTATTTTTTTCAGCAGAATTGTCAGGAACATGATGAGGACCCTGTATGATTTGTCTGATCTGAAAGAGTCCAGGTTTGGCCGGCCGCCTCCCAGACACGGTCTGATCTTGCTGTGGTGGTTTGCTCATGAATGCGTTCTGATCGACTCCAATGGTCGTATGATTGCTCAGTGCGACCCTGAAAATGGAGCTTTTGGCTTCCATCGATTCCATAATAGGGAGAGACTTCTTCCTTACACTAAACTACCATACTATGAAGTCGGCAACCTGCACATCACTCACTCACTGCCACGTTATGTCACTCAGTATTACACGGGACATTCAGACAACAGCAACAAAGATCGCATCATTGTTTTATTTAACTCAAGGTGGAACAGATTTGACAATGTTTATGTGACACAGCACTCGGGTCAGGTGAATTTTGACCAGAATCACACTTACTGCATTAGCATCAAACTCATGAAGGACATTAAAGATTTGAGCCGTACGGAATTCCTCAGAGAACCCATCCTTCCAAAACCACCCAATCTTCCAGAGTATTTGGCCATAGACATAATTAACGGAGGCTATTCCCAAGCAAGACCGGACACCACAGTCGTACGCACACCTCAGCCAGTGCAGAGTGAATCCTGCTGTCTGAGTAAGAAATGCTACTGTGTGCTGATTTGTGTCTTGATTTTACTGTTGCTCATTATTGCTGCTATTGTCTTTTTATTGTATAAAATGAAATAATGCGTGACACACTCCAATCAATGTCTTCGGCGGTTACGTCCTGATTTATAGTAATTTCGTTTCATATTTGTTGTGCTTATTCTTTGACATATACAAACAGAGAATGTATTAAAACTCCAAAAACCATTGACTTGTGTTTGTGTGATTTAGTTTTTTTATTCAGCTTGTCTTTTACTTTGCCATAAGTGCCATCAATATACATGTAATATCATTAAATATAAATCTTAATAAATCATAATACATTTTAATGTGAATAATAGCCCATATATATTGAATATTTTATATGAACTCTGAATATGAGTAAGACATTATATAACTCATGAACTGTCCTGTCTGCTCTAGTGTGTTCCTGCATCAGTTTCTCTTTCCACACTGATGATCTTCTGTTCATCTCTATAGCAACAGACGCAACAAACTATGTGTGTTACTATAGAGTAGCTCTTTAATTACTGGCTCCTTGAATGTTTTACTACTATTTTAAATCTTTAAATATTTCATCATTGTTTTTTTCTCTCACACAGTCGTCCATTCAGTTCAATTCAATTCACATTTATTTGTATAGCGCTTTTCACAATACATATTACAATTTAGAGTAATCTGTTATTAGAGATGACTGTGTCCAAATTATGTAATTTGAATAATGTACACTGTAAATAAAATAGTTGAGCTAACTTAAAAAAAATAAAGCACCTTATCGCATTCAACTTTTTAAGTTAACTCAACTAATTCACTCGAGTTAAAGTCAACTTAAAAACTTTTGTTCATCTGATGAGTACAGGTAGTCTTTTGAATTTAAAACTTCTTGTCAAGACAGCTAAAGAATGTTTAGCAATGAAAGCAGCTACAATCCTTGTTTTCTTCATCTCCATGTTTGATTCTCAAAGTTAACTTCACGACATGAACATCATTTGCCTCTTAAAACTGGAGGCACACCCATTTCACCCAGGCAAATAAGTTGCAAAAACTGCAATAAAAATACCTCATCACATGTCTCATGTTAACACAAATCTCAAACATTGTAATTCAGTAAAAATATGAACTATGAAACATATGACAGCTAAATAACAGTGACAACAGCAGCAGCATAAATCAAGCCGGTTAATGCAAAGCAATAATCATTTTTATATAATAGTTACCACATAATTTTTTCAAGCTGCAATGCATGCTGGGAACTGGCACAACATTGTTGAATGTAAACTCAATTTGGATAGTTGGGACAACATTTGAACAAGTTTTGGACAAACACTTGAGAATCTAAGTAGGTCAATAAAAAAGGTTTTGTTAGCAACATTTTCTTCTAACAAATGTAAAAATCGATCATTCGGGTTGAGTCGGTTTATTATCTTGAATGAACTAAACAAGAATGCTCTAAACATCTAGCAGCGTCTTTGACCCCACACGAGACACTGTGAAGCTGCTACACGCAAGAAATTGCTGGATAACAACAATCTTTTTCAAATTACCAGAGACACAGTGAGCCCTGAATTGTTACAGATTAAGAGACTTTATTTATTTATTTACAAAAAATAATTCACAAATTAGAATCAAATTAGATGGAATAGCACAGCCGATCTGGATTTCCTTGTTTTTACAGAAATCTCACTCAACTCAGATTTTGAGGATCAGTCTTTCTATTGCTACAGAGATCTTTCTGCTTGTATTTCTGTGTAAGTGACCAATATATTCTGCTGATTTTGAGAGAAAATCTGCTGAATGATTTTAAACAAGCACATGAATGTGATCTGAGAGTACTACACTCTGATTGGCAGCTGAAAACCTAATCAAATTAGCCAAAAATTTGAATAAGTGAACATGAAAGGGATCTGTAGAATTTTATGAATAACAGGCGTTCCAGTTCCAGTTCACCAGTGAGGAAATAAGATCACCCAAATTAACAATATTATTGTTGTATGTTTTTAACTGTTAGATACATTTGTGAAACTCAAGACCTCTGATTTTGAGCTAAAATTACCATTGCTGTATTTTTACAGAGAATGCCCAATAAGCCTGGACATAAAATAAAATAAAATAAGTAATGGGACAGTAAAGAGTAATGAAATCAAATATGATTCAGACTTTGTCCAGTGTGTGTGTCTGATGCAGAGTGTGTTTGCTCATATGATCTTAGACACGCCCACCATCTGTCTGCTTCAGTTTCTGTTTCCTAGATAGTCAGCTGACCTATCCCTCGCTTCCTGTTGAACTATGTAAGAACTAAGGTGCTTATTATTTATTCACCTCAGACTCATTTTACCCTGAATTACTGATTCTACAAATACATGCAGGTAATCTTTAACCTCTTCTCAATGTGAACTGATATACAAAAAACTCATCTGTACCTAAGCCAATATCCTATGTGTTAAATTAATTATATCCCCTCTAGTAAAATAGTGTGATACATACTGACATAGATGGTCATTTTAAACACCAGTTTATATTTAATATTAGTTAAATTGCATGACACAATGTCTTTATGAATATACTAATATCTACGTGTTTTTCTCATCTTACACAGAAACGCTACGGTCAGTCTGCTTTGGTTTCACTTTCCCAGTTATTCATCTGTTCTTCCGCAGCTGTAGAAAGTAACACTCTTTCAATAACAACAAAAACCATCTGTTAATAACACTTTGAGAAAAAACAAAACAAATCCAACAGTAAAAAAGCAGAACCAAATACTACATTAGCAAACGTTTTAACTTCTGTAAAAGTTATAGATTTTAATTTTATATTAGCCTAATAGGCTAGGTATTGTCAAAGACAGACGTTCTTATTCGACTTTAGGTTGGCATTCATGCGTCTCTAGTGTCATGATCCTCCTTTGATAATCACCCAAAAAAGAAGAAGTGAGCAAAAGAAGAAGTGAGCTGCACAGACAAGGGTCTTCTCACAGCGCGTGAACAAGGTGCAGTATTCTGTTTTCTGTTTGATTGCTTTTTCTTTTTATAATATACGATCATTTTAAACTTTACACCAGATGTTGCTGTTTACATATCCTTTTTTTTTTTTTTTTAAACTACACCAAATAGCTCTGACGTATAACGTAGTTTTATTTTGACATTCTCTCTGCTTTGCAATCTGTATTCCAGATGGGCTGTTGAGTGGGTGTGTGTTTAAAGAGAAATGAAACCTACTGTGTCCACTTGTTAGTCCACGAAAACAGACCAGCCGACTGAATTATAGATAGATAAGTGCGCTATTGTTGAAGTAAAACCTGTCCTGTTCTTCACATTTTATTTTTCAGCAGAATTGTCATGAGGACCCTGTATGATTTGTCTGATCTGAGAGAGACCAGGTTTGGTCAGCCGCCTCCCAGACACGGTCTGAACTTGCTGTGGTGGTTTGCTCATGATTGTGTTCAGATCGACTCCAGAGGTCGTATGATTGCTCGCTGCGACCCTGAAAATGGAGCTTTTGGCTTTCGTCGATTCTATAATGCTGATGGACTTCTTCCTTACTCTAATCTTCCATACTATGAGGTGGGAAACCTGAACACCACTGACCCTCTGCCACATTATGTCACTGAGGATTACACTGGATATTTAGATGACAGCAACACAGATCGCATCATTGTTTTATTTAACTCAAATTGGTCCACTCAACGATTCAGCAAGATTTATGTGACACAGCATTCAGATCAGGCGAACTTTGACTGGAATCACACTTACTGCATTAGCATTAAACTCATAAAGGACATTAGAAGGTTACGCCGGAAAGAATTCCTCAGGAAAACTTTGAATGATTCTTATCAGATTACTATAGGACAGAACTGCAGACCCTCACAGTTTCCATCTGCAGCTCAGTCAGTGAAGAGTGAACCCTATCAGAGTCAAAGGTCACCTTCATCCATTAAGAATTTCTGTGCAGAATGCTGTACTGTGATTTCCACATTATTGTTCATTTTCTTTTTGTGTATAATAATAATGAGACTTTCTGGCATGAAACTATAGACGGGCAGGCTAATAGGTCCTTTAATTCAACCTTTGCCTTAGCAATGCAGTGTGCTTTTACAAACCCTCCACCTTCCCCAGCTCCACCTGTATAGATCTGCTACAGGTAATTCATGTAAGCAATATTGTACAGCAGCAGCATGTCTTACATGCTCACAGCAGTGTGTTGTGTATGTGTTAGCAGTAGCAAGTCCCGTACTTACTCTGCAGCAGCAGCAGCAGCAATAACCTACAGCGGCAGCAATAAAAGCAGCAGCAGCATAGCAGTTACTTCATAGTTATTTTTCTTGAACATTAATCAGTAGATAATTAATAGTAGTTCTTCAGAATTCATTAGTTATTGATTAGCTAACTGTTACTTAACAAAATCATAAAATTCTATTACATACTGATTAGTTAACACATCTTCCTTAGTAGTTAACAGTAGTGACTTAAGTGTTAATGAAGAATTACCTATTAGTTCTTCAGTAATTCCTTATTAGTTATGCAGTAAGTAAGAAACAGTATTCTAAAGTGTTACCCAAATGTCTTATTCGGATAAAAGTGTCTGCTAAATTAATAAATGTACTTATAATCTGTGAGAAATATGTTTTATCATTCTATAAATCTAAGATATGATGTTGAGCACTGCATGTTTTCACTTTATTCTTTTAATGATTTCCTGCAGATGTACGAAAAAATATTTAAGATTGAGGGGAATCAAAGGTACAACCTTAAAAAACTATCACAAAAAAAAAAAAAATTCAACCACTTATCTGAATATTAAGGGACACGTTCCTCTCACATTATAATATTTTTTCAATTAACACAGATTATTTAAGTTAAAAATGGAGCAAAGGTATACTTAAAATCCATTGAATGGAAGCAGATTAGTGCCACCTGGTGGAAAAAATAAAGAAAATCATCTGTAATACTATGGTATAGCCACTAGATGCCTGTATGGGCTATTTATTCCCTAGTAACTGTGAACAGTGTTTTCGCTTTTATTAGGTTTTGCATTTGGATATATATTTAGAGGTGATCAAAGACTAGTTTTTGCCAACATCTGCATTATGATAACAGTCAAACCAGAAGAGAGAGAAAGGTTTTTTGTTACCCATAACCTAATTTGAACATCAAAATTAAATAAAAATGTACCAAAAATGACAGGAATGCTTGATTCTCAGGAATGCTTGACAGTCTCAAACTGTGTGTGTGTGTGTGTGTGTGTGTGTGTGTGTGTGTGTGTGTGTGTCTGTTTCGGATGTTTTAGAGTTTAACCCCTTCACTGCTGTGCTTTTTTCTGCATTATGGGTGCATTATTAAATTTATTTCACAAATTCTCAAACCTATGCTCTGTTACACTCGTAACATAGGTGTGTGTATGCGAGAGTAGGTGTGTCTGTTTTGCAATCTTGATATTTTAGAGTTGCACGCCTTCACTGCTGTGTGCTTTTTTTCTGCATTGTGGCTTATTTGTAGATTGTACACAATTTTGTTTGTGTGAACACATAGCAAAGGCCGCAAAAGTCACCAAGTTTTGTACCATTGCGAGGAAGATACGATTTTTAAAAATGTATAATACTTATTTTTTTCGGTCTAAAATGACCGAACAAAACCAGAGGGTTCAGTAAACTGAACAAGTTGCATTTTTTGTTTTTGTTTATGAACTTCTGTTCATCACTATATACACAAATAAAAACCTGTACAACAACTGTAGTGGGTGATACTATATAGAATAGATCCTTTCATTAGTTCAGTGACATTCAAACATCCATTGTTGTCATGTCATAAAATGAGGCAGTCGGTCCCAGTGATCTAGTGCTTTTTATTGATTCCAGACATTTACTTTTACATTAAAGAATAGATAGACTCACTACAGATAAACCCTTTATCTCACTGCAAGAGTCCTGGAGGATCAGTCTTTCCACTGGTGCTGAAATCTTTCTGCTTGTAGTTCCGTGTAAGTGAAATTCTGAAGTTCCTCTCTGGATGTTGTTTAGTTTTTGTCGGTGTAGGACCCAACAGGATGTACTGTGCTGATTGAAAATATTTCAATTAGTTAAACAGTGCTGAGAGTACTACATTCTAATTGATAGCTGTAAACACTATTAAATTAGCACACATATTTAATAAATGAACATACACACAGCAGAGGATTTGTAGAATTGTATGAGTAACAAGTGTTCAAATTCTGCTGATTTTAATGATAAAATTAACTGATTTTAAATGAATGTTCTCTATTGGTTTTACACTTTACAGGTTTTCTGTATATTATATTTTATATTAAAAACATATTATAACATTTCTTTGTATTACAAGTGCACTATTCTTGAAGTAAAACCAATACTTTTTCTTCAGCAGAAGTGTCAGAAACATGATGAGAACTCTGAATGAATTATCTGATCTGAGAGAGTCCAGGTTTGGTCAGCCGCCTCCCAGACACGGTCTGAACTTGCTGTGGTGGTTTGCTCATGAATGTGTTCATGAATGTGTTTGCTCATGAATGTGTTCAGATCGACTCCAATGGTCGTATGATTGCTCAGTGCAACCCTGCAAGTCAAGATTTTGGCTTTTGTCTATTCCATAATAGGGAGAGACTTCTTCCTTTCTCTAATCTCCTATACTATGAGGTGGGAAACCTGAACACCACTGGCCCTCTGCCTGAATATGTCACTGAGGATTACACTGGATATTTAGATGACAGCAACAAAGATCGCATCATTGTTTCCTTTGACTCAGGGTTGAAGAGATTTGACAGCATTTATGTGACACAGCACTCAGATGAGGAGATCAGAAATTTTGACCAGAATCGCACTTACTGCATTAGCATTGATCTTATAAAGACCATTAAAGAGTTGAACCGTGAAGAGTTCCTCAGAAAAACCTTGAATGATTCTAAACTTTTTTACATTCATACATCTCAGTCAATGCAGACTGAACGCTTTCAGCGTCAAAGGTTATATCAATCCACTAATGTCTGTGCAAAATGTTGTGCTGTGCTGATGTGTGTCATTGTGCTGTTGCTCATTATTATTGTCTTGTTTTAAAACATGAAAATATAGTTTTTATCCACTGGTGGTTTTGTTTTTGTTTGTTTTGTGCTAATTTTGCATTTGGGTGTTGCAGCTTGTCTCCAATTGGATATAAGTTTAATAGATGTATAATATTATTGAATGTTTTTTAGTTATTAGACAGTCATGAGGTTCAAGACTTCTGAGATGGGAATATACGCACATGCATATAAATGATCAATATTTACTGATACGTTTATGTTATAATACTCAATCAAACATATTTAATAGGTCTCCATCTCACAACATGCTTTAAAATACATGTATGTTACATGTTCCTTATATCTGTATAATTTGTAAACCAATTGGGATTATGGAAAATGTTGAATTTCCATAGTGCATAGTGTGTTTGCTCATATTATCTTAGACACACGCCCACTGCTGTCTGTCTGCTTCAGTTTCTGTTTCCTACATAGTCAGCTGACCTCTCCCTAATGGAAGCTTGTTTCAGCCACTGCCAGGGAATAAAAAAAAGAAGCAATTGCAACTTTTTTTTTTATCTCATTCTGACTTTTTGTCTCGCAGTTGCTTCCATACAGGTGAAAGCAGTCTGCTTTAGTTTTACTTTTTTTAAATTGATGAAGACGGTAATATGATTGCTCGATGTGACCCGGAATATAGAGATTTTGGTTTCCATCCGTTCCATAATTCAGAAGAACTTCTTCCTGATTCTGGCCTACCTTACTATTAATTGGGCAACCTGAGACATCCAGGCGCAATGCCTCATTATGTTACTAGGAATTATGACTACGATGTGCGTGAGAGCAACGCAGATCGTATTGTTGTTTCAGTCGATTCAGACTGGAATGGCAAATGGTTTGACAGGATTTACGTGACACATCACTTAGGGCAGGGGCGCTTCGATGAGAACTGCACCTTCCGCATCAGCCAAGGCCTCATTGAGATCATTCAAGGCATGGAATGGTCAGATTTCATTAGACAAGTTAAGATCAGGAAGTGCCATAATCGACGTGGTCATCTTTGAGCTTTTGTTATGTGTGTTTATCTGTCTGGATCCTTCAGACACTCAGTTGAAATAAAACATTCCTGGTCATCCAAAATAAATATAGTGCCTTACACTGAAAGTGCCTTTCTTAGTTCACCCAAAAATGAAAATTCTGTCATTAATTACTCACCTTCATGTCGTTCCGCATCCGTAAGACCTTTGTTCATCTTCAGAACACAAATTAAGATATTTTTCATAAAGTCCGATGGCTCAGTGAGTCCTCCATTAACAACAAGACAATTAACACTTTCAGTGCCCAGAAAGCTACTAAAGACATATTTAAAACAGTTCATGTGACTACAGTGGTTCAACCTGAATGTTATGAAGCAGCGAGAAAACTTTTTGTTCGCCAAAAAAACAAAATAATGACTTTATTTAACCATATCTAGTGATGGCCGATTTTAAAACACTGCTTCATGAAGCGTCAAAGCTTTACGAATCTTTTTATTTCGACTCAGTGGTTCGTGTATCAAACTGCCAAAGTCATGCCCCCCAGTGGTGAACCATTGAAATTTCGAAACACTTATGACATAATGAAACCTCGTTTACTGAAATCACGTGACTTTGGCAGTTTGATACACGCTCTGTACCACTGATTCGAAACAAAAGATTCATAAAGCATCGAAGCTTCATGAACCATTGTTGAGATTCATATTCTGATTGTTGATGTCTCTGCTGTCCAAGGTTAGCAGGAGCTCAAAATATTTTATACAATATATGAATTCAATATTCTTTTAAATAACTGATTACTGAAATGTTGCTGGTTCTTAAGCTGTTGAATCACAGACATAGTATTATATATAAACATAAAATACCGGTTAAATCAAAGACTAGACACAGAAAAAGATCAGTGAACATATGTCCAAGATGATTACAGCATCTTCACAACAGACAAAAAACCTGATCAACTTCATGTTAGCTTTTTCCTGCCATAACAAATGTGTTTTATAAACACTCAATTACAGCAGCCAAAAAAAAAACAAAAAACTAATGTTAAAGAGTCAAGAGCCCAGCTAAAGCAGACACTGGTCACCACGATGGTGACTGCAAACTTCAATAAATTCTTATTTTCAATAAAACATCAACAGCCAAATCTGTTAATTCTCAACAAGAACTTCTGTACATGTATGAAAGAAATAATATCAAACTGGTTTGTGAACTGGTTTCACACTCAGTGTGGCTGAAGTCAGTTGTAGTTCTTGTGTTTCTGCTTATCTCCTCTTTTTTCTGTTCTTGTTTCTCTGTCCTTCAGTGATTCTGCTTATCAGGTGTTCATCAGTGTCTGAATTCACTCTCTTCTTTTCATTCACTCTGTCAAGTGGACTATATTAGTGAACTAATGTAGGGAGTAGTGAATGAGGGTATAGGGTGTGATTTAGAACACAGCCTCTGAGTGTCGACTTTGAGCGATGTTAACTCACAGTATATTCCTGTAGGCTACTTTCTCGAAAATGACAAATATTATCTAGAATGCATTGTTTTCTATAGTATATTACTGTTTTAATGGAAAATGGTTTGTTACTGTCAGAATGTTTTTTACAGCAAGGTCTAACAGTGTAGAACATCTGTAATGTATAGCCTATTTTCATTAAATAAAATTTTATAGGCTAATTTAAAAGTCTAGCATGTTATTTCTTGTTCAGTTTTAGGTTGACATTCATGTGTTTGTGTTATTTAGTTCCACAAATATGTTTTTCTGATCCTCCCATCCATGAAATTCCAGAGTTAGTTTCTTTACGTGTGTTTTTCACCGCCCACTAACACATGAAGGTGAATAAAAGGAGCGCGTGAGCTGCACCGACGCAGATCTTCTCACAGCGCGTGAACAAGGTGCAGTATTCTGTTCAATCTATTTGTCTGATCTGTATTGCTTTTTGTTAATAAGACCAACTTCATTTTAAACTTTACGCCAGATGGTGCCGTTTAAATACGCTATATTAAACAACGCCAAACAGATGCAGTATAGCCTACTGTACTGTGGGTGTGTGTTTAAAGAGAAATGAAACCTACTCTGTGTCCACTTGTTGGTCCAATAAAACAGACTAGATTTAAAATAATATAATATAAAACAGACCTAGATAATTACATTTGGTTTTTGTCTCCTTTTATTTTGTTTTATTTAGGCTAATTCCTATATCAGTACAGAGCAATTGCAGTTTAAACATGTTTTTGATTTTCATCTGTACCCTGCACACTTGTTTAAGTGATCAATATCTGTAAAAAAAAAAAAAAAAAAAAAAAAAACATTCTGAAGATACTCACAGAACACATTTTAAATATGAGCTGAAAGCAAATTAAAGAAATATTACATCTAATTTCAGTGTTCTTCAAGGACTTAAAATTTGAACTAAAGTTTGTGGTCAATATGCAGGAAAATTATTAAGAATTTATTAAGGAATTATTAAGGGAATGACAGCTGATTTATTTTAGTGCTCTATTATGGTCCCTTTTAAATAAAAAAATATGTATTATATTATATTATTATATGTAATATATAATATATAAATAATGTAAACATTTATAAAAATATTACTTTTAAGAATACATTTTAATAAATTAAATATGCATATTACACCACCATACTTGTAATATACACAAGTAATAGGCTATATATAGTAATATATATTACAGATAAAGTCCAGGTAAATATCATTTTTACAACTGTAGTACAGTCCTATTTATTACTTTTTTTCTGTCACTGTTTTCTAGACACAGAATGGTTCGACTGAGAACACTGAATGAACTGGCCCATCTGAGAGACACTGAGTTTGGTCAGCCGTATCCCAGACATGGTCTCAGTCTGCTGTGGTGGTTTGCTGATGAATGTGTTGAAATTGATGGCAACGGCAGGATGACTGCACAACGATGCGACCCAGAACATAAAAGCTTTGGTTTCCATCCGTTCCATAACAAGGAAGGCATTCTTCCTGATTCTGACCTACCTTACTATGAAATGGGCAACCTGCACCATCCAGGCACAATGCCTCATCGAGTCACTAAGAACTACGACCGCAATGTGCGTGAGAGCAATGCAGATCGTATTGTTGTTTCAGTCGATTCAGACTGGAATGGCAAATGGTTTGACACTATTTACGTGACACATCACTTAGGGCAGGGGCGCTTCGATGAGAACAGCACCTTCCGCATCAGCCAAGGCCTCATTAGGAAAATTAAAAGCATGGAATGGTCAGATTTCATTAGGGAGGTTAAGATCTAGTAGCTCCGTAATCGGCGTGGTCGTCGTTGATCTTGTGTTATGTGTGTGTGATTATCTATGCAGTCTGTATCCTACAGACACTCAAAGTTGAAATCAAACATTCCTGTTCATCCTAAATAAATGCTTTCAACAGCAAGTGTCTTCTTGGAAATTTCATAACCATTACCCAGCAATATTTTACTAGCTTTCTTTTATTGTGATTTTAGTAAAGATCCAGCACAGCTTGAATCAGAAAACCTAAATAACATTTAAAACAGATTGTACACTAAGCACTTTAAAATATGGTTAGATTTACTCACACACAGACATCAAGAATCAGCCTATGAATCTCAACAAGGGTGACATGCTTAATGCTGCAAAGCATTCTGGGGGCCACGGATGAGTTTTGCATGATGCACCCAGAATGCATTGTGGCATGAAGCATGTCACCATTGTTGAGATTCATATGCTGATTGTGTGAGTAATCTTTGCAGCAGTTTTAAAGTGTTTAGTTTATAGTGTGTTTTAAAACTCACTCAGCTTTTCTGATTAAAGATTTTATTGTTGTTTTTCTAGAAAAGCTCCAACACAAACTTAAAATCTTGTTTGTATAAAACTAGTCATTAGATCAGCAAGTTGTCACTACATGATTAAAAACATACCACGTTTATCTGTTCCGGCAAAAAAATGAACATGCTTTTAGTGCCACTCAGCGGACATTTCACATCGAAACTGCAGTGATATGTACGTTTTGGTACGTATTTTGCGACTCGCAAAAACGTTGCCACAGGTATGTTTTTCTAATGAGACGGTTGCATAAAGCGATCGAGTCTCTTCAGAAAAGCCGCTCAATTCATTTGGATTAGTTTTATGATCTCTTTATGAACTTTTTGAAGCGTCAAAGTGGTAGTTGCGTAGCTGTTAATGGTGGGAGAGAAATATCTCAGATTTTATTAAAAAGATCTTCATTTGTGTTCTGAAGATGAACGAAAGGCTTATGGGTTTGGAACGACATGAGGGTGAGTAAATGATGACATAATTTTCATTTTTGGGTGAACTAACCCTTTAATGTAAATCCCCTCATGATCCGTCCCACTTGCTCTAGTGTGTTCCTGCATCAGTTTCTCTTTCCACACTGATGATCTTCTGTTCATCACTAAAGTTACAGACACACACATACAACCTGTAGGACAACTAGTGTGTGTTACTATAGAGTAGTTCTTTCATTAGTTCAGTGAACAGCAAACATCCATTGTTAAAAATGATGCAGTCCGTGCCAAAGATAGCTGAAGTCCTTTATGCTATACATTCTAAAGCTTGTATTAGATTACAGTTAATCCCTCATTTACAGAGCATTGTTGTAACATTATATATATATATATATACATATAATGTATTAACAATTTATGTTTGGTGAGTTTTTGACAAAATTCTGCTGGTTTTCATCTTTTAAAAAACTCATATAACACGTATATGAATATAGAACACATATAAAAGACACCTTTGAAACATGCAAATCTCTCTGTCAAACACACACACACACACACACACACACACACACACACACACACACACACACACAAAGAATTCATTGTATTTGGTTATCCGTATCGGAAATTGCAAACAAGGTAGAAACTATATCTATAGTATGTATATCTAAACAAATCTGTAGATGTACCTATATATATATATATATATATATATATATATATACATAAATATATATATATATATATATATATATATATATGTTTGTTGGTTGGGAAAACCTCTTATTGCACAGATGTCTTAAGTTCTGGTGTCTTTTGAAGATGAAGATGAAGAATGAAAATTTCCAGCTCATTAGCTGGAAAACACAATGAAACAGACTGACAATACTGTGGTGTGTCCTTTCAAAACCATAAACTTTGACATCCATGTATCAAAGGTGTCTTTTATATGTTTTCTATATTCATATACGTGTTATATGGCTTTTTTAAAAGATGAAAACCAGCAGAATTTTGTCAATAACTCACCAAACATCAATTGTTAATACATAATTTTTCATATATATATATATATATAATGTTACAACAATGCTCTGTAAATGAGGGATTAACTGTAATCTAATACAGGCTTTAGAATGTATAGCATAAAGGACTTCAGCTGTCTTTGGCACGGACTGCGTCATTTATAACAATGGATGTTTGCTGTTCACTGAACTAATGAAAGAACTACTCTATAGTAACACACACTAGTTGTCCTACAGGTTGTATGTGTGTGTCTGTAACTTTAGTGATGAACAGAAGATCATCAGTGTGGAAAGAGAAACTGATGCAGGAACACACTAGAGCAAGTGGGACGGATCATGAGGGGATTTACATTAAAGGGTTAGTTCACCCAAAAATGAAAATTATGTCATCATTTACTCACCCTCATGTCGTTCCAAACCCATAAGCCTTTCGTTCATCTTCAGAACACAAATGAAGATCTTTTTAATAAAATCTGAGAGATTTCTGTCCCTCCATTAACAGCTATGCAACTACCACTTTGACGCTTCAAAAAGTTCATAAAGCGATCATAAAACTAATCCAAATGAACTGAGCGGTTTAGTCCAAATTTTCTGAAGAGACTAGATCGCTTTATATGATGAACAAATTAAATTACAATGAGGTTCATTCTTGTGTGTTACGCAGCACGTTTGAGTTACAGCAAGAACCAATGAGGTTTGTTCTTGCGCGTCAAGCAGGTTCGGTTGAGCGTCTGTTTATTTTCGCTGCTCAATGTTTATAAGTGAATAAAAGCCTAAATTAAATCTGTTTATTATATAAAGTAATCAAGTCTCTTCAGAAAATTTACACTAAACCTCTCAATTCATATGGATTACTTTTACGATCTCTTTATGAACTTTTTGAAGCGTAGATGTCAATGGAGGGACAGAAATCGCACAAACTTTATTAAAAATTATGGAGCCCCGGACATAGGGTTGGGTATCAAGAACTGGTTCCATTTTAGAACCGGTTCCAAATTTCAAAGAACCGGGGATTCGATATGATGATGCGCATTTCGATTCTGTTTATCGATTCCTGTCATTCACACACGGCGAACGGCAGTGAGCATTTTACAGTTGTATCTGCCAGGACCTGTGACAAGGACCTTATCTCATTACGCACATGCGCAGTTCATTACAATCGGCACTGACTGACCGCAGGAAACGTTCGAAAGTTTGGTTAAACTTTGTGAAAAAGGATGATTGCATTGCCAAATGCAATACATGTAGTAAAGACATTTCGTGTAAGGGAGGAAGTACGTCTAATATGATGGAACATTTGCTTCAACATGGTATCAATCTGAGGGAATGCACCGTGTTTAATTCTCCCAGCCGCGAGTCCTGTTACAACTCACCAGACACAGCTAATAGCAATAGCAGCGTCTCACACTCAGGTACAAAACACAGAAGCAAAGACATTCACCTTCAAATTAGAGCCACATAATTCAGTTTTGTTTAATTTTTTTTTTTTTTTTTTAAATAGTGATCACAATTAAATACATTCAGGCAGCTACAGGACAACATGTTGTAGTTTATTTAAAATTATATTAATTTGAATCATTCATTCAATCACTTTTTTAAAAGTTAATTAATTCAGGGTTTTATTCATAAATACTTATTTAGTTAATGGACGATCCACCGTTTTGAACGACTCTTGAATTAATGATTCAATGAAAAAATCATTTTTAAACAGTCACTTGTTGCCACCTAGTGGAGTACTAATGTATTCAATATTTTTATTTGAAGAGACTCCTTTCACTGTAGCCATGAAGGGCAAGATGAGCAAGGAGAAAGTGGATGAATGTCACAGGGTGCCAGGCTTCGTCCTAGACCTTCCATTCACCAAAGATCCTCTGAATCCAACTGGTTCTCTTTCATCAAGACAATATCAGCAAAGATTTCATCAGGACAGTTTTAATTCAAATGAGCGAGACATGCAAGTATCAAACTTAGTCTCATTATTTGATACATTAAGTATCCTTACCTCTTTTAAAGAAGGGCCTGTTAAAACTAAACTGATAGTTTGCTCAAGGCTGTTGATCTGCTGAATTTCAAACAATGCTGTAACTTCTTGCTTTCCTGTACTCTGCTTCAGCTCTCTCTTTCTTTTGGTAAACTATGCATGTATGTGTGTGAATGTTAGAGTAGTTAAGTGTTTAGTCCAGTTAATAAAGTCTTGTTCATGTCACACGTAAAGTTGTCCGTGTTTCATGCTCATACTGGAGTCCCTATTCATGCAGATCTTGACTACATGCTCTGAGCAGTACTGTACATAAGATTGTTATTTCTCATAACCTGGAAATGAACATTTCTTAGAATTAATAAACAATTAACACTGAGTGTTCATTGGCCAAACAGGTTAATTGATTGTAATATTAATTTTATTACATTAAGTTAATTTTATTAACTGATCCAAATATTTATAATTAATTATGATACTAAAAAAAAGAGCTTTTTGGCAGCAAACCCACCAGATGGGTTTGGTGCACACATGGATAAAAAGTACCCCATGCCCACGGTTAAATATACTGCTGGATCTTTAAAGCTGTGGGCCTATTTTTCTGCTGGAGGTCCTGGACATCTTGTTCAGATACATGGTATCATGGATTCTATCAAATACCAACAGATAAAACATAAAAACCTGACGGCTAGAAATCCAGTTGGATCTTCCATCAGGACAATGATCCAAAACAAACAACAAATCCAACACAAAAATGTGTCACTGAGCACAAAATGAAGCTTCTGCCATGGCCATCCCAGTCCCCTGACCTGAACCCTATAGAAAATGAGTGAACTGAAGAGAAGAAGCACCAACATGGAGCTGGGAATCTGAAGGATCTGGAGAGATTCTGCATGAAGGAATGATCTCTAATCTATTGTCAGGTGTTCTCCAAATTCATCAGGCATTATAGGTGAAGACTCAGAGCTGTTATCTTGGCAAAAGGAGGTTGCAAAAAGTATTGAATAAAAGGGTGCCAATAATTGTGGCCAACGTGTTTTGGAGAAAAACATTTATTTCATAATGTGATTTCCCTCCCCACTTTCAATTCTTTTCCTTCAATGAAAGGTTAGAATTTTGCTAATTTTATGAATTTAAGATCAAAAGGATAAACAATGCAGATTTATTTTTATAGTCATCTTTGATCATATTTACCAAGGATGCCAATAATTCTGACCACGGTCGAATGACTTAGACCATCATTAAGCTTCTGACAGCTCTTTCAGTATTTATTTAAAAATATTTTCCCTCAAAGTTTGAGTTAGAAAAGTTTGCTTGAGTGCAATTATAAACACAATGAGGCTGTGAAAGCGGGATAGTGAGTCGATGAGTTTACCTGTTCAGTGTGATAATGTTTAATGTCCCTACAACTTCTGTAGTCCCATTTAGACACTTGTTATTAACCACCTTTATCAAGACAAGTAAAAGCTTTAACAAAATCACAAGAGGGTATTATGTTGTAGGATTAAACGTGAAAATATCTTAAGCTTGTTTTCACCACAAACCTTATTTCAGGCATTTAACTAAAAACCCATTGACTTCAGGACGAAGGTCCTTCATGGAACCGGAGGTGCTATAATGCTAACTCATTTCTGGGTTTGGGCCTACAAACATACATGATTCCTGCAGCACTCTATGAGCATGAGATGATAGACATGAACATGTGACCTAGCTGATATAAACCCACAAGCCACAGTGTCATACAATTTAACCTTATTATGTATTAATATTAAATGTTATGTTAAATGTCACTCTTTTTACTGCAGTGAATATTTTCTGGGTTGGCTTGTTTTTGAAAGTCAGTAAATTATGACAGATTTTTCATTTTTGAGTGAACAATTTCTTTTAATGCAAATTAGACACAATTAATTAAACAATAAACATGTAAGTAAACAGACAGAACACAATGCAACTTATTAATTAGAGCTACATGAAGAATCATAAAGCTTCTCATCCGGCACAAAGTGATGGCACAAATGAACCATTTATATGACCCAAATCAATATACTCAATTCAAATTAATGAATTTGTTATTGGTTGTGAAAATTCCAGGAAGACGCTTGCTGTAAAAGGCATTTATTTAGGATGAACAGGAATGTTTGATTTCAGTTATGAGTGTCTGTAGGATCCAGACTGCATAGATAATCATACACACATAACACAAGGTCAACGACGACCACGCCGATTACGGCGCTGCCTGACCTTAACTTCCCCAATGAAATCTGACCATTCCATGCCTTGAATGATCTCAATGAGGCCTTGGCTGATGCGGAAGGTGCAGTTCTCATCGAAGCGCCCCTGCCCTAAGTGATGTGTCACGTAAATCCTGTCAAACCATTTGTCATTACAGTCTGAATTGACTGAAACAACAATACGATCTGCGTTGCTCGCAGGCACATCATGCTCGTAATTCTTTGTAACATAATGAGGCATTGCGCCTGGATGTCTCAGGTTGCCCAATTCATAGTAAGGTAGGCCAGAATCAGGAAGAAGTTCTTCTGAATTATGGAACGGATGGAAACCAAAATCTCTATCTTCGGGGTCGCATCGTGCAATCATATTACCGTCTTCATCAATTTCAACACATTCATCAGCAAACCACCACAGCAGAATGAGACCATGTCTGGGATACGGCTGACCAAACTCAGTGTCTCTCAGATGGGCCAGTTCATTCAGTGTTCTCAGTCGAACCATTCTGTGTCTAGAAAACAGTGACAGAAAAAAAGTAGTAAATAGGACTGTACTACAGTGTAAAAATAATATTTACCTGGACTTTATCTAGAATATATACTACTATCTATAGCCTATTTATTACAAGTATGGTGGTGTAATATGTACTATAAATAATTAAATTAAGATGTATTCATGAAAATATTTTTATAGATGTTTATATTATTTATATATTAAACATGTATATTATAATATAATATAATATAATATAATATAATATAATATAATATAATATAATATAATATAATTCAGAGGGACCATAATAGAGCACTAAAATAAATCAGTTAACAATTATTGTGCATATTGACCACACTGTAAACCCTAACGCTCAAAATACTTAATTCGTTTGAGTAGGACAAACTTAAATTAAACAAATTAATTCAGTTAAATTAACTGTTATGAGTATTTAAAACTTTCTTTTACTTTTGAGTTCACAGCACTGACATATTTCAAGTAAACTAAATTGTTTTGCCCATGCTTTGCCCATGGCACTATGGCACTAACTTAATATGATTGAGTTGAGTTGCAGCAGATTTCTAATTCCCAGCATGCTTTGCATCAGACTGTATAAATGTTGAAATTAAGTGTTATTTTGTGTGTTTTTGCATAAGATTAACATAAGGAGACATAAGTTAGTGTTTAATGTTGTGTTATGTTGGGATTGACAGTGGATTCTGTTATGTTAGTTTTGTAGGGTTACCATTCTGGTGAAGAGTAGACCGTGTGGTTAGGTTGAGGATGGGCTGCAAAACTTTTAAGACCACATATACTGTATGTTGTTTGATTACATACATACAAGTATATATTGACAGTCTCTTTGATAGTTATAATAGCATGTGTTTTTTGCTAACTAACATTTAACCAAGATCTGAATGTGATGTTTATGTAAATTAGCTATATGTACTTGAGCGGGGCGAGGCTGAGAACTGTGGGAGCGAAGGAATGCCAGTGATGTGTTTGTTAACGAGAGATGCCTGTGCACCACACCGGCCTTGCTCCACCTCCACGGCTCTCAGCCCCGCCCCACTTGTCACAAAAAAATTAAGTTAGTTAACTTAAATGTTTTGAGGTAATAAGTTTCCTCAAATGTTTTGAGTATTCTGAACTTATTGAGTTTTACAGTGCACAAATTCCTTGAAGAAGACTGAAATTGCAATATTTCTTTCATTTGCTTTTAACTTGGCACATATTTAAAAAGTGTTCTGTGAGTATCTATCTATCTATCTATCTATCTTCAGATATTGATCACTTAAACAAGTGTGCAGGTAGATGAAAATGTAAAACAAATTTAAACTGCACCAAACACAGATCCTCCAAAAGTCTGATCTTGAGCTCAACTGTGAATCGTTCTGTATACTATATTCTGTATATTATGAATAAACAAGTAAACAAAATAAAATGAGTCAAAAAGGAGAACCAGTAAGACCAAATTTAATTATATTATTATTTTATTTAACAGCCAGTTTCAATCTAGTCTGTTTTACTGGACCAACGAGTGGACACAGTAGGTTTCATTTCTCTTTAAACACACACCCACAGTAGCTACAGCCCATCTGCGATAGGCTACAGACTGCAAGTCGGAGAGGATTTCGGCGCAAAAGTTTTCGACGGCACAGCTGTTTGGCGTTGTTTAATAACGGCAACATCCGTTGTGTAAAATGATCCTATGATGTAATTAAAGTTGGTCTCAGTAACAAAAAGCAATACAAATCAGACAAACAGAACACAGCATACTGTACCTTGTTCACGCGCTGTGAGGAGATCTGCGTCTGTGCAGCTCACGCGCTCACTTTTTTCTTCATGTGTCTGTTAGTGGGCGGTGAAAAACACAAACTTGGACGATTAGAGAAACATTTCTGTGAAACTCAACTTGAGACTCGTGAATTTCAACCTAAAGTTGAAAAAGAAATAATTGGCCAGTCTTTTAAATTACTAAATAAACAGAATGAAAAAATAGGTAATTGTTAAAGACTGCAGAAATGAAAAAAGTTCCAGTTGTTTTTTATTCAGCTTTTTTTCTCTCTCTCTCTCTGTTTTCCCAGTGTTAAAAGTAAAAGTTTAAGTTATGACTGTAATTATTGAACAGGTTATTGTCCAGGAAGAAAGTGAAACTAATTTAATATGGTCCTTTTGGGACAACAAAAAAGTTAAATTCATTTAAAACATATTGGTCTTTTGTGACAACAAGCCCCAAGAGGAGGTTTTGTGTACCAATTCACAGTGAGCAGAGGTTAAATAGTAAATGCAAATGTGAGTCAGAAGCATAGAAATGAATAAATAATAAGCACCTCAGTTCTTCCGTAGTTCAATGGGGAGGGAGGGAGAGAGAGGTCAGCTGACTATCTAGGAAACAGAAACTGAAGCAGACAGACAGCAGTGTGAGTGTGTTCAAGGGAGGAAACACACTCTGCATACACACACACACACACACACACACACACACACACACTGGACATAGTTTGAATCATATTTGATTTCATTACTCTTTACTTTGCCGTTGCAGTAATCTTTTTATTTCCAGACTTTTTGCTCATTCACTGTAAAAAAATAAATAAATAAAAAAAATATATATATATATTGCAATGGTAATTTTTGCTCAATATCAGAGGTCTTGATCTTGACAAACAGTTATAGGCACGATTTCACAGACAGAGCTTAGACTAAGCCAGGATTAGGCCTTTAAGTAGCTTTTATATACATGCTAAAAAAAAAGCATTACTGGTGTGCATCTTGAGACAAATCAATGACACTGACATATTTTAAGATATGTCAGTGCAGTTAAAACAGCTCAAACATGCATTTCAGTCTGAGACTATAACTTAAGTCTTGTCTTATTATTCATATTAAAATGAGTTAAGATTTATATTTCATCACACAAACACATACAATCAATTAGTTTTTGGAGATTTGATACTACACAGGATATATGAAATAAGTCACACAACAAATTTAAACACAGATCTAGAGAAGCTTAATTACAATAAACCATGTCTGTATAACTATTGAGAGGATGCATAGTTATAGTGAATATTCAGATTGATATTAATATCAAACCTTAAAGTTTTACATTTTGTCCTTCCCTATACATTTTAATTATTTGTTTTCATCATTGCAAGGATCATTCAAAAGAAACATGGAATGCTCAACATCATATTGTAAATCTATGTAAAGACAAGCATTTATGTGCATTTTAATGATTGCTTTCAAAATTTGCTGGACAAACAGTTGTAAATCAAACTATTTTTTCATGAAAAATACAAATGAAAAGGCAAAAATGACCAGCACAAGAAGCAAAAAAGCACAAAGAGTGCAGTCATTCCAGGAAGAGTCTGGTGACCTTTGACTCTGCAGCGACTGAAGTGAAGCTGTCAACTGTGAGTGTATGTTGGAATTGTGATTGAAATATATCTGATTAGGATTTGGATCATTCATAGTTTTTCTGAGGAATTCTGCACGGTTTAACCCTTTCATTTCCTTCAGAAGATGAATGCTAATGCAGTAAGTGTGATTCTGGTCAAAGTTCACCACATCTGAGTGTCGTGTCACATAAATGCTGTCAAACCTGTTCCACCTTGAGTCAAAGGAGACAATGATGCGATCAGTGTTGCTTTCACTTAACCATCCTGTGTATTTCTCAGTGACATACCGTGGCAGTGAGCTAGTGGTGCTCAGGTTGCCCACCTCATAGTACGGGAGATTAGAGTAAGGAAGAAGTTTGTCCCAATTATAGAATCGGTGGAAACCAAAAGCTCCATTTTCAGGGTTGCACAGAGCAATCATACGACCATTGGAGTCGATCTGAACACAATCATGAGCAAACCACCACAGCAACTTCAGACCGTGTCTGGGATGCGGCTGACCAAACCTGGACTCTCTCAGGTTGGACAAATTATACAGGGTTCTCATAATGATCCTGATGGGAAAAAAAAAAGAAAAAGTTCACTCTCAGAAAAAAGGTACAAAAGCTATCACTGGGCAAGTGACAGCCTTTGTATACCTTTTTTTCTTAGAATATAAAGAATAGAAGAGGTTTTACTCCAACAATAGTGCACTTGTAGTTTAAAGAAAGATTTGTAGTGATTTTTTTAAATGAAATACACAATTACAGAAAAGAAATGCACATGAAAAAATGTAAGAACAAGATGAACCATAAAGTTTGGGTAAAACACATCTGCTGGTCACTTACACAGAACTAAAAGTAGAAAGATCTCTGTAGCAACAGAAAGGCCTCCAAGATCCTCCAAGACACTTACAGTGAGTTGAGTGAGATCAACCACTAATCTATTCTGTAGTGACAAGATTTTGTAAAAAATAAAAACAAGCAAGACCAGATTGTCCAATTTTTTTCCATTCATATTACTTGGTAATGGATTCAAATGCATAACCTGCATTCAAAAATCAATAAAGCAAAACAATGCTTTTAGTCTAAAATACTTGTTCTTTGTTTACTTTCAAAATTGTGTAATGCAGTTCAATTATTACATAAAATAAATAAAATAAATAACTGGTGTTATGTAGGCTACTTAAACAGAAAAGTTTTTCACAATGCGGTATGCAATGCTGCTATAATGTTAATAATTGTGGTTTAATAGTAGCTATATCTGCTATTAAACACATTATAAAATTAATTCACCTCACCTTGTTGAAGTGTTCACACTCTGACACGTCTTTGTGTGGTTTATGCAAAGATCTGCAAACAAAAACTGATGTTGTTCCTTGTCAGTGTCGGGGGCGGAGAGACTCCATGGGGAGTTCACATTTCACATTTAACACCAGACTAACATTTTTTCACAAATTTCGCAATGCAACAAAACTGAACGTCTTTGAAATCTCATAACAAAACAATACTGACTGTTACTGAAATCTCATAAAGGAATAAAACAATGAAATCTCGCCATTGAAATCTTGTAACTGACACTGAAAACCAACCGTCATTAAAATGGTCACAAAACAAAACCAATAATAATACTTCAGGTCGTTCTTACAACTTACTTGGAAGCACTCTAAATACATTAAAAAATACAGAAAAACATTAATATTGTGAAATATTTTCATTGTCATTGAAATCTCATAACGGAACAAAATTGACTGTCATTGAGATCTAAAGAAACAAAACCAAGCAGCATTGAAATTTTGGAATGAAACAAAACCAATCGTCTTTGAAATCTCGAAACGAAAACAAAACCGACTGTCATCGAAATCTCATAATGGAACAAAACCGACCGTTACTGAAATCTTGCAAAGAAACAAAACCGACCATCCTTAATCTCATAATGGAGCAAAGCTGATCGTCATTGAAATCTCATAATGGAAAAAAATAACTTTCATTGAAATCTTGTAACCAAATAAAACCGACACTGAAAACCAATCGTCATTGAAATCTTGTAACCAAATAAAACTGACACTGAAAACCGACCATCTTTGAAATCTCGTAACTGATACTGAAAACCAATCGTCATTGAAATCTCGTCACAAAACAAAACCAACAGCTTGAATCATTTCAGACTTGACTGTCATTGAAATCTCACAATTGAACAAAACTGACCATCATTGAGATCTCGTAACTGAACAAAACTGACCATCATAGAAATCTCGTAACAGAACAAAACCAACAATCATTCAAATCTTGTTAAGAAACAAAGCCGACCGTCATTAAAATCTCATTAGGGAACAAAAAAGAGTGGTACTGAAATCTTATAAAGGAGCAAAATTGACTGTCATTGAAAACTCATAACCCAGCAAAACCAATGGTCATTGCAATCTCGTAACAGTCTCATACCGTATTGAGATCTCTCTCTTAATAATAGTCTGTTATAGAATGCATTGTGGCATTAAGCATGTCACCATTGTTGAGATTTATATGTCTACGAGGGTCTATGGTTGGAAAGATGTTTGAGAAGCCCTGCAGCGGTCAACCTGAAGCTTTCACTTGCACACCCACTGAAGGTAAGCAGGGTTGAGCTCAGTCTCTATCTGGATGGGAGACCTTCTAGGAGACTGGGTAGCTACTGGAAGAGGTGTTAGAGAGGCCAATGGGTCTGATCAACCTGTGGCTTAAGTGGGTCCTAATGCCCCAGTACAGTCGCAATAAGCTGTACTGTATAAAGGGTGTAACCCTGGTGTAAAATAGTCCATACAACACATCACATACCGCCCAACGCCCCAGTACAGTCACCATAAACTGTACTGAATAAAGGGTTAAAATAAACCCCAGAAAATAAGGGGTGTAACCCTGGGGCAAAAATAATCCCTACATTACACACATACTATACAAGAAAATAGTTTCACATCACAAATGATATATTTTATGTCGTTCTTACAACTTACTTGGAAGCACTCTAAATACATCAAAAATACAGAAAAACATTAATATTGTGAAATATTATTACAATTTCATTGTCATTGAAATCTCAGAACAGAACAAAACCGACTGTCATTGAGATCTCGTAATCGAACAAAACCGAACATCAATGAAATTTCATGAAGGAACAAAACCGACCGTCATTGAAATCTAGAAGTGGAATAGAACCAATCATCATTGAAATCTCATAACAAAACAAAACCATTGAGATCTCGTAAAGGAACAAAATTGACTGTCATTGAGATCTAGTAAAGAAACAAAACCAAGCAGCATTGAAATTTTGGAATGAAACAAAAACGATTGTCTTTGAACTCTCTAAACGAAAACAAAACCGACTGTCATCGAAATCTCATAATGAAACAAAACCGACCGTTACTGAAATCTTGCAAAGAAACAAAACCGACCATCCTTAATCTCATAATGGAGCAAAGCTGATCGTCATTGAAATCTCATAATGGAAAAAAATAACTGTCATTGAAATCTTGTAACCAAATAAAACCGACACTGAAAACCGACCATCTTTGAAATCTCGTAACTGACACTGAAAACCAATCGTCACTGAAATCTCGTCACAAAACAAAACCAACAGCTTGAATTGTTTCAGACTTGACTCTCATTGAAATCTCACAATTGAACAAAACTGACTATCATTGAGATCTCGTAACTGAACAAAACTGACCATCATTAAAACAAAACCAACAATCGTTAAAATCTTGTTAAGAAACAAAGGCGACCGTCATTAAAATCTCATTAGGGAACAAAACAGAGTGGTATTGAAATCTTATAAAGGAACAAAATCGACCGTCATTGAAATCTTAGAATGGAACAAAACCGACCGTCATTGCAACATCAAAAGCCAGCAAAACTGACCGTCATTGAAATCTCATAACCAAATAAAACAGACATCATTGAAATCTTGTAACCGAATAAAACTGACCGTCATTGAAATCTCATAACAGTCTCATACCTTATTGAGATCTCTCTTTTAAAAATGGTCTGTTATAGAATGCATTGAGGCGTTAAGCATGTCACCATTGTTGAGATTTATATGTCTACGAGGGTCTATGGTTGGAAAGATGTTTGAGAAGCTCTGCAGCGGTCAACCTGAAGCTTTCATTTGCACATCCTCTGAAGCTGGGTTGAGCTCAGTCTCTATTTGGATGGGAGATCTTCTAGGAGACTGGGTAGCTGCTGGAAGAGGTGTTAGAGAGGCCAATGGGTCTGATCAACCTGTGGCTTAAGTGGGTACTAACAGTTGCAATATGCTGTACTGTATAAAGGGTGTAACCTTGGTGTAAAATAGTCCATACAGCACAAACTACCCAACGCCCCAGTAGAGTCACCATAAACTGTACTGAATAAAGGGTGTAACCCTGGGGCAAAAATAATCCCTACATTACACACATACTATGCAGGTAAATAGTTAGTTTCACATCACAAATGATAAAATACTTCATGTTGTTCTTACAACTTACTTGGAAGTACTCTAAATACATCAAAAATACAGAAAAACATTAATATTGTAAAATACTTTTACAATTTCATTGTCATTGAAATCTCATGAAGGAACAAAACCGACTGTCATTGAAATCTCGAAGTGGAATAGAACCAATCGTCATTGAAATCTCATAACAAAACAAAACCGTCAACCATTGAGATCTCGTAAAGGAACAAAACCAAGCATCATTGAAATTTTGGAATGAAACAAAACCGACTGTCATCTAAATCTCATAATGGAACAAAACCGACAGTCACTGAAATCTTGAAAAGAGACAAAACCAACCATCCTTAATCTTATAATGGAGCAAAGCTGATCGTCATTGAAATCTCGTAATGGAAAAAAATAACTGTCATTGAAATCTTGTAACCAAATAAAACCAACACTGAAAACCAACCGTCAGGGAGGCCAATGGGTCTGATCAACCGGTGGCTTAAGTGGGTCCCAATGCCCCAGTACAGCTGTAATACGCTGTATTGTATAAAGGCTGTAACCCTGGTGTAAAATAGTCCATACAGCACATCAACAGAACAAAACCAACTGTTATTGAGATCTCATAATTGAACAAACTGACCATGAAATCTCGAAGTGGAACAGAACCAATCGTCACTGAAATCTTATAACAAAACAAAACCGTCAACCATTGAGATCTAGTAAAAAAACAAAACCAAGCATCACTGAATTTTTGCAATGAAACAAAACCAATCGTCTTTGAAATCTCGTAACGAAACAAAACCAACTGTCGTTGAAATCTCATAACGGAACAAAACCGACTGTCACTGAAATCTCGCAAAGAAACGAAGCCGACCATCCTTGAAATATCATAATGGAGCAAAGCTGATCGTCATTGAAATCTCGTAATGGAAAAAAAAGAACTTTCATTGAAATCTTGCAACCAAATAAAACCGACACTGAAAACCAGCCGTCACTGAAATTGAAATAGTGTGTTCGTATGTAGTTATTTTTGTATATATTCAGAGTTTTGTGCTAATGAGCGGTTTATGAGTTAATTTTTAATGGCAGGGTTTATGCTTGATGTTTTATTGAAAATGTTTGGTCACCATTTTGGTGGTCAGTGGTTCCTTTAGTTGGCAGTTTGACTTTTGCCTTTTTGTGTGAGGTTGTGGTCTTTGTAATAGTGTTTATCAAAACACATCATTTGTTGTAAAGAAAACCAGAAACAAAATGATAGAGTGATATATTTCACCATCATAAAGCAAAGTCATTTACTAATTGTTCTCCTAGGCAAAAGTGCATATTTGTTTTTATTAAGTAACATTCACCAATGATATTTTCCAGCTACAGATCAGACATTCTGAATCTTCACTTTTAAAGTGCAACTTAAAAAAAAAAAAAAAAACTTTAGACACACAGACATCAAGAATCAGCATATGAATCTCAACAATGGTGACATCCTTCATGCCGCAATGCATGCTGGGAGCCACCATAGTACATAACTCATGACCCCCAGCATGCATTGCGGCATGAAGGATGTCAAACTGCCCAACTCAAGGAAACACTGACCAAGGAAACTGGTGACCAAACATTTTCAATAAAACATCAACATCTAAACCTCTGTTAATTCTCAAAAAGAACTTCTGCTGAGATCTTGAGAGATTGATTGTCTTCTTTTATCTTCAGTTGATTTCAGGCTGTGTAGCTTTAAGTCATTTGTAGTTGTGTTTCATTTTCTGAGAGTGTAAGCATGATGTGAACCAACATCAAATTTAAACCCTGATTCGATGCCATTACCGTTGATTTTTTGTTGAAATTTTAACATTGATTCAACATTAATTGCAGGTGCAAAAGTGACATTGATTCAATGCAGTTAACGTTGACACATTAACATTGATTCAACATTATTTCGATCATTGATGCTATCTGGTTAGTTAGCACAAATAATTTATTTACACAGTTCCAAACCCGTAAGACCTTCGTTCATCTTCGGAACACAAGATTTTTTGAGGAAATCCGAGGGTTTATGAACAACACATACTGCAGGCATCAACGTCATTGCACCTTTCAAGGCCCAGAAAGGTAGTGCAGACATCTTTAAAATAGTCCACGTGCTTACAGTGGTTCAACCTTAATGTTATGAAGCAACAAGAATACTTTTTGTGCGCAAAAACAAAACAAAAATAACGACTTTATTCAACAATTTCTTCTCTTACGCTGTCAGTCTCCTACGCTGTTTATGTAGTGAACAAAGGTTCCCGGTTCTACATCAGAATGGTATCTCATTATTGTTCGAGATGCATCAGCGCTGATCGGTCTGTGTAGCGCCGATGCATCTCGAACAAGCCTATAGGTTGGCTCCTGCATCAGCATCACACGCATGCGTTGTGGTTCTCACATGAACAGCGCAAAGTATTCTGAAAGTATTCTCGTCGCTACATTACATGAAGGTTGAACCACTGTAGTCACGTGGAGTATTTTAACGATGTCTTTAATACCTTTCTGCACCTCAAAAGGTGCAATGACGTTGCAGCCTATGTGTGGTTCAGAAATTCTCGGATTTCATCATACATCGATCAACCTTGACCTCAGCGAGACACGTTAATTGACGTCACTTCCAAGATGTCGGGGCGTCCTGATTCCAATGAATATGAACGTAAAAACAAACTTTAACATTAGACATTTATGCTGCCTTCAAGTCCTGTCAGAAATTTATAATTCCCACTTCTGAAGTCGTGATTAAAAGCTCATCGCATTCAAAAATGTGCAATTTTGAGAGCGTGTGAAGGCAGCATAAGTCCATGTAATGTTACCTTCGTTTTTGCTTTTTGTCAGCTGTTTTTAAAGCGATTTTATGTTATTTTTATTCTATTTTGCAATAATTGACACAAAAACACGATATGCATGTTATCATGTGGACAACATGTAAACTTGACGTATGAGTGACTGGAATTCAGTGAGGTCTGAAGTGGGATTTTTAATTTGGGATATTCCCACGCCCAACCTCGTCTGGAACGCAGACAGCATTAGTACTTATTTAAATGAAGTATCTACTCAGGGATTATGTGGTTTCGAACGCATCCTTTGAATTGGAACAGTACTTGGGCAGCGACTGATGACGTTTCACAATTCCACAAGAACGCATATTGAGAAACGAGGAAGGTGTCCATCAAAGTGAAAGTAAAATCCATCGGCCTATGCTGGCATTTTCTCAGAGGTGTAAAGTCCAGGGGCCAGAAAGTAAAAGTCCTGCCATATTTTTTATTCCACCCACTGAAGCGGTGTTAAAGTTAATGAGATAATTAAGTGATAAATTGAGTGATGATTGACCATTATTGAAGACACCTGATGTTAACAAGCAGAATCACCAAAGAAGAAAATCACAATTTTTAAGTCACCATCGTGGAGATGAGTGTTTGCTTTAATTGAGCTCTTGACCCTTGACTTTTTAACATTAGATTTTGTTTGGGCTGTTATTTGAGTTATAACAGCCAGACAAGTAAAGAGAAAAAATGACCAGGTGGGGTTCTGACCAAAAAAAAAAAAAAAAAAAAAGTCATTCATTTAGAGACACAGACATCAAGAATCAGCCTGTGAATCTCAACAGTGGTGCGGATAATAAAGCATGTTGCAGTACATTCTGGGAGCCACCAATCAAAATTCATCCATGGCTCCAATCATGCATTGCTGCATGAATAAATTATGAGCTTAATTGTCTTAGTAATTTCCTTTATTGTCACTATTTTTTTTTTTCTGTTTTTATGTGACTTTTTAGTAGCTTTTTTCTAATGTTCAGAGTTGATCTGTTTATCAGAATATGTTGCTTGTCGCCGTTGTTGAGATTCATACGCTGATTCTTGATGTCTGTGTGTGCCTAAAAGAAAGTTGTTGTTTTTATTTATTCAGAACAGCCTTTGTGAAATCCTTTGGATTATATTGAAAAGCTGATCTTCTGCTGTATAATCACAGTGCTGCTGTAATCAATAATGTAAATCTAACTCAGAGATTGGGCTCTAAATGAGCTCAGTGATTCATGTCAAATAACTACTACGTAAAAACATAACCAACACCACCTAATCATTTTTTTTTCTTTGTTTGTCTGGCTGTTACAACAGCCAAAACAAAATCTAATGTTAAAAAGTCAAGGGTCAAGAGCTCAACTAAAGCAAACACTCATCTCCACGATGGTGGCTTAAAAATTGTGATTTTCTCCTTTGGTGATTCTGCTTGTTAACATCAGGTGTCTTCAGTAATGGTCAATCATCACTCAATTTATCACGTAATTATCTCATTAACTTTAACACCGCTTCAGTGGGTGGAATAAAAAATATGTCAGGACTTTTACTTTCTGACCCCTGGACTTTACACCTGTGAACATTTGCAACGGACAGTTACACGAGTTTCATCAGGAATAAAGCGCCAGTTGTGAAATGTCAATCACCTCTGTGAGCAGTAATTCAGGCAAAAGGAGCCCCAACTAAGTATTGAGTGCTGTACATGCTCATACTTTTCATGTTCATACTTTTCAGTTGGCCAAGATTTCTAAAAATCCTTTCTTTGTATTGGTCTTAAGTAATATTCAAATTTTCTGAGATACTGAATTTGGGATTTTCCTTAGTTGTCAGTTATAATCATCAAAATTAAAAGAAATAAACATTTGAAATATAATATACAAGTTTCACTTTTTGAATGGAATCAGTGAAATATATCAACTTTTTGATGATATTCTAATTATATGACCAGCACCTGTAATATTATTTGAACTAGTCAATCTTCTGAACAGATGTGTCAGCAGCAATGTGTATGTTACTGTCTGTTTTATTTTACTGGCAGCTATGAATTTTGGTGAAAATGGAGCCACTATAGAGACATTATCATCAACACTGAAGTCACGGTGACCTTTATTGCAGTTTATTGTATATAAATGTACATGAATAAAATCTACTAAAATCTTTATTTTTTTATTTATTTTTTTTCACCAGCAATCTCAGTGAAGCAAGCAGCTCAGCACAATCACTACATTAACAGTACAGTAAACTTCAGCTGAGTTTATCCTGTTTTTGGGGACCTTGATGTTTCATAGGTTTCAGTTATGATGGTTTCTAATGTCTGTCAAAAGTCTACCTGAGATTTGATTGAAGCTCAGCTGAAGAGGATATTTGCCATTGTCATGTTATTATTTATCTGTCTTTGTTGTATGTGGGAAACAGCATTGGGGGTAACGCTTTACAAGTAACTTGAGTTATGTAATCAGATTACTTTTTCAAGTAAGTAGTAAAGTAACGCATAACTTTTTCATTCTACAACAAAATATCCAAGTTACTTTTTCAAATAAGTAACAAGTAATATTTTCACCTTTATTGACTGACAGCTCTCCTGTCCCCATGTTGAGAGAAATAAAGTGCAGAGGTGTTGTGTGCGCTGTGTGAACATGATGGTTATTGTAGTTCTAGACTAAATGTGGACATGCATTTACTCATCTCACTTGCACAAAAACATTCAGTATTCCTCAAAATTAATAAAAACAGTGAAATTACAATCTCTGAATTTTACACAAACCTGTAATAATTAACTATATTAAATTACACAGATATACTTTGTATTTAATCTCACTTTATTAACCAATGTCTTTGCTGCTGACCTTCCATGATCTAATTCAACCATATTAATAAGCAAAAATTACTTTATATTAGATTTAGAAATAAGAGTGTTGAACTTCCTTTTCCAGGAAGAACTTTTTTTCTTGTTATTAAAAAAATAAGGAAGCCCAGCCCAGGTGAGAAAAAGTAATGCAAAAGTAATGTAACATTACTTTTCATAAAAAGTAACTAACACAATTAGTTTTTTAGGGAGTAACGCAATATTGTAATGCATTACTTTTAAAAGTAACTTTCCCCAACACTGGTGTGAAAGGCAAATGGTTATGATTAAGGTGCAAATTTGTCATCACATCACCACAAGTTAGCCTATACTCTTCAGAAACGGTGCTACCATAAGTATACATTGAATCAGTTATTCCTTTCAGCACAAGCGCCTAAGTAAATAAGGCTAATTAGATCATTTCTGAGGGTACGTTTACACGACAATAATGTACTAAAAACGTAAAAGTTATTTCTTTGTGCAGATGACAACTTTATCAAAACTATCCCTATTCACACAGATCTGTGAAACCCAGTGCACTGGCTGATGAGACCCAAACACCACAACCAAACTTTGTATAATAGAAAGTTTTAATTTCATGTTTTAACACAGGCATCATGTCAAGATACTTAAAAATGAAGAATACCTTTGTTTAAACCTTCATTTAAACTCACAGACACACTTGCACAGTCACTCTTTTGCAGACATACCTCAAGCTGCAGTGTATAAGAAAAATTAAGATATTAATGTACAGCAAATTTCTCCTCAAATCTAAGTGTTATAAATAAGGTCTGATGTTGTCATGATTGAGCCATTTCACAGGGAAATGTCACCACACAATGAGGTCCCTGTCCTGGCTCCTGACCCTAACAGAAGCTAAAATACATAAACCTGATCGCCTTTATTGACAAATCTATGGACAACAGTTTTATTACCATTAAACATTATTCTTAGCTATTGTGACTCTTATTACAAGAAAGGAAAAGTGACCCGACCTCACCCGCCAACACATAATCACACATAAAACTGCTCATTCACAAATACACTAACAGTCCGACTGCCACGTCACTTCTACCTGGACAGGGATGTGATCCTGGAAAAAAAACAAAACAGATATGTCAATCTAAATGAAAAGACCCAAATGACCTGATCGCTGCTTCTCTTTCTCTCATCTGATTACATATATCTTACACTGAACACTAAAACCAAACATTATAAAACAGAATGTCTTCTAGGAATACCTAATATTTATGATATATTTGCAAAAAAATCTACTTTTAATCATTTAGATTAAAAGTACATGCATGTATGTATTTTTATGTATTAAATACAGAACTAAAATGTTATTTGCTCTGAAATAGTTTTTTTTTTTTTTTTTTTTTTACATTTTCATACTTCATATATATATATATATATAAAAAATGCGTGTGTATATTTTTTATATTATTCTCAAAAGATAAATGGATAAATAAAATGATTCTTGTTAGCTAGATAGAGACACTTTTTATTTTAACTAATATACTAAGAATAATTGGAATCACAAATATAAACAGGCCATATATCTCAAATATATATGAGTCAGCCCTAATGTCTTCTTCATTTATTTCCATTTTAAAACTTGAGCTTGTGTGTGTTTCTGTGGTCAAACTCACTGTAGTTTCTCCTGCAAGAGCTCGAGTCTCTGCCGGTCCACGTATCGAGAGAACAGCGACACTAGGTTTGGAGGAGTGAACAGCGGTGACGAGAGCGCAGAGGACGGGACCTTCAAAAGCTCCCGGGTCACAGAGAACACCAACTCAGTCCTGGAAACAGAAAGAAAAATGTGGTGGAAATTCACCTGTAAAATTACAGTCAGGCAACTCAACTTTATTTTTCTGTGACGGCGACCCAAGGCACTACCAAAGGGTACCTCAGAGAGCTACAAAAATTAGCTCTAGAATACAGAGTATTGATTTGGGAAATTCATACATTTTCTTTTATCGTTGAACAAAGTCTTTCAAAGTTGGATGGATAAATATATTATCAAAAGGCCACCAACTTTCTTTTACCATTTACTGTATGTAATCTTCTGGTTCATGCTCATTCACTTTGGTCTTCCTCAACATCCCATAATATGCTTACCTTATGCACATAATTCATTTTTAATTGGAAACATTTTAACTGACTTCCAAGACTCTCCCTAGGCTTACTGACCTTGTCTACAGAAAGAAGCATTATTCACTAGTACTTTCTGACAGTATTTGTATTTATTAGACTTGAACCATGAGAGAGAAAAGAAACAATATATCTATTAAGAGTGTGATGGAAGGAGGAGGCGCTTGTGTTCAGTTTTACATTTGAGCGCCTCAGATAACTTGAAACATTTCCATGCATCTCAGTCATTATGTGACCTTTACATGTACGGCATGACGTCCGTTGGACAGCGACCCTCTTGAAACCTTCATTCGTCCCCTTACATTCTTAAACAGCAGTTAACATTCACTATAAGCAATTACTTTGTCATTCTCCCCTAAATCCTCTGTCAGAAGCATTATTTATTGAGTGGCAATAAAAGTAGAGTCTGTTTTTAATAAATACAATAAGTAAACAATACAATAAGTTTTTTGAAATATTGATTTACACATTTGTATGCATGTCAAAAACAAAATATCTTTCATTTTAACAAGCTATGTAAGGTAATCTCTAGAGATGTGTGCAACGACTACTTTCATTAACGTTTAAATCGAAATTTTGCAACCGACTACTCTAACCCCACTAACTCCAATCATCTGAATCAACAGGCAGCGCAGGACCAATAAGTTCAAACCTAAAAGCCAACTATAAACAGATTTCATTAAATAAAAGTTAATCCACACAAGTCATCACATTAAGGTATTGTTGTTTTGTTACAATGGCAACCACATGTGTGTCCGAGTTTGAACGCTTCTAGTTTCGCAAAATCGTAAGAAAAGCTTGAGGTACGTGTACTGACAACTATACATTATTTAAGCTTATTCTTTTTGTTAGGATGCTGATATAGCAACTGTTCAAGTGTCAAATAAGTTTCATGTTTCTCCTTTAATCCGATATAAAATTTAATACAGTATTGTCCCTTCAAACTGGTACAGGGCTCTATGCTTGCATTTATTTTTAGGAGCACTTGTGACCTCAAAAACTAATGATGATGAAATACTGCAGCACAACACTTTATTTCAAGAAAGCTGAAATGACTAGCATTTATATGTGTTTAACTGGTTTAACAGACAGATGCTCACCAGCGGTTATCATCCATGAGCTGACAGTTGGGATCCGAGCTCTGCATCCTCTCTCCTTCACTCAGAATCAGATACAGCAGCGTCACGCCAAACTGACAAACACAACATCATCATTGGTTTAGTCAGTCAAAAAGGTTGACGCACTATGCCATTATAAACATTAATGAATTTGCCAGTGACACCTTGTTTTGCAGCACGAGGGGAAGCTGTCCTTCCCTGCCCTGTAGCTCCTGAAGGAGATCGGTGAGGGAGGTACTCGACATGGACTGGATTACTGCTGTGACTGGCTCCACCAACCAACACAGAACCTAAGAGAGAAAATACGCAGGTGAGGAAATTTAAGCTAAAAGCACACTCCTTTTTCTCAGTGCTTGACCTGTAAGACTTAGTATTGCATTCACAGCATTTGAAGGGTTTCTTCCTCTTATTCTCTTCACTAAGATCATCTGTCACAACTAAGATGCATCATCTGTGAATATACCTGGTCTTGTTTGTCTTTCTTGGCCAGGGCTGGAAGGTTCCTTGCTATTCCCATGACAACAGCAGCCGCCTGTGGCTGTGGCAGGAAGGGGAGGAGTCTGGAGATGAGGCGTTTCCCCTTACGCACAGACATGATCATCAAGCACTGCTCATCGCTCACTCTGCAGAAGGATGGAGAGTAGGTCTGTTATGATCGCAAACCTTCAGTAGTGATTTCACACAATTCTTGACTAAAGCAAAAACTACACTGTTTAACAAAATTGATTATTTAAAAATATGATTATATTCTTCAATTACAACAATGTGATTTTTTAAGTATCCCTCAATTAGGTAGACATTGCTTCATGTTTCACTTTTTGCTCATTCAGAAATTGCCAAAACAGTCCAGAATTTGAGTCAGAAGATCCTGGACTGGGCTTTGATTTGTTGAATCAAGCAAGTGTGTAAAGGCCCTTCTGTGGCACTCACCGGTCATCCCACTCTTTTTCTCGGAGGGAGTTGTAGAGCTGCAGCGTGTGGGTTTTATGCTGTTCTAGCAGGGCATCTCTTTGGTGCTCAGGGGTTTGCAAGAACTTCTTCTCAAAGTCTTGCACTTCTAGCAGTAGACTGTACATCTGCATAACAAAATACATAGATTTTTAATAAGAAATACAATGGCTAGAAAAAAGCTTTATTTCTATATTTACACTCCTACCTTCTCCACAGTGTAAAGGATTTGTCGTCTTTTATTCCACACTTGCTTCTCTCTTTTTTCCTGTAAAATGACAAAAATTACCAAGAAGAAAGAAACTGTGCCATTACCCAACATATACCTTTTAAATAACCCCTTTATTCATGAATAAACAGGGGACCTAAATACATGGTTGCAAGTTAAATTCTAATTTATTGTTTTAATTAAACCCTTAAAGTTGCAAACATTATTTTGTTGAGTCCTGTTGACATGATTATTGCATCAACTTAATATTGTGTGGTAATTTAAACTCAAATTTCTGCATGAATTGTTTTTTTTTTTTTTAAATGACGGGTTATTGTCTTGATAAATGGAAATTAGCCAGTGTATTTCTAGTTCTCAGCATGTGTTCGCAAATGTTGAAAACAAGTGTTTTTGTTTTTTTGTGAAAGAAAAGACCTGTTAGTGTTCAATGCTGTTATGTTTGACATTTAAGAGTTTTTTGTGGTTACCATTGTGTACCATTGTGGTAACAAGATAAAGTGATGCATGATACATGAAGGTAAACACTATTGACTCTATAAGCAATGACTGCGCTAATGCCAATGTTAAGTAATATCTTACTTGTTCATTAAAAATACATGCCAAATAAGTTACATTAAGCATGTGCTATGATAGCTGTAGATTTTAACTGAAATGGGTAAGATTAATTGGTTCCAGGGCTACAACTCAAGAAGTTGGAGCAACTCAATTTTTTTTTGAGAAATTTGAAGTTGTTTTAACTCAAAAAAAAAATTGATGCAAACTGTGTTTTTTTTTTCTTTGTTGTTGAGCTAACACATTATTGTTTGGAATGTGTGGGTCCACTTACAAGTAACCAAAAAAAAAAAAAAAAAAACATATCAAGAGAACAGCCTCATAAGTGGATTTATATAAAAGAGTCTGTGTAAAAGAGGCGGGTGTTTAGAGTTCTGACCTCATCATCACTGCGAGTGGTTACCACGGCATCAATCATTTTCCTTGGATTGTTGACACTGGAGACAGTGAGTTTTCCTAATGAGCCAGCAAACTGCACTGTGAACCAAACACAATCACACAGAGTATTAGACCATCTGAACTGATCATGTCCTGATATAAATGCACAATTAAATTGCCAATAACGAAATATTAATTGTGGACCCTGGGTGAACTTGTGAGATTTTTAAGACCGATTTTTTTTAAATAAAAGGCCACGGAGCTGCGTATTGTTTTTACCTGGACGATAGGTGTGCTCCAGTTTGGCCACCTGAGGAGTGATGAGTTTTGTGGTGTGTTCCTTCCTGTTGTCTCTGTCCCGCTCCTGGCGCTTCTCCATTTTCTCATAGTAATTCTGCAAAATAAGAGTCGTTAAGCATCATACAATGTTGCTGCTCAAATTTAAAAAAATAGAAAAAAGAACTAGTTACAGCAGTATTCGAGAATAATTTGTTTGTAAAGTTTGTAGACAAACTTTGATGTTGGCTTGAGAAAGCCTAGTCTGAAAGTTTAAAATAGTTTAACAAGCAGTAAGTTAAGAATTTAAGATTGAAATAGTTTTAAAAACTTAAAGTCTGAAGGTAAGATGCTAGGTGATTGCTAGAGAGTTGCTTGCATGTTTCAGGTAGAAACATGTTAGTGGCATGTCCCACGCTAATTGCAAAAATCACAAAGAGTTTCATTTGAAATGACATGTCAGTCTTTGTGCATATTAGTAAAAGAATGATTACCTGGTAATAGTAGTCATCCAAATATGGATCGGTGCTTTGAAGCTGCATCATTTGGATTCTCGCTACCCATTCCTTCTCTCTTTGAGTCATTAGATTGCTGTAAGGATCTCTGTTTTTCCTGTCTCCAACACCTCTCCCGCCGACGTGATCACTGAGCACATGAGACACAGAAACATTTACATGGGGCATTTCAAATCAGTGCTTGATCCAGTGAAACAGCTGACGGTACCCACCCTGAGCCTCTGTTCTGCATCCTCTGGTTGAGCATCCTGCGGTGCTGCGGGTGCAGGTGGGTGGTGTTGTGTCGGATGGGTGCGTGGCCAAGAGGAGGCCCATGGGGACCCATTCTAGGACCAGACTGCCCAAAGAATGGCCTGAAACCCCCAACACCCCCCTGTAATAATGGAGGAGCTGGACCACGCTGGAACTGACCAACCTGAAGAGCGTAGCACAAGACAAAAAGAGAGTCTGTCAGGTTTCTAAGGTATATATACACTATTAGAGTCTACTATACTGTATTAAAGTCTTATCTTACATCACTTTATGTCAAGTTTAGAAATTCTCTGATTCTCTCCTAAAATTCTACTTATACAAGAACAAAATTCTTGGTAACTGGTTTGAGGTAGGGATGTTAACGATTAATCGACGATCGATTAATTGTCGATAATACATTTAAATCGATAAAACACGCAGCTCAAACAGCAATGCACGACTAATAATAACTATGATAGGGACTGTTACATTACATTTACATTAATGAGAACACTATTTTAATAAATCGTTGTGAATTTATTGGGTTAAGTTGCTGTTTTCAGCGCGTTGTTCCAGGAAGAGCGCGTCCACAACAGGAGTTACACATTCTGACAAGCAAGCATCTGAGGCGCCGTTGGTGACACGTTGTATAGTCATTATATTTGATTATTAAATCAGTAAATTAATAAATGATCAAATCACTTCACATCAACTACTAGCCCTTTATTTAGATTAAAACCCCTTCTCATTCATTTGGTGAGGAACATGGCGTTTTGAGCAGCATTTGCACACCCTGTCATGCTGTTGACTATATGCCACTGCAGTAGACGCATATTGTAGTATTAAGGCTAACGATTAATCGATGAATTGATCGTTAATTTAAACGACGATAGATCATGGGAATGTGTAAATTGACATCCCTAGTTTGAGGATTCACTCACCTGAGAGTTGAGCAGTTGGGCTCTCTGTATCTGAGACAAAACAGGACCAACACCAGCAGGGAACGGAGGATGAGACAATGGCGAGTTCTGAAAGAGCAGAAAAAAAAAACAATGTCATTTCAACACTGTTCAAAACCATTAAAAATAGATATGAAACCATATTGTTTAACTTGAAAAAGCAAGTCAGACATTAGATGTCCCCTAAAGAGAGCCACCTCCACGTTGAGCAAATAGGCATCAAAATGCAAAACTGTTCACTTGTTTTCACTGTATTATAGCACCACCATCAGGTGGTTTTAGTTGATGTTGTGAACTGATCTGGGACTCACAGCGATGCTGAGCAGGTTGTTGGGAGACAGACGCTCAGGGAAGGGAGGAGGGTAGCGCAGTGGCACGGAGGCTCTTACGTGAACGGCTGAAGGGTGATTATTCTAGAGACAAAACAAACACCTTCAATTTGAAATCTTTTGCATCACTGTTAAATGCATAAACATCAACATTCCTTGGGTTAATTTATTAAAATAATAATTTAGTGAATAATTTGACATTTTCAAGCATGTTTACTTTATGTATTAAATCATTTTAATCTAATGCAACTATCACTTCAAAATGATGGTCCTCAGACTGAAAAAAAAAAAAAAAAGTTTGGTATCTAAGATTTTTTGTAGTGTTTTTTAAAAGTCTCTTCTGATCACCAAGACTGCATTTATTTGATCAAAAATACAGTAGAAACAGTAATATTGTGAAATATCACATTTTTAAATTAACTTTTAAATATATTTTACAATGTAATTTATTCCTGTGATCAAAGCTGAATTTTCAGCATCATTACTCCAGTCTTCAGTGTCATGATCCCTCAGAAATCATTCTAATATGATGATTTGATGCTCACAAAACATTTATGATCATTATCAATGTTTACTTTTCTTTTTCAGGGTTCTTTGATGAATAGAAAGCTCAAAAGAACAGCATTTATTTAATATAGAATTTTTTATAACAATGTAATAATCTTTACAGTTAGTTTTGATCAATTTAATGCATCTGGTTGCTGAAAAATATTAATTTCTTTTAAAAAAAAAAAATGTAAAAGTACTGATCCCAAACCTTTGAACAAAAAAAAAAAAAAAAAAAAAAAATACAACAAAACATATGCTTGGACAGGATGTCAGGATGTTACCTGCTGATTGAGGACTTGACTCATGGGCTGTTTTGGAGGCGTTCCAATAGGTACAGCTCTTACAGGTGGACTTCCAATCACAGGTGAGGAGGAGCGAGGAGGCGGAACCCTTTCGGACAAATCTCGCCCTTCTTCTCTGCTGAGTGCGGGAGGCCGATTTGGAAGCCCGACCTCTTTGATAATGGACATAAGTGTTTTGTCCTGAGTAGTGAATCAAGAAGATTAGAAGAGCAGAACTGAAAGACTTTATAGTAAACTTGAAGATGCCTTTTTGTATATAAGTACTTTACCTCTTTTTGATTGACTAGTCCAGAGTTAACAGGACCGAAGCCCATACTGTTCTCCCAAATACTGTGAGAGTTTATCTATGGGGAAAAATATTAAAACAATATTATAATATTACTATAAAAAATTGAGCATTTAAGAAAAAAAAAAAAAAAAAAAAGCAAATCTGTGAAAAATAAAGTCAAACCAGACATTGAAAGCACACAAAAGAACAGTTCACTTTGAAACATGCAGTGATTTATATTTAATTAAATCAAAGTCTTAGCTATTTGATAATTGCAAGTTACCTGCTACATTCCACACCTTGATGCCATTTTCATGTATGTGATTTACAAATACATTTACACACTATTAATAATGGCATATTATGGAGGTAGTATCACACAAACCTGTGAAAGAGGAGCCGGCCCTCTGTGTAGGAGATGCTGGTGATGTTGGTAGCTCCTCATCAGAGACTGTCCAGCTAATGCTGAGGGATGAGGAGCCTGACCAGACAGCTTTGGAGGAAAGTGAGATCTGTCCGAGCTGGCAGTGCCCACTCCAGCAATAGCAGGATCCGAGCCCAAGATGAGACGCGTCAGTGACTCTGCCAGGTCACCGCCAGCCCGCTCATCTATGTCAGGGTAAAGCCGGGAGGAAGAGGAAGGTGGCGGGAGGGCCGAAGGGTTGGCATTGCTGCCAGCAGGAGGGAGGTCACCGGAGGAGGCATCGGCAGCTCCCGGCGGCCCATCTCGAACGAGCTCGTCAAGCTCTGCCAGACGGGCATGCTCCTCCTGCCAATCATCATCTAGGAGAGGAAAATGTATTTTAATGAGGTGATGTCAATGTCATTTAAATAGAGTTATAAGCTTAAACCTGTAAAGTCTGACATTTGAAATAATCTCTCTCTCTCTCTCTCTCTAATATATATATATATATATATATATATATATATATATATATATATATATATATATATATATATATCTTTTGTTTTTTTTATATAGAACAGAGTATTGAACCTTTAGACAAAATATAAAAGAAAGTCTTGCAAAAAAAAATTGCATTTATTTTTTATGTTGAGTGTCATATTTTACACATTGGGCTTTTATGGCTCATATAGAATGATACAGGAGAATATGAAGCTCATACTCCTCAAAACACCCCAATTTTATTCCCAAACTGAGCAGAAACACACAATTCGTGCAGTTCCTGATATTTGCTTCTAATTTGCTGAAAGCTTATAATTTAAATCAATGAGATCTTTATAACAGTACAGCAGATTATTTACAATACCATTCAAAAGTTTGGGGATCAGTGAGCTTTTTCTTTCTTTCTTTTTTTTTTTTTTTTTTTTTTAAGAAATGAACACTTCTTTTTAGCAAGGATGCATTAAGGCTACGTCTACACTAACCCAGAGACATTTCAAAACAGAGTTTTCATTTAAAAACCCTCCCCATCCACTCTAGCGTTTTCCAAAAGTTCCTCATCCACACTGAAACATCTAAAAACTCTTAAATCCCCTTCCTGCGCATGCGTAAAACATACTAAAAGTTCACGAGATGATGCAGGGAGAGCAGATATAATAAAGTTAACACGCTATTCTTCTGGCACGATCATTTTATTAGCATATGATCACAACACTCACTGTTGCCTATGGGTATAATATGCATCACATGACTAAACATGTGTCATCGTTTTCAAATAGTGTGGACAAGGCCTAATTGATCAAAAATGACAGTAAAGACATTTATAATGTTACAAATGATTCCTATTTCAAATAAATGCTGTTATTTTGAACTTTATGTTCATCAAAAAATCCTAAAAATAATGCATCACAGTTTCCACAAAAATCTGAAGCAGCACAACTGTTTTCAACTTAATAATTAGAAATGTTTCTTGAGCAGCAAATCATCATATTAGAATGATTTCTGAAGGATCACGTGACACTGAAGACTGGAGTAATGATGCTGAAAATTCAGCTTTGATCACAGGAATAAATTACATTTTACAATATATTAAAGTAGAAAACAATTATTTTAAATTGTAATAATATTTCACAATTTTGCTGTTTTTATACAGTTCTGGCAAAAAGAGACTTCTTTCAAAAACATTAAAAATCTAACCAACCTCAAACTTTTGAACAGTAGTGTATAAAATGCATATAAATATCAGTTGTCACTCTATATCTCCAAACAATATGTCTCAGAAAGATGCTTATTTTTATAATCAATTCTCTGTAGTTGTAATTGTGGGGGTAAAACATAAGATGCAATGCAATACAATGATGATTGAGAGATGAACAAATAAACACTCCTCAAAAGCCTGATAGATCATATTTGATACATTATAACATTATTTTTTTTCTCTAAAAATGTATGTATGGATTATAAAGTAAACCTAAGTTGCTTCCGTCCAATAAACGTTCTTCTTGAAATCTCGAAGTTACTAACAATATAAAAGATATTGTTCTGCTACTTTATTAAAAACATTAAAGAATTTACAGCAAAAAGACATGAACCACAACCTGAAGGTGGACGTTTTTATGATACTAAAATGCCTTTTACTTGCTAAAAAAAAGTATAGACGATCAATTAGAGGGCAGAAAGCCTTTAGTTGATTGTGTATGACAAGCAAGGTTTTGATTATGTTGGCAATTTAGAAGCCTTAGAAAGTCATTTATCAAATACGATACATTAGGCTTTATAAGGTAAATTCATAATTACAAGGTGTAAGATTTGTAGACAAATTTACCGATTGCCCCTGCACCGAAAGTGTCATCATTGAACTGGTCAATTTCATCTTCTTCCTCTACCAACCCTTCCTCCTCCTCCAGGGTGCAATCATCGTCAAAAGACTAGAAAATAACAGAAACAATATAGGGTAAATTTGCAACAAGTCATAGAAGAGTATTGGGATCTATGGAGGTGGAAAAACAGTGGTCTCAGGGAAAGATGCTGCTGTCTCCACATGCACAGTTATAATACTGTGCTTGTGCTCACCTCAAACCAACATGTTCAGTGTTCGAGTGTATTAATATCAATCATTTACCCACAACTAAAAAGAAGATGCATCACGTATTAGAAATGCGTATACTTATACACGGGTTATGTAAACTGGTTAGCGAAGTAACACCTGATGTCACAGAACACAGCAGATAATCAGAAATCTTGCAGAAACTCTTTTGCCCTTAATAAATCATGCTCACAGTCGTCAAATAAATTCAAAATGATTGGAAAATGAAAGCTATCCCAGTGCGTTTACATTGCTCTTGTTAGTTGACGGACACGCGCGGCCTCGCTAACATGCTAACAAGGCCAAAGGTTTAATATCACACATCTGGGCGACACTGAACGCAAAACGGCGGGTATATGCTAAGGACAGTTGGCTATTATAGATTCCATGAAGCCTTTACATGTTATTCAATATCATCACCAAAGAAATTGAACGGTTAGACCTCACAAACAATTTTAGCACGCTAACTGTAGTGTCGAAAAACAAAGCAGCAATTTCCCATCAAAATCTGAGTATAAATATTCTAAACAGCACTTTTCACATTGCTTTTCTTAGAACAGAGGGATTTCAACGTACACTACACAAAGAAATGACAGATTTACCTGAAAACGGAACATGTATCTGTGTTTTAAAAAATGATCTCGTTTAATTCTGCTGCGCGAGACGCCGCGCGCGCTTGACACGGCACAAGATTCCTCACGCGCGAGCTTAAAGAGATGGCACGCGGCATGAGTGAAGTAAAATCACAATATTATTCTGTTGTAGTAACCATAATATTGTTATTCATTTTCTATGAAAAAAATCCAGTTTTGTGTTATGTTGGAATCCTTTAAAAATCCAATTATGATATTGAAAATTGATTTCAAATTATGATTGACATTCCATAAGGAAAGGAATCCTGTTCACATTCCATATGTTATTATTTCTTACTGGGTATTTGAAATATTCCATAATATGAATTATGGATTAACAATGAGAAAGTTAAGATATATTTATAAAGTATAATCATAATGGTATTCTTTAAAACATTTCTGTAATAGCTATAAAACAAGTGACCGCACTGACATGCATTCACACAAGAATGAAATTAACAAATAATAAAACTGACTTCAATTTTTTTATTATTATTAATATTGGCAATAACGGTGTAAATATTCAATGTGTAGCCATACAATACAATGTTTGAGACAGAAATGACAGAAAGGTCTCTACATTAGAATGGAATTGGGAAAGTAATGGTAAAAGACACTCCTTCTCTTTTGATGTAATAAAGTTAGAAAAACCAAACAGAACAGTCTTAAACAACAATGAGGGTTACAATACATGACATTCTTAAATAAAATATCTATTATTACACCACTGAAGAGTCTTACAAGCAACTGAATTTTTTTAAGTTCTTTAAATAGTTAAACACCTTTTTTCAAAGTAAAAAAGAAGATAAAGAAAATATGAATGTAAAATTTTGAAAGGAATAGTAATACACATTCAGGTACTGTCTTAGCGCACGTGGTGACGTCATGCACTGCGGAAATCTCGCGATAGCCCATAGCCGGGCCCGTTTGCGGGAACAGTGTCAACAGAAAAGCCGGGGGCCGTGAATGACGCGTGGTGTGCTTGCTCTATTTGGGCAATATTTTGAAACTTTCCAATCAAGCCTATATACTTTTTCGGCTTTTCGGGCTTATTTTTAACGGAATTACTCGTGTCCATAGTGAAATAACGGATTTATTCAGTCAATCATGTCCCAAACAGAAAGCAGCATGGAGCAGCAGCAGCGGGAAGAGCCGAGCCAACTCGACTCGGTCGGTCCGGCAGAGGTGAGCGGTTCATTTCCATCATATCCCGCTCATAATTACATCTTAGTTCATCTGGGACTTCAAAACACCGACTGATGGAGCAGGAAACGAAGCGTCGACGAACCATCTACACGCGTCGCACGAGAGTGCAGCCGAAAGTTTTTGTTAGCATGTATTGTTCCGGCTCAGATGAATAGATGAGCTGATCGGCGTCCATTTTCGCACTCATAACAACAGTTAATCACTTTTTACCCTAGTACATTAAATTGATTTAGGAAGCTTTAGGGATGGAGTTGGAGAGATGTCCAGTTTGATGTGTTGTCAGTGTGTATATAAGCTGAATACGACACGCAGTGGTGTTGTTGTTTTGTTATGTTTACTTTAAATAGAGCTCATTTAGCTATATATGGGTCAGGCGGACCATTTATATTGCTTTAGCTGCAGTTATCTATTCGGACTCTTCTTATTGTAGACTTAATTCAAAATAAAAGTTCAGTTCTGTGAGTTTCCTGTAGTGTGACCCTGAAGGTGGAATTACCCGCCACAAATTTCACCATACAATGACATCAGTTGGACGTATGTCGTAAGTTTATGTTAACTTGGTTGTTTAGAAGTATTTTTTAAATCAATGTGGTGCTGTTAACTGCATTTCATATCAACAAACCGAACTACTGTTTGTATCGCTGTAAAAGAGAAGTTCGGGCTGAGCATGAGTCGCATTAACGGTCGTCAAAGAACAATGATGTTAAAGGGATAGTTCACCCAAAAATGACAATTCTGGCATCATTTACTCACCCTCAATTTGTTCCAAACCTGTATGAATTTCTTTGTTCTGCTGAACCCAAAGGAAGATATTTTGAAGAATTTGGGTAACCAAACAGTTGTGGGACACCATTGACTTCCATAGTATGGAGAAAAAAATACAATGGAAGTCAATAGGGTCCATCAACTGTTTGGTTACAAACATTCTTCAAGAAGCGTTCAGCAGAACAAAGAAATTCATACTGGTTTGGAACAATGAGGGTGAGTAAATGATGACAGCATTTTAATTTTTGGGTGAACTATCCCTTTAATTCAAAATAAAAGTTCAGTTCTGTGAGTTTTCCTGTGATGTTCCTGCAATGGTGACCCTGAACGGGGAATTACCTGACACCAATGTCACAAAAGTTGACATTAATTAGACTTTTTTTTTTTTTTATGTTTACTTGGTGGTTGTTAGTATTTTTTAAAAGCAATGTGGTACTGTTGATAACTGCATTTCATATCAAACCAAGCTATTATTTGTATCGCTGTAAAAGAGAAGTTTCGGTTGAGAGTTTTGTTAAAGTTGATAATGAACTTTGATCAAATATGCGCATTTAAAATTTTGTCACTTTTTGAAACACAAAAAAATACTGATGACATCATTTTGCCCTCGTTGGTGTATCCAAATGTTGTCCAATCAAATGTCTTGAGTGAAAATATCCCTGAAAAAATGTCAGCATGAAACAAATTCAACCTAATATCTAAATGTATTTTATAGGTTTTTATTGTGAGGAAATTCATCCATGCATGCTACTTTTCTTTATTTTTTTTATCATGATCTGATCATTTTTAATCAGTGTCATAACTTGATTGGGTGTACATCACAATAAGGGGGAAAAAAAAGATACTTCTGTTTCATAAACGCTTCTGAAACTTCCTGTGGCATTAGATAATGCCAAAATAGAAAAAAAAAGCATCCATCAATCTTGGCTTGAAATAATAATTTTTTTTTTTTCTTGGAGTTCATGCATAAATTACATTATTGTTTCTCTTTAAGGATGATGCTTCAGAAAATGGTCGTGATGAAGCATCGGATACAGCAATGGATAGTGAAGCGCACTCGTCATCTCCCTCATCAAAAGAAAAGGACCAGCCGGGTGGATATGAAGAAAAAGTGGTAATGCATTTAGCCTTCCATAACAATGAAAGTTACTTGAGTTATAAATGCATATTAGTTGTGCAAGAATGTTGGCCTGTAAGTAGACGTGACGTATCTATTGTTGACTCAACTGCTTTGTTTCAACAGAAAACAGACCGGACCAACAGATTCGAGTACCTCCTGAAGCAAACCGAAGTATTTGCTCATTTCATCCAACCAGCTGCCCAGAAGACTCCAACTTCACCTCTGAAGATGAAGCCTGGTCGCCCTCGCATCAAAAAAGACGAGAAGCAGAACCTGCTCTCTGTTGGAGAGTGAGTTTTCCCACACTTTGCCAGTAGAATTTGAATTTCTCCCATTTGTTTTTCTCCATTAAAATCATGCTGCCAGTCACACCACTGATTAACAACTGCAGATTAGTGTTGTCAAAAGTAACGGTACTTCAGTACCAAGTCGGTACTGAAATTTTGAAAATGTGACGATACCAGCATTTCTATAGTTCCGGGTATATTCGGTACCCACTGATAGGGCTGTGCCAGTATTTTACGTGAATATGACAGGAGTGAAGCACAAAGCTTTGTTTACAGAAGAAATAGGCTAATAGGTTAGCAATTAAATGTGACCTCGCAGCCATGGAAACATTTCGGTTCATGCCGAATGAGAGAGGTAGCTACGTGAGTCCATACATTTAAGCTTTGTATTCTGTTTTGCGAATCGCGATCTGGTCACCCGATTGGCAGAGAATTTAACAATATTCCATTAGTTATTCCACTGAATATGGAATCTCTGTTTCTTTTCCCAAATCTTCACTCATGCAGGGGATTATAAACATTTCTTCCTTTGGTTCGCTCTTAATTAGGCCTATTATATTCACATTCTTTACAGTGGTAAAGTAGAAGAAACACAGTAGGACAGAAACCTTTTTGCTTGCACGTCAATTTCTATTTAACACAGTTTGTGCTTGTTGTTAGACTTGATAAGGCACGTCAAGTTTATTTGTATAGTGTGTTTCACACAAGCTGGTGATTTTTAGTTTTGCTTTCTCTGGCAGCGCAAAATCAAACATAGCCTGAATGTCTGAAGATAAAACTCGCTCTTCAGACCTTTTACAACAAGTGTCAGTTGCTTGTAACATCAAGAGATAACATGAAGATATTATTAAAGAGAAATGGTCTCTTTCCTGCTTGTGTCCCACATCAAAGCGCAGAGCGGTAGGCTTTTTGACGCATCTTTGTGTGGAAATAAAAAACAAATGTTTTTTAGAATAATACTTAACTTTCTTATTATTTAGGTTACCATTATTTACTGATATTTATTTCATAGTTTTACAGGCTGTAGTGTGTCGTTTCACTGAAGGAGTAGCTAAAATAAACACGCATGTCTGTTTCAAAATGGATGTTTGAGCATTATTATTTTTATATTTTGAAACTTATTTCATTGAGGTGTGTGTATGTGTGTGTGTATATATATATATATATATATATATATAAATACACACACACAAACATACATACACATGCTCCAAACATTTATATGTATGATTACTATCATATTTAATATGTTTTTAAAAATAGGCTAGTTAAATAAAGTAGTAAAATAGTTCCAACAGATTTTCCCCTGGTACCGAAATTGGTACTGAGAACCGCAAAATTTAACTGGTATTGGTACCGATTACTGGAATTTTGGTACCGTGACAACACTAAACTGCAGAGATCATAGTAGGTCTGTTTTAAAAGGTTTATGATCAGTTTTTTTGTGAAGAAAATTAATGAGAATTTTACTTAAGGGAACACTAAAGTCTGTTCTGCTCTATTGATATTTCATGTGGATTTTAATGTAGCATCAGCATGAGGTACTATTACAAGGGCTGCACAATTAATCAAAATTGATAATGTTATATGGCTTAGCAAAGTCTGTGATTTAATTAAGTATATATTTAAGACATAATAAATGTATACGCTGCATGTTTCCGAGTGAAGTGCAGCATTATTTTACATGAGCATCTCATGATCCTAAAAATAAAATTATTTTATTTTTCTTTATTTTAAGTTTTACACTGAAATTACAAATTTTTGATATTTTTATTTAGTAATATCAAAGCAATATTGATATATAATTACACAATTTTTGGCCATATTTGCCTCCCTACAAGCAAGCAGAACAAACCTAGAGATTTCTTTTTTAATTGCTGTCACGATTTTAGCAGGAAAAAATCGTCCAATACATTTATTATTGTTTGTTTACCTTCACTCCATTAGTGTAAACTCCATGTGTTAATGATGTATACTCCCTGTTGACTGATTATGTGTTCTTTTTTTTTTTTTTTTTAGTAACCGCCACCGTCGGACTGAGCAGGAGGAGGACGAGGAGCTGCTAAACGAGAGCAGCAAAGCCACCAGTGTTTGCACACGTTTTGATGATTCTCCTTCTTGTGAGTTATACACACTATTATAAACGCATGGAACAGTGTTTGTATATGCAATAACGTCAATGCCCTCTTGGTAATTTCGAAAAAGGCTTATTATTGCGAATTAACACTTATTGACAGATGTGAAAACCGGCAAACTGAGAGACTACCAAGTCCGTGGACTGAACTGGCTCATTTCCCTCTATGAGAACGGAATCAATGGGATCCTTGCTGACGAAATGGTATGATTCTGTCCACCAATTTATTGACCTTTTATTAGAAAATGTACAAATATCATATCTTGATATCTTTTTGTTTTTAATTTGTGGATTCCAAGCCTGGAAATGTTATGGAAACTCGTATAGTCCATATAATTTTTGCAGCTCTAAAATATTTCAGCAACCAGAAGTTGAAAGTTTCTTTTAATCAAATGTCTCACACTTCTTGTCCCATCAGGGTCTTGGTAAGACTCTTCAGACCATCTCTCTGCTTGGCTACATGAAGCACTATAGAAACATTCCTGGACCTCACATGGTTCTGGTGCCCAAATCCACCCTGTATAACTGGATGAATGAGTTCAAGCGCTGGGTTCCCTCTCTACGAGCGGTCTGCCTCATCGGGGACAGGGATGAAAGAGTAAGTAGGGTTTTCCAGTGATTTTTTTTTATTGTGAATTAGGGCTTGATGAAATCCTTTTTGTAACTTTTATAAACTTCTGCCCATCTAATAACTCACTTCTGGTTGTAGACGGCTTTTATCCGTGACACGCTGCTGCCAGGTGAATGGGACGTGTGCGTTACCTCCTATGAGATGGTCATTATTGAGAGGGCTGTCTTCAAAAAGTTCAACTGGAGATACCTGGTCATTGATGAGGCTCACCGTATCAAGAACGAGAAATCGAAGGTTTGCAGTTGCATCTGTCTTTTTCAAAAAAGCTTCTACACTTAAATATTAATCTAAACGGTTGTTTCTCTCAGCTTTCAGAGATTGTGCGAGAGTTCAAGACCACAAATCGATTACTGCTGACTGGAACCCCACTGCAGAACAACCTTCACGAGCTGTGGGCGCTGCTGAACTTCCTGCTGCCAGATGTTTTCAACTCCTCAGAGGTGCCACTTTCATTCAATTCTGTCTTCTTTGATATTACCACATGTTAAGATTATATTTAGGCTAAGCAAAGTTAACTTTCTATTGAATTTGTACATTTCTTTTTGCATCAGAATCTGTTATAAATGTAACTGTTATTGAAGGTGTTCTTTTGGACTAAGCTTGTCTTTCCACTGTGCAGGATTTTGATTCCTGGTTTGACACCAATAACTGTCTGGGAGACACAAAATTGGTGGAACGTCTACATACTGTGAGTGCAATTCATAATCAAAACGGAAAAAATTATCTTGTTTTCAGAAAATAAAGCCTGCTTTTAGGACCCTAGTATGAATGTAGGCTTCATTTTCTTAATGGAGAAGAGAGGGGAAAAAAAATAAATAAAAATAAAATATATATATATATATATATATATATATATAATATAAAATAAATAAAATTCACATGCAGTGTAACTAATAAGTGTCTTAATGGTACAGGTACTTCGTCCATTCCTGCTGAGGCGTATCAAAGCCGATGTGGAGAAGTCTCTCCTCCCCAAAAAGGAAATCAAGATGTATATTGGGCTTAGCAAGATGCAGAGAGAATGGTAAATATTAACAATAATAAATGCCAAAAATATGTGGTTCTTGGTTGATTTATTAGGAATTTTTTAAAAGGCAAAATCTGTATAATGATGCTTTTTTTTTTTTTTTTTTTTTTTTTTTTCCTGATGTATTGAACAAAGTGTCCGAATCAACAGACATATAATGATCTTTTATTATTCCCTTTAGGTACACCAAGATCTTGATGAAGGATATTGACATTCTGAACTCTGCTGGTAAGATGGACAAAATGCGTCTGTTGAACGTGCTGATGCAGCTCAGGAAATGCTGCAACCACCCCTACTTGTTTGATGGAGCGGAGCCTGGCCCTCCCTACACCACTGACCTCCACCTGGTGGTCAACAGCGGAAAGATGGTGGTGCTGGACAAGCTGCTGCCCAAGCTGAAAGAGCAAGGTGACGACTTTGTTGCCAGAAGTATTTTGCACATGTAAACGTTTGAATTGATTTGACATGTTGCTTTTAACATTGCTTTTTGCAGGTTCCCGTGTGCTGATCTTCAGTCAGATGACCAGGGTGCTGGACATTCTGGAGGATTATTGTATGTGGCGCAACTACGGTTACTGTCGTCTGGATGGACAGACTCCTCATGAGGAGCGACAGGTATGAAAATGAGTCTTAAGTATGTGTTCGTGTATGTATTTTGATTTTCTCACTGTACACCATAAGTGACACACCATCATTGTCATAGAACAGCTCAATAGTAAATAAGCGCCAATGATTGAGGATAAAGTAAAGTCAAGATTGATGATAAAGTCTGTAACATTCTTCTCATCTCCTCAGGTCTCCATCAATGCCTTCAATGAGCCCAACAGCTCAAAGTTTGTGTTCATGTTGAGCACCAGAGCAGGAGGTCTCGGTATCAATCTGGCCACCGCTGATGTCGTCATCATCTACGACTCTGACTGGAATCCTCAAGTGGATCTTCAGGCTATGGTCCGTATTCATGCTGGCATCTGTTTCTGCAAGTTTACACCATGTATTTGTTGTTGCTTTGATTTGTTGTTGCTTGGACTCATGGGTAGCATATTGCGTTCTCCTTTCGTCAGAACTGTTTATTAATTAAAAAGTCCTTCTCTCTGAAGCAGCATCAAACCTCTTCTGGAATAGAATGTTAATTCATTTTCATTGGGTCTTCTCTGTTCAGGATCGTGCCCACAGGATTGGTCAAAAGAAACAAGTGCGCGTGTTCCGATTCATCACAGAAAATACAGTCGAGGAAAGAATTGTGGAGCGTGCAGAAATGAAGCTCCGCTTGGACTCCATTGTCATTCAACAAGGCAAGACATGAAACAAACATAATGAACTACTTTAATTGTTAATATTTAAAACAAAAAAATCTGATTAGTGTAACCACTTTTTGATAAATCTTATTTATTGATTTTTAAACATGATTAATACTTTTGCTTCCCTACAGGGAGGCTGGTCGATCCAAACATGAGCAAACTGGGTAAAGATGAGATGCTGTCCATTATTCGACATGGTGCCACTCATGTGTTCGCCTCTAAGGAGAGTGAGATCACCGATGAAGACATTGATGCCATATTGGAGAGAGGAGAGAAGAAGGTACAACCTTTAATCCAGGGAAACTGCCTCACAAAGCTGAACAGATGCATAAATGACCACAATGTTTCAGTTAATTCAGAGCAATGCTCTTTATGACACTTCTAATGTTTGTTTTAGACCATGGAGATGAAGGAAAAGCTGGCCAATCTTGGAGAAAGCTCGCTGAGGAACTTCACCATGGACACAGAGAACAGCGTGTACAACTTTGAGGGTGAAGATTACAGAGAAAAGAAGAAGGTAATGCATTACAAACCTCAACAAGTACTTTTCATTATAGTCTAGGTTTTAAAATGATATACTGATCTGAATTCTCCTCCTCCTCAGGTCATCACTAACTGGATTGAGCCACCCAAAAGAGAGCGCAAAGCGAACTATGCTGTGGATGCTTACTTCAGAGAGGCCCTGCGTGTTAGTGAGCCCAAAGCACCAAAGGTATTATTAGCTCTGACACTATTGACCGTAATCAGCGTTTGAATTGGAAACCTCTTCCTTAGAGCTGTCCTAATAGACTTTTTCTCCATCTGATTCCCTCAGGCTCCCCGTCCTCCTAAACAGCCCAATGTTCAAGACTTCCAGTTCTTTCCCCCTCGGCTGTTTGAGCTGCTGGAGAAGGAGATCCTGTATTACAGGAAGACTATTGGCTACAAGGTGTGTTTGTGTTGAAGTTCAGGTTGGGGTCAAGGTACACTACCGTTCAAATGTTCCATTCAAAAGTCTCTTCTGCTCACCAAGGCTGCATTTATTTGATCAAAAATATAGTAAAATCAGTAATATTGTGGAAAAATTACAATTTAAGATATTTTTTTTCTATATGAATATATTTTAAAATGTAATATTCCTGTGATAAAAAGCTTTTCAGCATCATTAGTCTTCAGTGTCACATGATCCTTCAGAAATCATTCTAATATGATGATTTGTGCTGCTTCATATTTCTGTGGAAACAGTGATACATTTCTTTGAATCGAAAGTTCAAAAGAACAGCATTTATTTGAAATGTTATCTTTTGTAACAAATATTTCTACTGTAATTTGATGAATTTAATGTCCTTGCTGAATAAAAGCATTAATGTCTTCTTCAAAAAAGAAATCTTGCTGACTTATGAACTGTAGTTTACTTTCTTAATACACACTCTGGCTCTTATTGTGAATGATTCATAAGAATTCATAAGAAGTTATTTAAAAGAAAAAAAAAAAGTATTTAACTCCCAAATATGGCACGTTATAAAAGTAAAATGGATTGTAAATGAAGTTTCATGTTGACTTTCAGTATGTCCACGCATTAACATGCAGTTCAGTGAAGCGGTGAATAATGTTATGAGAACTCTTCAGGAGCAATCATCCCTTCTGATGTTCCTAATGAATAATGTCACTGTGCAAACAGGTGCCAAGAAACCCTGATCTGCCCAACTCGGCCCAAATGCAGAAAGAGGAACAGGCCAAGATCGATGAAGCTGAACCACTTAATGAGGAAGAGCTGGAGGAGAAGGAGAACCTCCTCTCACAGGTAAATCCCATCAGGAACTTCATGTGCCAACCCAGTGGAGTGCACTTCCCTATCTTCTCATATATATCACCTTTTAAGTATAATTAATCCCACTGTATAAACATTAAACTTCTTATCCTAGTCTAAATTGTGCTCTCTAAAGTTTCGACCTGCTGGTGTCCATGTGATGACGTTTGTGTACTGATGTTCATGTGGATATGTCATCTATATCCAGGGTTTTACTATCTGGACCAAGCGTGACTTCAACCAGTTCATCAAGGCCAATGAGAAGTGGGGAAGAGATGACATTGAGAACATCGCCCGGGAGGTCGAGGGCAAAACCCCAGAGGAGGTCATGGAATATTCGGGTATGTTGACACACTGTCCGTCACCTTATACCGCTGAACCATATACAGGAAACGCATGATTGAGGTGTGTTTTGTTTATGTGCAGCTGTGTTCTGGGAGCGCTGCAATGAGCTTCAGGACATTGAAAAGATCATGGCTCAGATCGAGAGAGGAGAGGCCAGAATCCAGAGGAGAATCAGCATCAAGAAAGCACTGGACTCTAAAGTGAGCCGCACTTCTGTCTAGACATAGTATTCAGTAATGTGGTAATGAACATGCAAAGTATTGTTATCGTAGATCCTTAAAATTCCATGAATAATTTTAGATGCCTTATTAAAAATTGTTTGGATGCTGCTTTTCCATCAACCAGTTAAATTTAACTACACATGCTGTGTAAAGGAGGCATGTGCACTCTAATGTAAACAACCTCGACTTGGATGTGAAGTATGCAGTGCGTTCGAAATCACATGCTGTAATAGTAGGTGCTACATCTGGTTTGAAACTTTGCATCCATTAAAAAAGTACATTCTATGTAGTATGAATGTGTGTAGTGTGAATGAATTTTGGGCGAGTTACATCTGCCATGTTGTCAATCATGTGACCTACGGCATCAGTTGCATTTCGGTTGCATCAAATGCGCACTTTAGATTTTCACTGGAAGTAGTTGGTCATCCAGGTACTTTTCGCCTATTGTTTTATGAATACTATGAATTCAGACATACTACTACGGAAAAGGTTTTAAACATTTGTTTACTTGATGTTTTATTGCATTTAAATGTCAAACTTTTTCTTACAACAAAAATATTAAACTTTTTAATAAGAGGATGACATAAGTTCCTGTTTCTTGATTCAATGCCAAAATATTACTTTAGTATTAAGTGATATAGTGACTATATGATAAAAGCTTTAACCATTATCTATATTGTTTCTCTCTCCAGATTGGCCGTTATAAGGCGCCATTCCATCAGCTCAGGATCTCGTATGGCACAAACAAAGGGAAAAACTACACAGAGGAGGAGGATCGATTTCTCATCTGCATGCTGCACAAACTGGGATTCGACAAGGAGAGTGTTTATGATGAGCTCCGCCAGTGCATACGCAACTCACCCCAGTTCCGGTTCGATTGGTTCCTCAAGTCCCGCACAGCCATGGTGAGATTTATCTTTTTTCATTACTTTAACTTTTCCAATAAGAGGCAATATTTGCAATAACCTTTGAACTCCCATGCTTCTTGAAAGTACTTGAGACACATGGATTCAAGGACTGGACAGAATGTGAAAACAAACATGGGTCCTTGAAAGTGCTTGAATTAAACATGAACTAAATTTTGTTAGAGTAGCATGGTGCTATTAGAAAAATTGGCCTTATGCGCTGCCAAAGACAAAATGAAACGTCACTACTGTTTGGGGAAATGCCTGAAAAAAGGTTGCGTGAGCGCATGGATCATCATCACGTGCAGCAGCCCTGCATGATGAACGCATGAGAGGAGCAGAGCTGTTTAACTAGCTCAGTGCAAATTCAGTGATGCTTGGCTCAGTATTGAGCTACATAAAAATTGATTAAAGTTAATGCTGCAGCGCTACTTTGTTTACAGAGATAACCAGGGAAACTAATGTTTCTGCTGTTCCATAAGTGCCATCTACTCGCAGAGACTGAACTTTTTTGAACATTTTCATTCAGCACGTCTCCCTTTTTTGTTCAGACCAGTGTGAAGTTCGACCCATATTTTTACACAGCTTACAGGCAGTGTTGTAAATGTTAACCAGTGGATTGATAAGAATTTTACATACTCTAGATATGTGTTATGGTATATATGAATAGTCATTTATAATTTTATCATCCCTTTTCTTAAATGGTTTAAAGGCTGAAAAGTGAGTTTTTATGTTTATACAACTTATTGTCAACTTGTATTTAAACTGTAAAGATGTTGAAAATGTCATTTTTACAGTCATTTTATGCTTTAGCATGTTACCATAAACACTGATCTCCCCCAATACGGTATTAATTTAATTTGACTTAAAAGCCTTGGAATTGATTTTTATAAACCCTGCAGATACCCTCTAAATAATTTAGAATATTTAGAAGTTTAATGTCCAAACAATTACCTTTTATTCATATCATTTCATTTTTATTATAAAATTCATGTATTTAATATTCTCTCTATATTTTAATGTTGTAAAATAAATGTTAAAAGCAGGAATGAGGAAGCTCGCGCTCGCTCTCTCGTACACACTACCAGCCCTCACTCCTCACTGGATTTTAAAAAGGTCACATGCCCTTCAAACTTGATTTTAGTTGTCAGTATATGCCTAATATTACTGCAGTAATGATAATGAGGTACAGTAGGCCTTTGATACTGTCCAGATATGCAGTAACAACCCCACCCTTTATTGTCTTTATTATGCTTGATATAAAATAAAAGGTGCTTTTATAAAGTCCTTGAATCTGGTGTTCATAAAAAAAGTGGTAGCCCTGACAACTGCATAATGCTAATGCTAATAATAATAATAATAATAATAATAATAATAATAATAATAATAATAATAATAATAATAATAATAATAATAATAATAATAAAAAATTATAAATTAAAAAACAGGAACTCAATATAGGGTAGGGCTGCAATAGTAGCAAAATCAATAGAGTTGTAAATTAGATCTCTCTTTTAGTTATATAATGTACAACAACCTTCAGTTGTCGAGTTATTGCCCTTGACATTGTTTTGGTTATTAATGCCGATTTAATACATTTGGGGAAACGGCATGTCATTCTGCTCATATTAAAGTATGAAATCGCGCTAACTTTCAGAACTCATAACACTGTTATATGTGTTTATGTAATCACAGGAGCTCCAGAGGAGATGTAACACGCTCATCACGCTCATTGAACGTGAGAACATGGAGTTGGAGGAGCGAGAGAAAGCAGAGAAGAAGAAGAGGGGCCCTCGCACGTCTTCGGTGAGCTTGTGCCAGACGTTCTTCATCACAACTGCTGGAGATATTGAAGATGAGCTCATAAGTTGGAGAGTAATATTTAATGACCTGTTCCTCTTTCCCCGTAGGCCCAGAAACGCAAGCAGGACGGGACCCCTGATGGACGTGGCCGCAGGAAAAAGCTCAAATTGTGAACGGCCAGGCGTCACGCCTCACTTGGCGAGGACCTTCAGTACAGCAATACTTGCATTTGTTGTTACGGGTCCCACTCATGTACTGTATGGATTTGCTGCACTGAACCTCGCCTCCAAGTAGCTTGACCTTTTCAACACGGTGTAGAGTTGTAAATTAGATCTCTCTTTTAGTTATATGATGTACTACGGCTGTGCTGTCAGTTGTTTTGTATTTATACCTACTTTTTTTTTTTTTTTTTTTTTGTACCACATTCCATTTGCTTGTATCAATTTGATTTGCTGTCTTTCCTCTCATTATTAGCATCTTCAGTATTGTCTCTGTACCCTCAGTTGAATAGTCAATTGGAACATGACTAATAAATGTTTTTTTTTTTTTATAAACACTGCTGTTTTTTCTCCAAATGTAATATCTTCAGCTTGTATATTAATGTTGCATTGGTGTACATAATCAACAATTACACTGAGCTTTGCAAAGCTGGTATGACAGGGACAATGTTTGGGTATTGCTTGAGAAAAATCCTCGCAAGGAAGGAAAAAATCAAGCCAAGGATGACTAATCTTTTTCTAAACAAAAATAGTAAAAATGCTTGCAAAAAGTCTTACCTACTGTAATTCATAAATGTTATTAGGTAAAGTTAGGTTAAAAAAAAAAAAGTAAACTGAGTTAAACAGTACTTACAATAAAAAAAATAAAACAACCCATGCTAAAACAAAACAAATGTTCAATTGCTCAATTAAATTAAAATCTGCAAAAAAAGACAAATAAACAAATGACCTCATTTTTAACATGTCATGATGTTGAATCAAAGGATCTCTAAATAAATAAAAAATATATTAAACCCCATATTAATAATGATAAAATATGGTTTAGGAATTACAGCATAAAGTAGCCCCATTGATTGCCGTTTGCGAAAGGTCGGTCTTAAATCAGAGCATAACAATAATCCTTACAAAATAAAAATAAGCAGACATATATCATTTTGTGCTTGAATAATAAAACCTGCAGAAGAATGAGTTTGTTTTAACTCGAAGATATCAAGCCAAAATTGCTTGTTAACCATACATTCACACAATTTTAAACACAAAAATACTTTTTGTTCATTTTGTACTTTTTATACATTTATTGTAAAACAGAACAAATCAGTTTTTTTTATTTTTTATTAAAAGGCTAATTGAAACACTTAACCCTTAATTATATATTTATATATATATATATATATATATATATATATATATATATATATATAATCTTCCTGTCGAATTTTGATTTATATGAGGTGCTTAAAAGCAAACAACTAATTTTTAAGGCATGTTTTGGTATTTAAAATATTTCCATCTTTTTCCCCAATAAAAAGTACAAACGAACTGTCCCGTGAGACACTCCGTACCGTAGTAGCTCTGCACGCGGCAGGCAAAACGTCTCAGCTTGGCTTTGCATATGTGTCCTGCTTATACTGTTAACGAATACATTGAAATCTTGTGCCGCAGTTTTTAAGACCCATCATATTCTTCAGGTTTAACATTATTACTCAACCAAACAGAAGTAACGAAAAGCGCATGCGCGGTGAATTTACAGCACGCGAGTTAATCGAGACGCTCAGCGAGGGAGCTGATGAGACGACAGGTACATCTGAGGTGAGTTTGACAGCCGGATTTAAAAGTATTAAAACCAAACAATGTATACAAATTTGTCGTGAATGAAGTGAACTTGGACTCAATCGATACATTTCAGTTTAATTGACGTGTTTCTAAAAAGTAAACTGGACCTTTTGACTTGTTGAGGTTAGCAAAATTGAGTTTGCTAGTCTATCCAATTTTACAACATCTGTAACTTGTAATGTAGCTAAATAATATTGAACAGTCTAATAATGTAATAAAACATCTGACATAATATTTTTTTAGGTACTGCCTCCTGGATATGTTGCTGTCATACCATGGGGCTCCAGCAATAGTGTGATTTTTGGGAGTCCCAGGATGGGTCAAGAGCGCATTGCCGTTTCCGAACAGGCCGCAACACACAATACAACTGCAATACACTGCAATACAAAATATTTTTTTTTAGTTAATTATAATAGTTCTTATTTTATTTTGTATTTGAATATTATTTTTAAACATGAATTTGTTTATCAAATATAAATGAATTGTATTTATTAAATATAAATATTTGATGATACATATTTAGTAATTAAATACAGCTTAAATTACAATAATTTTACAGTGTATTTTTAACTAATTTAAAATGGTCATGGAAAATATTAGCTATTGTCATGAACAATGATCAACTTTGTAGTTTTTTGTGTGCGTGTATCATTGTGAAAAATCTGCATTCCATTAGAAATAATCTGTTCTAATCGTGTTTAGTTGATGCAGAAGGTGGCGCTGTTGCTCTGTTTTAATGGAAACGCTGCAGCAGTATGTTACGGTTAACTGTAATGCTGTTGAAGATGGCCTGCTCTAAAAGCACAGTAGCATTAAGCATAAATGATAACCTCAACATCTCCATCCATGAATAGTTTTGTAGCAAAAACTAATGTGTTTGTTGGAGTAATAGGGCCTTTATTGTGTTTGCTCGCTGAATCAATACAAATGTTTTTACATTCTTGGCAATAAAAAGTCTTTTTAAGTAACAATTAAAATACCCTAACGATTGATTTTACATTAGGTGGCTTAGATCTTAATATAAGCAGAAGAGTTTGTAGTCTCTAGTCATTTATGGCTTTCATGTAAGTTTTGTGGTTTTCATCACTAGTGTTTTCACCCTGCTGGGTCATTCCGTGTCAACTCAGCCAGAGGTATCTGGCTAAAAATTTTGATATTTCTTTCACCAGGGAAAAAAAAAAAAAATGAAGAAAAAATCGAAAATATAAAATGTAATGGATGTATATTTACAGAGTAATCCACTATTTTGAAGGGGGTTAAAATGACATGAGATTTGGAGCCAGATTACAGGTGGGCGAAAATGACTGAAGATGGAAGCATCATTATTTTATTTTTACACAGAGATTGTTTGGTCTATTAATACAATCTGTTGAGTTTCACAATCTTTGTTACATTATATGCCAACGGTGACAGTTCAAAAATGGCAAAAATCACTTCTTGTGACTTTTTTTTTTTTTTTGCCTGAAGTTTGCATGCCTGTAACCATAAGTATTAAGTATTAAAGAAATCTTAATATCCTTATATTCTGGAACTTTTCCATATATGGTTCAATCCCATGGAGATCCCAATGAGACTCCTTGTCCAAATTGTTGAAATTTACCTATTTTCAGTGGTCAAAAACCAAACGTGGCTAATTTTTCAAACAGCTGATAGTTATTGTGTTTAAAGAAGAATGTCTGAAGAAAAAAATAATGAAACTAAATGTAACTTGTTTCCCTCTATCAAAACAATAGCATACAACATACCTGTCTGAGTGCCTCAAAATTATTTTCCCCATGTTTGTTACACAAGAAGTGTTAAAGATATCTTAATATCATTTTTGATTCTTGTTCTTATTAAACTTTTGTTTTAGAATATTCATTTTTAAGGCCCTATATGGTTCAATCTCATAGATATAGGGATGTCAATGTAGTAACGTGTAGTTACGATACTCTTGCTAGCTTTAGAAGCTGTTAAAATGAACAAAATCCCATCTTCCAAATACCCCTGAGACATATTCAAAAATAAATTCTTATAAGTACACTTTTGAAAGCAAGTTAATGTGCCTCAAAGTGGATTTTTGGCACTCAGAGAGGTATGTTATATGCAGTTGTTTTGATAGAGGGAAATGATACATTTCTAGTTTCAACATTATTTATTTTCCAGACATTCCTCTTTAAAAGAAAAAAGTTTGAGCTGTATGAAAAGTGACCCACATTTGGTTTTTGACCACTAAAATTAGAGCCATATTGAGATCCTAATATAGGGTCTTAACATGTGGATACCAAAAAAAAAAAAAAAAAAAGTTTGTTAAAAACCAAATTGTAAAAGGATATTAAGATATCTTTAATACCTCTTGAGTTACAGTAATGCAAGAAGTGCTTTTTCCCGTTTTTGAACTGTCACCGTTGGCATATAATGAAACAAAGTTTGCTAAAGTCAACAGATTTTACTAATAGACCTACCAATCTCTGTGTAAAAATAAAACGATGCTGCCATCTTTCAAAATTTTTCTTCATTTTTTACCTCCCTGTAACTTGACTCCAAATCTCAGGTGAAAAATCTTCAGAAAAAAATATTAACCAAATCAAAAAAATTGAGCCGAGGAAGTTTCTGAAATTTGGTTGATTTGACATGGAATGATCCTGCTGTATCTTGCTGTTCTATTGCTCTTTAAATGGTAATTCATGCATGCTTTCTGTAAATAAATCTGCAAATGTCTGGTCTTTGAATAATCATATCATGTCTAAAATCAAAGAGGTTTGATATCAGTCTTTTCCGTATTTTATGTGAGGCCATTTAATCGCGCGAATTGCAAGTGTGAGGAATTGATTGGACTGTTCAGACGAATAAGCCTGTGGTACATCATTGTCCCTCATTACATTCGAGGTGAATGGCTGAATAAAGCCAGCAGCAGCCATTCAATCGCTCCTCATTGAGAATGTGAATGAGATTAAAGATGCAGCACAGAACTCATGGTGAATGGTAGAAAGAGGACGCATCGATCAAACACACCCCTGCAATGTATCACTGACCGTTTGTCTGTTTCTGCTAGTTTCTGTGCAATAACTGTGGCTGAAGAAGAAAACAGCAGGAATCACAATTTTAGAGAACACACCAGCAGTAATCATTATCAGTTTTGTTCTGCCGTCTGTTATATTGTTGGTATTGGGATATCAGTGTGTAAAGGCTGATGCCAGGAACTGTATGTGTTTAAAACACCCTGCTATATATTTTGAGAGCTGAAAATCTCAGAATGAGTTTTCATATCAATATATGGACCCTTCTGAAAAGATTGACATAGTTGGTTGCCAGCATGTATTATGTAAATGGGTCCTAGCCTGGGGTACTAGTGTCCCCACCAAGCTTTTAACTAGCTTAACCACCCAGACTACTTGAGTTAAGCAGCTTCACCAGAAAGCGGCCATTATGGTCCACCAGCATTCATTTAAAGGTGCAATATGTAAGAGTTTTGCAGTAAAATATCCAAAAACCACTAGGCCAGTGTTATATATTTTGTTCACTTGAGTACTTACAATATCCCAAATGTTTGCAACTGTTTGTAAATCGTGAGAAAATTGCAATTTTAACCAAGGCTCTGGGACGTGTGAGGAGTCGCCTGTCAATTGCGTCATACCGCGTTACCCTCGGTTTCTGGTTTTATTTTGTAGAAACCATGGAAACGCCAAAGACGCTTTAATATTTACATGTTTTAATAGGCAAGGGAACAACTGTTTTGATGTATTTATAGACAGAAAAACTAATTGTTGTTATATAGCTCAACACGTTTAGTCTTATTGTTTAAATCTAATTTTCTTAATTTTTTGCGAGTACCATGCTTTACCATGCCTCAGAGAAAAACACTATTTTGTGAAGTAGCTAACATAGCATAATCAGATGCAGCTTTATTTTTAGTAATATAGCATTTTCTCCATCATACAATATATTTTAACTGCATGCTATTTATCAACACAAGCCATCCAGCATTTAACATGATATTCTAAAATCGATCTATCTTACTGCAGTGTGTAACAAGTGTCTCACAGCCGCCATCGAGCGAACGCACAGAGTAACATTATAACATTTTCAACACACTCAAATGTATCTAATATGATAAACAGAGCTGTGTTACCTCATACTCATGACCAGAAAAGCGGAAGCGGCGCCGGCGACTGTGGCATAAGAAAAGCTCCACTGCTCGTGGCGTGTGTTGCTCAATCAATCCAGCGGTCTCGTTCAGCTCCCACAACACTCGGTCCTGCTCCGCTTCAAGCTCCGTCATCAAGTTACACCTTTGTTTTGAATAGGCCTCTAGCGGACAGAAAATATTACATATTGCACCTTTAATCAAGCTCTAAAAATAGCTCCCTTGGATATTGTTGGATTTGTAACGTCACACGCCAAATACATTTGCATATTCCTGCCTCCAGAGCAAGACATCGACGAATAGTTAGACATCATCGCATGATAGGCCCCACCCACTGGCATTAAGTCATTTAACAGCTGACACTTGCCTACACTGGATGTGAGCATCACGTTGTTGCATCAAAACTGAGTCCAGCGCTGTCTGTGAAATTCGCTTGGGACAGTTGATGGAAATGTCACTGGCCCGACTGTTTCAGTACCAGTCAGTATCATCATGAAAATCTATCATTTGCATGTGTTTTTAAGTCTTGCCATTTTAAACATTCAAGCAGTGTTAAATTGTTCAAGTGCAATAAGATGCGAAAGGAACCGAATTCAGTACTTGCACGCAATCTGAGGCAGCGCAATCTGACCCAAAGCCTGCGCGCCTTTCGCTTCCTAATATGTTTCTACATGGTTTACACAAAAATATGTCAGAAATGCCTGTTTTGGTAAATATTCACGTAAACACAGTCGGTTATGTCTTAGGTGAAAGTAAATGGGAAAAATCGGAATCAATATATTGGATCTGTCCATCAGGTCTTAAAGTGACAGCAGCCTAATATAGCCTGCTGCTGTCTATTATTATCATTAAACAAACAACAAAAGACAAAGAGAAAATCATTTACTGCTCTTGACTGAATAACTTAGTAGCTTTATAAGAATCAGTTCGTATTTAGTTTACACAGTGTAGAATATGCTGTGTTTTATTTTTTACATTTTATTACTTTATTAAGTGTCTGTAGTATTTCGTTAGTATAGGCATAATTGAAAAAAAAATGTTTCTAACCATTTGAAAGCAGTATTTCACATCAAAACGACAAAAACAATAACTGCTTTTCATGATTTTTTTGTGGTGGGTTTTGTAAAAACTTAAAGGGTTAGTTCACTCAAAAATGAAAATAATGTCATTTATTACTCACCCTCATGCCGTTCCACACCCGTAAGGCCTTCATTCATCTATGGAACACAAATTAAGATTTTTTTTTTATTAAATCCGATGGCTCAGTGAGGCCTCCATTCAAAGCAATGACATTTCCTCTCTCAAGATCCATAAAGGTACTAAAAACATATTTAAAACAGTTCATGCGAGTTCAGTAGTTCTACCTTAATATTATAAAGCGATCTTTTGGGTGAACTAACCCTTTAATGTTGAGCCTGGAGTCCATGTCCACATTGTAAAAAAAATATTTATTTATTTTACTTTTATTTCTTTTATAGCTTTTTACTATGGTAAATTTACATATGGAAATATTGTTTATGGAGGTGTGGCTTGTGTATATAGGCAGGAAGAGCAGAGCACTTACAAAATACTCATTCATACAATAAACTGCCAATAATGTAACCATAAATACATTAAAAATGGCTCAGCTGACAAAACATCTTTCCAAAAAACTTTCAGTAGACAAACTCCATAGAACAGTTTTGAAAGTTGTGAGTTTTGAAAGTTATTTTGATCTATGACCTTTATACACTGCAGGACATTGTAAAGACTCGTTTTCACCCACGTCAAATTCAATATGGGATCTACCCTGATCTACCCAAGGCCTATAGCCAACCACCTATCATATAAAACCCACACAAAATGCACAGCTGCAAACATAGAGAAAACAGATCTGTCTTTCAAAAACATGAGGAAAACAAGCCTAAGATATTGACTTAATGTCATACAGTAATATTTAGTTGGACTCAGACTTTACTCAGACGTGATTGGTTAAAGACTCAGACTCGAATAAGGTGGACTCGAACCCAACACATATCAAATTTGTAATTGCAAGTATCTTTATCTTAGATATTTCTCCCAAAATTCTTTAAAAAACAAAAAAACAGAGGTGTCCATTTTTGACACAGAGATAATATGAAAATGTGGCTAGCTTAGAAGAACTGAATGAAAAAATGTTTGAGTTCATGTTCATCTGATTTGTAATTGTAGATTTAGGTGTTTTATCCAATCTGAGCACAGTTTGAGACATTGTTGAGGTCATTGATGAGACGTGAGATTATTTCAGTCTTTTTTTCAAGCCGGAGACACAGGCAAAAGTCTCCATTTGTTCTCAAGTTAATCTTTTTTCTCTATCTGTGATATTAATGTGATGAATGTAATTTTGGAATTTTCATGGGTCAATGGGGTGTAGAATCGGGCCGCTTTTAGTCAACGCTGTTAACGTGAATGATGTTAAAAGAGTCTCGTTCTTCCTGTGCGTACCATCTGTCACTGTTTCTGCACTTTTCCCTCATTCTCCTAGTCCTGGCTGAGACATTCCTTCCTGTTCTCTTCGCTATCTTGTTTACAGTCACCTGCGCTTGTGAATAATGCAGTGTGTCCGTTGCATGCATCGCTTTGAAAGCTTATTTGCCAAGAGCGTCCTCAAATCTTTTGTGGACCACATGGTCCATTTAGTTTGTGCCTTTTAAAAACAAACTGTAAAAAGCCTTTAGACTCCACTGTTGGACCCTCTGGCATCCTCCCTGGCCACTTTCTATTTTTAATCTCAGTCTGGCTGGAGGCGGAGAGCCGAAGCCCTGAGGTGTTCAGCCACGAGCTTCTGATGTCAGCTTTGCTGTTGCAGGCTGAACCCGTTCAGCAGTAATTGCAGCAGTTTTAGGTTGAGCTTTTGATGTTAAGTGTTTGCTGAGGGATCTGTGTGTGTTATTACAGTTCTGTCTTCAGATGATATGATTTTTGAAGTTTTGAAGTTTAGTCATTATCTTAGTGTGTGTAATCAATTTAACACATTAGACAGAACAGTACACACAAGTGTTTGTATTTTATTTTTTGTGTTTGTAAGTATTTGACTATTAAACTCTTTAATGCAAGCATTTAAATGTCTATCTATCTATCTATCTATCTATCTATCTATCTATCTATCTATCTGTCTGTCTGTCTGTCTGTCTGTCTATTGGTCTGTCTATCGGTCTGTCGGTTGGTTGGTCATCTATCTAAATATATAATTGTGAGCATAAAGCAAAATCATTGAAATATTTTTTTTTCCTCCCATCTCATATTTTTTCCTTCACCATATCCTTTTAGGGGCTCCGTAGAATGCATTATTTCCTTTCTGAATTCGATATTCGGCTTCAGGCACAACCCTACTTGCAACCGCATAGAAACACCCTAACAACCACCCCAAGTACCCTAGCAACACCCTAGCAACCACCCTCTAGCAACTGCATGGCAAACGATTCTTTCACCTTCGAACTTTGATCTTTAAAAATTGATTCAAACAATTCTGTCTAAACTATTTCACACTTCAAGCTTTTACAGTTTACTTCAAACTTTCAGACTAGGCTTTCTCAAGCCAACGTCAAAGTTTGTTCACAAACTTTACTAATCTAGTTATTTTTTAATATTAATTAATTATGTAATTTGACTTTATGTAATATGAATATTATTATTTATTCAATATAAATATTGATGCATCATGAATGTATTTTATATGAATATTAAATTATTAATTCAATCCAAATATGGAGTATTATTTAATTAAATTTTTTAATGTGATTTTTTATTTATTAAATACAAATATTTATTTTATGTATTTAATAAAAATTAATATTTATTGATACATATTCCATAAATACATTTTTTTTTTATCTCACAGCTTGAACAAAACTTAAATTTTATCTTGATTCTTTTAATAAGCTAACCAATTCCACTGTATTTATTCTATTTGTAAACTTACTATACAGTAATTGCTGACATGATTTATTGTATGTCCTGATAAGCTGGCTGGGATTTATCTGTTAAAAAAAAAAAAATGTGCAGAACACATTGATTCACTCAATTTCTTGAAAACTCCCAAATCTTCAGGGCACCAAGAAATTGTGAGGTGGTTAACATTACTACCTTTACAAGTGGTTTTGATGATAACAGATGTTCAAAGGATACGTTCAGGATTCCTTGTGCCTTTCTGCAAACCAGGCCTCTGCAGTACCGTTCATTATAAAAACTGGCAGCGTATGAATTGGCAGTGTGAAATCTAATGCAACGTATTCATATCCTGCATTTATCAAGTGACCACAGGGTCCTGAAAGTAAAGAGATTGTGTGCTGAATAGCAAAATGATCTATAATAGCCTGCAACATGAAATAGTAGGAGAATGCACTGACAAATTGAACTTGAACTGGAAATTTTGATGAATGACACATTTCACTGCGTGACTAGGGATTGTTGCTGTAAGCTTTCTAACTATTATTCCTTTAAGCTGAAAAATGTCTAGAATAAGGGCCGTGACGCATCAAGCTGACCTTGAGCATCTGTCAGGCTAGTTTCTGCAGTGCGTTCCACATGACGGCTCTAGTCGGGCTCACGCCGGCAGAAGTTCGCCCGATTCAACAATCGGTGTCAGTGAGAGAGATCACTCTGATTGGCTGTTCAGTTTAGCGAGCGAGTGGGTGCACGAGAATAAAAGCGAAAGTGATGAAAGCGAGCAAAGAAGTCAAGACGGCACTGTTATAATTTTACATTATCTTACCTGAGCATTCTAATGCGCAAATATGTTTATAATAACATGAGCTGCCTGGAATGAAGAAACAACATGATTGATATTCAAAATGGTAATCAATCGCTGCTTTGTTTACAGTTTGTATATCTGCAGTCCTAGGGCCAGATTTACTAAAGGGGGCAAGGTAGCGTGAGAGCGCAATTCCACAAATGCGTTAAATAATCGTTAAATAATGGCACAAATACCAGTAAATTGACGAGCGCAAACATTAGTAAATTCATTTAAATACTCTCCTTCCATAAATTTTGCGTCTGAAAGGGAAACTGCCGCAAAAACAACTCAGTCCATGCCTTTTCTACTCTAATTTTGCACTGCGTGTCTTTAGTAAATCCCAACAGTAGTTTTTTAATGCCAAGAGAGGGTGTGTGCTGGCGCAACAGGTATCAATATAGACTATTGATACCTGTTAATATAGACAGATATTTCCCTACACGCAGGCACAGAACACATGTCCTAGTTGACAGTCAGCTGTAGTCTTTACAGTAAACAAGTGCAGGTTTTTGGCCGAGACTCAGCCGCCTTTGAGGCGACAACACAGTCAGGTTTTGTCGGCACTAATTCTTTGGCATTTACTTGGCGTCACAGCCTTAAAAGAAAAACATAGGCAATAAAAAGTTTAAGAATTAAAGTTATATCGTTTTAATGTTATAAAACTCAATATGTGCCCTGTCACCGTCAGATTTATGCATTTAAAATAGTGAATTTTAATGTTAATCATATATTTTTTTAATAAATCTAATAGGTTCACACTCTTCAGGCAGTGGAAGAAAAAGGAAATGTCCCCATCAGCAAAAATGACTCTGTACCGGTATTCAAACACTTTGAAGGGTTTGACATGATAAAATCTAGGCTATGGCAGGCAAGAAATAACATAAAGAATATGTGTAGAATCCATAATTTCACACTGTGTTTTTCTCTGCATCCCAAGGGAATAATAATGAGTTTTGCACAAGGACATAATTTACTCCATCCCTGTGCAAAATAAAAGCAATTAGGCTAGTATTTAGAATTGAAATCTGTTTTAGAATCTTGCTTTGGTTCCTTTATTTGTAAATGGGAAGGATGTCATGAATTGTAACTAGTAGTAATGTTGAATCAATTCCTTGTATTCCATGAAACAGCCAAATGACTATTAGACATCCATGTTCAGGAATCCTATAACCGAGGGCCTCTTAACGTGTGATGTTATTCCTCAGTGCATGGCTGCCATGTCTCCTGGTTAATGGGCTGGAAGTTTCGTGGGATTTACCGCACAGTCATTAAACCCTGAGATCATCTAAATGGCCGTCTCTTGAGATGGACTGCTCTACAGGCATCAGATAAACCCCAATTAGTTCCCCTAGCTAAGATAAATGGCCATATTTGCATGCCACCTCATTAATATTCCTTAACATTTTTGCCCTATATTTTGCTTACACTTTTCCCTGTTTTTATTAATTTATTAGATCCTCATCACTGCGTCTTAAAGCTGCACTCACTGATGTTTTGATTACGTTATTCTGGCCATTATGGTTGAAGTACACCGATCAGGCATAACATTATGACCACCTTCCTAATATTGTGTTGGTCCCAATTTTGCTGCCAAAACAGCCGTGACCCATCGAGGCATGGACCCCTGAAGGTGTGCTGTGGTATCTGGCACCAAGATGTTAGCAGCAGATTTTTTAAGTCCTGTAAGTTGCGAGATGGGGCCTCCATAGATTGGACTTACAGGTGCTGGTCATATAATTAGAATATCGTGAAAAAGTTCATTTTTTTATTGTAAATTATTTTAAAAAATGAAACTTTCATATATTCTAGATTCCCTACATGTAAAGTAAAGCATTTCAAAAGTTTTTTTTTTTTAATTTGTTGATTAGAGCGTACAGCTAATGAAAGTCCAAAATCCAGTATCTCAAAATATTAGAATATTTACATTTGAGTTTGATTAAATGACCATCTCTACAGTATAAATTCCGGGTATCTTTTGTTCTTTGAAACCACACTAATGGGGAAGACTGCTGACTTGGCAATGGTCCAGGAGACAATCATTGACACCCTCCACAAAGAGAGTAAGTCACAGAAGGTCATTACTGAATGGGGTGGCTGTTTACAGAGTGATGTATCAAAGCATATTAAATGCAAAGTTGACTGGAAGGAAGAAATTGGGTAGGCAAAGGTGCACAAGCAACAGGGATGACCGCAAGCTTGAGAATACTGTCAAGTAAAGCCGATTCAAACACTTGGGAGAGCTTCACAATGAGTAGAATGAAGCCGGAGTCAGCGCATCAAGAGTCACCACACTCAGACATCTTCAGGAAAAGGACTACCAAGCCACTTCTGAACCAGAGACAACGTCAGAAGCATCTTACCTGGGCTAAGGAGAAAAAGAACTGGATAGTGAACAGTGGTCGAAAGTCCTCTTTTCAGATAAAAGTAAATTTTGCATTTCATGTTGAAATCATGGTCCCAGAGTCTGAAGGAAGACTGGAGAGGCACAGAATCCAAGCTGCTTGAAGTCTAGTGTGAAGTTTCTGAAGTCAGTAATGATTTGGGGGGGGCCGTGATGTCTGCTGGTGTTGGTCCATTGTGTTTTATCAAGTGCAAAGTCAATGCAGCCATCTTCCAGGAGATTTTGGAGCACTTTATGCTTCCATCTGCTGACAAGCTTTATGGAGATGCTGATTTCCTTTTCCAGCAGGACTTTAGCATCTGCCCACAGTGCAAAAACCACTTCCAAGTGGTTTGCTGACCATGATATTACTGTGCTTTATTGGCCAGCCAATATGCCTGACCTGAATCTATGGGATATTTTCAAGAGAAAGATGAGAAACAGTCGATCCAACAATATACAGATGATCTGAAGGCTCAATAGTGCCTCAGCAGTGCCACAGGCTGATCACTTCCATGCCACACTTCACTGATGCTGTAATTTGTGCTAGGAGCAAGTCATTTGCTGTAATATGTCCTGCCGATCAAGTATTGAGTGCACAAAAGAACATACTTTAAAGAACTTGAACTTTTCTGTTTTGCAAATCCATTTTTTGATTGATCTTAGGAAATATTCTAATATTTTGAAAACTTTCATGAGCTGTACGCTCTAATCATCAAAATTTAAAAAAAAAACTTTTGAAATGTTTTACTTTACATGTAGGGAATCTAGAATATATGAAAGTTTCATTTTTAAAAATAATTTATAATAAAAAAATGAACTTTTTGATGATATTCTAATTATATGACCAGCACCTGTATTTGTTCAGCACATCCCACAGATGCTCGATTAAATTGAGATCTGGGGAATTTGGAGGCCAGTCAACACCTCAAACTTGTTGTTGTGCTCCTCAAACCATTCCTGAACCATTTTTGCTTTGTTGCAGGGCGCATTATCCTGCTGAAAGGGAATACCGTTTCCATGAAAGGGTGTACATGGTCTGCAACAATGCTTGGTACGTGTCAAAGCAACATCCACATGGATGACAGGACACAAGGTTTCCCAGCAGAACATTGCCAAAAGCATCACACTGCCTCTGCTGGCTTGCCTTCTTCCCATAGTGCATCCTGGTGCCATGTGTTCACCAGGTAAGAGACACACACGCACCTGGCCATCCACGTGATGTAAAAGAAAACGTGATTCATCAGACCAGGCCACCTTCTTCCATTGCTCCATGGTCCAGTTCTGATGCTCACATGCCCACTGTTGGCACTTTCGGCGATGGACACGGGTCAGCATGGGCACCCTGACTGTTCTGCGGCTATGTAGCCCCATACACAACAAACTGCGATGCACTGTGTATTCTGACACCTTTCTATCAGAACCAGCATTAACTTCTTAAGCAATTTGAGCTACAGTAGCTCGTCTGTCGTATCGGACCACACGGGCCAGCCTTCGCTCCCCACGTGCATCAATGAGCCTTGGCCGCCCATGACCCTGTCGCCGGTTCACCACTGTTGCTTCCTTGGACCACTTTTGATAGATACTGACCACTGCAGACCAGGAACACCCCACAAGAGCTGCAGTTTTGGAGATGCTCTGATCCAGTCGTCTAGCCATCACAATTTGGCCCTTGTCAAACTCGCTCAAATCCTTACGCTTGCCTATTTTTCCTGCTTCTAACACATCAACTTTGAGGACAAAATGTTCACTTGCTGCCTAATATATCCCACCCATTAACAGGTGCCGTGATGAAGAGATAATCAGTGTTATTCACTTCACCTGTCAGTGCTCACAAAAGTTTTCATGACATCTTTTGTAGACCAATGTGCAATGGTTCATTTATTCCAGTAGGGACATTGTCGATTAATGTGTTTGAGAAATTACAGTGACAGAGTTATACAATGTGAAACAATACAATTTTAGATTGTTATGGCTAGTTAGCAACCAATCATGCCTAAACAATACTTATTTTATTAAATATTCATATGCTTTCTATAATCACAGATGATTTTACGTGCTTTATCTAGTTTCAGAGTGAAGTCTTCACTGTACAGACAAAAACAGTTGAAGCATTAATTCTTAAGAGTATTTAAACTGTTGTTTTTTTGTCCGATTATATTATGTCGAACCGTTTGTACAATTAAGACAGTATTGACCTTTATTTTATGGTCAAAGTCTTTTATCTTGTTTTGTGTTCCACACAGAAAATGGAAGTCATACAGGTTTGAAACGACATGAGGGTGAGTAAATGATGACGGAATTATCATTTTTGGGTGAACTATACCTTTAAATGAATTTAATTGTATGACAGAAAAGTTTGTGTGGTAGGCCTATTTCAGAAATCCTGAGTGGAGTAATGTGGCATTTATTTATTTAACTAACAGGTGGACAAATTGTAATGTTCTTGTCTGATCATTGTTATTAATGTCACGCATCTGCAAACTGTAAGATTTGACTCAACATTTGAGAGTTTATGGATATGAAAGTGTACCATGTAGAAAGAGTGTGTAACTAGCATGGTAATTCAGGATTTAGATCAAAACCCCCAAACTTTCAGAGTTCCTCAAGTTTATTATGATATCCAGGCACACAGAGGCATAATTGGTAAGAAAAATAACCAATTGGGAATGAACACAGGGTGAATGCCCAGAATTACTGAGAAAACCGCTGACAAGATTGTAATTGGGGGCTAGAAATACATTAAGCGCAATAAGGCACCAGTGACAGTGATGAGATGGGACGGTATCTGCTCTCTGATGGTAGAGACCTCTGCTGGTGAACTGGTGACGGGACTCCTGTGGATGTGACAGTATTTCACAGCTCACTGACGCGTCTATAATTAAATGCCCTGTTAAGCAGCACTCCAGCGCAACACTCGCCATAACAGTCAAACAGTGAATAGAGTCCACTTAATGAATAAACTTTTTAATGAGCTCTCGGGCTTCTCATATAGCCATTGGCTGATAAACGATGTGCTTCGTGTTCTTGGTTCATGTCTTAACTGTGCTGCTCTTAATTTAAGCTGCCCGCAGTTTGTTCAGTGATTAATTGAAATGCACTGCAAATGTATGTGTGTGTAAAATTACATCTATTTATAGAGTCTGATAGTGTCATACACACACAAAATGCTTCTCTTTTGCATTTTTTTCTAATTTAATACAACATTTTTCATTAGAAACCTAAAATTTGAGAATTGCCCATCAAGTGCACACAGTCCCTTATTCCTTTATGATCTGAAACTTTTTTTTGCATCGAAACTCTCATCCCTTCTTGATCACTTCACCTGAAGCCTGCTTGCTTTAGCCTGTTGATTTCAACATCATTGAAATTTAGTGTTTCACATGTCATTTTGTCTGCTTTCCACTTGGGGTTAACCTTGCTTTTTGCAGAGTTAAACTTGAGTTGGGATTCCAGAGTTATACGCTTTAAAACAATGCAATGTTTTTAGAATATTTAAGAAGAATTTTTAAACCATTTTTTGTCCATGCAATTAAAACTGCTTTAGACCCGGTTGAGTTGTATTTTATGAACAGCATCTTTCAAAATATCTCTATGACTTTTCAAAAGAAAGTCATAGAGGTTTAGAATGTCATGAGGACATGGCAGTAAATGATGACAGAATTTCATTCTTGGAGTGAAATATGTCTTTAAATGAATTGAATTACAGACAGAATAATTTGTGTATTATTTCAAAAAACAACCTTAGTGGATTAAAGCTTGCTCCATCCATCCAACCATCTGTCCGTCCGTCTGTCCATCCATCTTTCTGTCTGTCAAGCCATTCAACCAACCAACCATCTATCCATCTAACTGTCCATCCATCCATCTGTCAAGCCATCCATCCGTCATCCCATCTGTCCATCCAACCGTCCATCCAATCATTCATCTGTCCATCCAATGTCTGTCCATCCATCCAACCATCTGTCCGTCCATCCATCTGTCCATCCAACCATCCATCCATCTGTCCATCCATCCATCTGTCCGTCCATCCAATATCCGTCCATCCAACCATCTGTCCGTCCATCCATCCATCCATCCATCCATCCATCCATCCAACCATCCGTCCATCATCATCCATCTGTCCGTCTGTTCGTCCATCTGTCCATCCGTCGTCCATCCAACCATCCATCCGTCTGTCCATCCAAGCATCCGTCCATCTGTCCAGCTATCGTCTGTCCATACATCTGTCCATCCAACCAACCATCCGTCCGTCCGTCCATCTGTCCAGCTATCGTCCGTCCGTCCGTCCATCCAACCATCCATCCATCCATCCATCTGTCCATCCATCTGTCCATCCATCCATCTGTCCATCCATCCATCTGTCCATCCAACCATCCATCCATCCGTCCATCTGGCCATCCAACCATCCGTCCGTCCGTCCGTCCATCTGTCCAGCTATCGTCCATCTATCCGTCCATCCATCCAACCACCCATCCATCTGTCCATCCAACATCCATCCATCCATCCAACCATCCGTCCGTCCATCCAACCAACCATCCGTCCATCCATCCGTCTGTCTCTCTGTCCATCCAACGTCCATCCATCCATCCATCCATCCATCCATCCATCCATCCAACCATCTGTCCGTCCATCCATCATACCATCCGTCCATCCATCATACCATCCGTCCATCCAACCATCCATCTGTCCATCCATCCTTCCATCCATCCATCTGTCCATCCAACCATCTGTCTGTTCATCCATCCGTCCGTCCGTCCATCCATCCATCCATCCATCCATCCGCAAATTGTAGCATTAACCTAGCGATGTGAAAGTGTACAGTGTAAAATCTTACATCTTGACCACTAAGGATTAATTGCTAACCCAGCATAAAGTACTGTATAAACAATGACCACCAATGACAGTGACCACCAACACTTATATTTTGCTGTATTTGAACTGATATTACCTCTCAATATTTAGCTTGTTGTCATATGAACTCGGGGGAACAACAGAGCAGATGTTTGAGCCTCCAAACACCAAACGCACCCTCTAATGTACCCATAACGCTGCATAAGTACTCAGTGTGATTTTTAGCTCCTGCAGGAACTAGTACAAGTATCATTCAGGGTACACATGTCCTCTGAGAAGAGCGCAGTTAGCAGGAGAGATTAAACAACGTATTGAGACAACTTGGACGGGGTATTCTCATTACTCTTTATCCTGTCATTTGTCATCCTGCTAGAGTTACTGCAGATTGGCTGTCTGCCTTGAGCTCCTTCCTTTCCTTTCCCTGTTGTCTTCTCCATGGCTCATTTGAATGATTAGAGGACAGAAGGATAAACCGTATGTTGCTATCTGTGTCCTGGCCCATTTAAAAGCACACACTGTTGTATTTCCCTCAGATCAGTTATAGCAGACCTAGACAAAATCTGCAGACATTTTTTTTTTTTTTTTTTGCATTTCGTGTACTTTTCTGTGTTTTCTGAAGTTATTCCAAAACTTTAAAACTTTAACAGACCAAAACTGAAGACATTATTCACTGAAAATCATCCTCTTTGAAGCTCAATAACACCCTATTGATGATATTAGTTAAAAACAACAACAACAACAACAAAAAACAACAACAAAATGTTCAGAAAATTTAAATCTGAAATGCAATCAGAGCAGGTTGTTACAATAGCTTAATTCATATTGTGAATCTACAGCCCGAAGTCCTCTTTCATGATCATGTTTGACTTTGGAAATAGGAAAGTGATATAAAGCTGAGTTATCTTGTCTCATCTTTTACTGTCTGCTCTGGGAAAATGGTTTCTCTGAAGTGTTGTTACACCCAATGCCTCCCATCAAAAATGTGTTGACGCTGAACAATTTGCTATTCACCAAATGAAGTAATGTGTGACCTCGTAAATACAGTGAGAGAAAAGGGAGGGTTCTTTACCGTCCGAAGAAGAAACCGGGTGATGTGGGAGTTTCACAACACTCAGACAAAAGTGTCACTGTGCAGACTTGGGCTTAATATAATGTTTCTTACTTTACAGCTATTTCCTTACAACTATTTCCATACAGATAAAGTATTTCAACTGGTATTTTATTCCTTAAAAATATTCTAAATATTTTGCAAATAGCAATAGACTGATTATATATATAGAAGCACTGTAATGGCGTAATGCAAGACTATAGAGTTATATAGCTCAGTTATATATACAATTGCACTGTGTTCATTGTGAAGATTTATGGTCCACAAAGATTAATCTTCAGTGTCTACCCTCACATTTCCCAAGATGTTTCTTAATGCGTTGAACAATGTGCCTGTGAGAACAATGTTCCTGAAGACCATAAATATAGCCATTTTTCTTCTTTCTCTGTGCGAAGCTGAAGCGCTGGGGCTCTGCTGACTTAAATTCAATGAAGGGAGGAAAAACAGGCCTGTGGTCGGTGGGTGCCATTTGTAAAAAAATTCCCTCGATTTGAATGAATTCACATGAAATAAATGTTAGCGGTCATGACAGGTCATTAATATAGTGCTGTGTTGTGATTTAATGAGGGAGCGTTGAAATGCCACGGGAGATGGCGGTGCTACGAGAGAATTTTTATTTCTGGTTAAACGCTGTGTGCTTCCAATAGTGCTTCTTTTTTTCTCTCACCATCATAACAAATCTACAGGACTAGCCAACATGGACAACACAAGTGTGTGAAGAGAGGCTTATATGTTTCTGGTGGATTGTTATGGAAAATAGCCCACACGTGAGTTGTGTGGGCAGAAAACACAGTTTCATTAAACAGTTGCACCACTTTAGGGTGAAAAACCATTTTTTTTTATACATTTAAAGCATCCAAGCATTTATAAACCATCAGATGTAGATGCACAGTAAAGTTCTGGAGCGCCATACATATCTTCGGTGATAGTTTCTGCAGACAAAAGTAAACACCACTGGTGATGTGGTGGAAAAAAGATGGACAGTTTTATTTTAGGCAAATACTGCTAACAGAAGTGAAGACATTACGGTATGTTTAGTTGAATATATGCTACCGTTCAAAAGGTTTTTTTTTTTTTTATGTTTTTGTGTTTTATGCTCAATGCTGCATTATCACAAATAAAAACAGTCATTTTCTGTATTATTATTTCGGTTTAAATGTTTTTCAGTTTAAACAGTTTGAACTGTTTTCTATGTGAATATATGTTCAAGTGTAATATATTTCTGTGGTCAAAGCTGAATTTTCAGCATCATTACTCCAATCTTCAGTGTCACATGATCCTTCAGAAATCATTCTAATATAATGATTTGCTGCTCAAGAAACATTTATGATTATTATCAATATTTTTTGTGGAAATCGTGTTGCATTTTTTCAGGATCCTTTGATGACTAGAAAGTTCAAAAGAACAAAATTTATTTGAAATAGAAATATCTTTACTGTCACTTTTGATCAATTTAATGTAGCCTTAATGAATACAAGTTTAGTTCTTTAAAAAAAAAAATTACTGATAAATAAAAAAAAATCTTACTGAACGCAAACTTAAGACAGAGGAGAAGTGAGCCTGTTCTCTGTAACTGACTTCATTCTGCGTGTTTTCATACGTTTAGAGATACTGCATAAAAAAAGTACTGGATGGAAACAATATGTGAACAAAAATTTCCAAATTGCCTAAAAAACTTGCTATAGATGAATATATTTTAAGAGTTTGATTCATGCATTATATGCATAATTGTTTTCATGATATGTTGTATTTATGCACAACAATCACTTTTCCCTGCATAATTTTCATTCTAAGCTTCAAGGCTGAATCCTTGTTAAAATAGAAAGGAGTTTAAATTTCTTTGAAAGCAATGCATCCTGTCTGTGATTTATTTATTTTCAAAAGTAATGGCCAGTTTTTGAGTGTCTTTAATGGAACTGATGTCTTGTCTAGGTCATTTGGGGTTCCTGGAAAGCAATTGTTCAGAGCTGTTTAGAGCAAACCATCAGTGCTTTTAAAAAGCATTCAATGCTCTGAGTTAAAGCATGGAACCAATTATCCACATCCCTTACTGTTAGTTATTTCAAAATAAATGATTCTCTTTGAGTCCATTCCTTCCTTTCTTTTTTTTTTTCTTTTTTCTTGCTCATCCTTTCAAGTGGTCCTGTAAACACAGGCCAATTAACTGTTTTTTCAGAAATATTTCTGAATCTTTTAGGTGTGGGCAGCATGAAAGGTTTGCTCTTTCTCTGGCACCCACCTATAACATCCAGTCTTTTCCACATGCTGCTCTTTCTTTCTCATTTGCTTTCAATTTTGTCACTTCCCTTCTGAATGAAGAAGGAACAGTCACTTGTTGTAGATGAAAATAAGTGTATTTCTTTGCTCCACTAACCAAATGTTCCTTGAAATATAGAACAACCATTCATTTTTGGTTATTTACCATTGTCTTACAAAAAATGGTTTTCACAGTGATGCCATAGAAGAACTTTTTTTTGGTTCTCCAAAGAACCTTTCAGCGAACAAAAACATTCTTTCTCAGTGTGAAGAACATTTAAAAATCTAAAGAACTTTTTTCCACTATAAAGAACCTTTTGTGCGATGAAAAGATTCCATGGATGTTGTAGGTTCTTCATGGAACCATAGATGCCAATAAAGAGCCTTTATTTTTAAGAGTGTACCATGGTACTCTTTGAAGAGGTTTGCAATCCCGCCTGGGCCTAGACATAAGGTATTGTAAGCTATCGTATGTCTTGAGAAAATGTAATTCTTTTTTGGTCATTTTTAGGGCATGACAGCTCATTGTAACTATAAATTGTTTTATGGAAAAAGATGTCTAAAGATTGTGAGTAATTAATAAAAATGATGTAAATAATGACGATTTTCATTATTTGGGTGTATTATTCCCAAATAATGGGGAAACTGCTTTAGGGTTAAGTACAATCGTACTGTTGATTTAAGCCAAAACTAATCAAAATCTTCCATTTGCTATTTATGTTCCATTTATGGACCATTATCAATAATGCTGACATATCAGGAACCTCTTTGTGATGTTTCTTTTACATATAAAAGTGTTTTTGGCCATCTCTATGACCACACAAGTTGTGGCTTTTCCACTATGTTAGGCATAAGCATTTTGATTGCTGTCAAAAACCCTAATTGTGTTTTTGCACATGAATAAGCTTCAGTCTAAAACCTCTGCAATGGTTTTGTAACCTGATTTAAAGGGTTAGTTCAACCAGAAATGAAAATTCTGTCATTAATTGTTCACCCTCATGTCATTCTAAACCCATTAGGCCTTCGTTCATCTTCGGAACACAAATTAAAGGGTTAGTTCACCCCAAAATGAAAATTCTGTCATTAATTACTCACCCTCATGTCGTTATAAACCTGTAAGACTCTCATTCATCTTCAGAACACAAATGAAGAACTTTTTGATGAAATCTGAGATTTGTTCTTGTGTGTCATTCAGGTTAGGTTGAGGCGTCAAAGTGATCGTTGCAAAGGCAGTCAATAAACGGACAGACATCTCTCAGATTTTATCAAAAAGATCTTCATTTGTGTTCTGAAGATGAACGAAAGTCTTACAGGTTTATAACGACATGAGGGTGAGTAATTTATGACACAATTTTTATTTTTGGGTGAACTAACCCTTTAAGCTAAAGTAGTAAACGGTGATTTGACGTAGAAGAAAATCGCTTTGGAGGTTTCTGTCTTTGTAATGTAATGTTTGCAATAGACGGCTGCTAATATTCGATTATATATTGAAAATTCAATAAAAAATGAAATTAAACAACATTTAGCAAAAAAAAAAAAAAAGGCACATTACAATAACCCCATTTACATTTTTGAAAGCATGTATCATTACACTAGTTGGGCATATAGTTCTTATACCCAAAAGGACGATCAATCCTCATAGCTGAAGGGAGGACGAGGTAAACGGCTTCATAACTCTGTGTTTGTTAAGGCTTCACACCCTCATATTGATATCCATCCATCTTGTGTTATAATTCTCCAAGCAGAAAGGCATTTGAAACCCAGCCAATACATTTTGAAGCTCTCTACTGATTTTCACAAGCAAATTTGTTGAAATCCTCTCAACAGTTTATTTGTGATATGCTCCTGTATTGATGTTTCACTTAGCGCAGAGAGTTCATTATATATTTCCAGCACGCAGCGCTGTAACCCATCACCTCTCTGAACTTTATTAGAGCGATTCCCTGTGGTGCTGTGCAGTTTACCGCTGACATTCCTGTTACGCCGTGATTTTAGAATACAAAGAACGGTTCCTTCGGTGGACTACTTCCATACACATACGTGCAAAGTATTTGCATTCGTTCTCATAAATATATTTATGCAGGCTAATATAGTGCAACAATAAGTCTATATAATATATTATCCAGCATTACAAAGCTCAGTGTCCTCATAGTAATTCATAGGCATACACAAACTGGCTTGATTTGTGGCATCAAGAGAAGCCCATGTATCTGCTCTTGGGCTTCAGGCATGGGTTTTCTTAAATGAAATCTCCAACTCCTGATTCATGGTTGCAGTCTGGCCTGCCCTGTGTTTCTATTACATTTTTTGTCCCCAGTTCAAACATAATGCATAACCAATAGGCATCTTGACAGACCATAAAGAAATCAGGCAGTATAACATAGTGTGGTTCCTTTAACTTTGTTCCTGTTTCGATTTATCTCGATGTCTTTCTGGGAATCTTAATAAGAACTGGTTAAGATACTTGAACTGAATCTCCAGACAATCATTAATTAATGGTTTTTGGATGTCTGAATTCTTGTAATAGTTTTTTCCTGCGCCGCTACTGAATCGACAGCACCAAGGATTTTTTTTATCTAGTTGTTGTGAGTTTAGAGTCTGAATTGAATGTGAATTCAACTTGCATCACAAAATAAAACAAAGACAATAAATAAACAACTTCAACAACAATAAACAAACAGCGCAGCCAGTATAGTGATTTTTTTTCATGATCAAATGACTTTGACTGAATTAATTCAAGGTGTGCATTTTCATTATGCAAAACTCTTTGTCTATACCATAAGCAAGTTTCTTTTGAACTTGAATTGAATTATTATCCTTGTCCTTTTAACAGTTAAGGGGTTTTCCCGTGACTGACAGCGCTAGTCAAAGCATTTGTCAGTTGCGTCTTGTTCCGTGTTCACAGTTCAGTCTTTTCAATGTAAAAGTCTTCGCTACTGACTGACACACTCATCAAGACAGTCTTTGCTGCCATCTACTGGCGTATTAATGTAACTGTTGTTCTGCTGCTGTTCACGGTCAGGGACTATTTTTTTCCGGCGGAAGGAAAGCTTTTAGTGACAGTTTACTTCATGAAAGTTGTATTGATACATATTTTTGGCTTTAATATTTGTATTGTGTGGTAACCGTTTTATAAAAGCAATAAGGTACTCGAGGCTAGTGTTGTATCATGAATAAGTCACGGCTGAAGGGGTTGCAGGCACTCCACTTCACGTCGTGCCTAACAACGTCCTTCAGCCGTGACTTATTCACGATACAGCACAGCCTCTCGTACCTTATTGCTCACATATCTCATGTTTAACCACTATAAGAGCCAGTACCAAATCCCCGAAGCACTGGCTGAGATGAAGCTGTTCTCGGTGGGTACACGAGCAGTGAACGGCCGCTGATGGCCTGGAGCTCGCATCTCCGAAAACGTCTAAACAAATTGTAAAATAGGCGCTATGATGAAATATGAGACATATTTCAGGTCTGAACAACGACATTCTTGCCTAAAAACTCTTAAAACTACAGTTCGTGGTACAACAAGTGTAGTATTTGTAAAAAAATATGGTGGATTTGGTCGACCGCTGTGACAGTCGCTTCAAGCAGAGTGATACAAATGGTGAAAAGACTGGAGTGCTATTATCACTAGAATATTGCATGGCTCGCAGCAATCAGATTCGAGATCCAGAAAGAACTGTTTTGTGTATATATATATATTGATGGGCTGGAAATTATGTTTTTTCCCCACATGTCCATCAAGGACAAGGTCATGTGTTATAATTGTAATTTCTGGATCTCATCACAGTTCTGGATTGTCAAGCCCTGCATAAACATAATAGATTAAAGATATGCAGAGATTTTTGTTGTAGTAACAGGGTATTTAACTGTTCTTTTGTGTAGTATTGTTTAGTAAGGACAAATCCCTCAAAACTACTTCCTCAAAAATAGTCAAAACAATCGTTGTGCATTCAGAGGCAGAATGGTTAAACTCCTTGCATTATCTCTGTTCTTCCCAGTGTTTCTCTCATTCACATGATCGATCCTTTCCTCCATCTATCCAACCTGTAGTTCTTTGAAAACATATTTTCCTTCTCTGCGTGCTACTCTCTTGACAGAAATCCCAGCCCTGCATCTAATGGTTGCAGCAGCAGCTGGAGGGAGGCACATATCCGTTTAGACTCCAGCGGTGTCACGCCTCATCTAAATAAATCAGGGAGCAGTGCTTCATAGAACAGGAATGGAGGAGACTGCCTCAAATCAGCTCTAGTATTGGCAAAACCTCTCCATTTCCTCCAATGCTCCGGCTAGACATGGTTAACCCACCATGTCCTTCCATTGATTATCTTCTTTTGTCCTTGTCTTTCTGTCTCTCTAATCCTTTAAAGCTCCTTGGAGCAGGAGTTTTGATGCTCTCCTTGCGTGGCATAACATTTTTAGGGCCCGAGCACCGATGGTGTGAGGACCCTATTGTAATTGTATTCAATTATTCTTCTTCTCCGAAATGAATCGCATTTTTGAGGGTCTAAATGTACATCTGATATGGGACACCTTTGCCTCAATAAACACCTAATTATTGCGTAATAATAGTTAGTAAAGTAGAAATTAAGTTTAGGTATTTGGTAGGATTAAGGGATGTAGAATATGGTCATGCAGAATAAGGAATTAATATGTGCTTTTTAAGTACTAATAAACAGCCAATATCATAGTAATATGCATGCTAATAAGCAACTAGTTAATAGTGAGAATTGGACCCTAAACTAAAGTGTTTAAACTCGCACAGGTCATTGTGGGATTGCATTCTCCTGATGCTACCAAATTATTATTATATATATATATTTTTTTGAAACATCTTTTGTTTTCGAAACACAAAATGCCATAAAATGTTGTATATGTAGGCGGCTCACTAGGTTATAGAACAGAGCCCTTGTGCATGTGTCGGGTAAGACAGCACATTTATCTGCCACTTTACAGCCACAATGATGGGCAATTCATTACTGTTCTGCGTTTGGATATTAAACATTAGAGAATCAGTGAATCTCTGGCTGTTTACTCGGTTAATACTGTCTGATTTACTTCATTACCTGCTGCTGCGGCAGGCTGACGTATACCTTCAGTGTGAAAGAGTGTCTGTCTGCCTGGGTAATTGTTTAACCTCATGAATAAGTTAAGCCCTGCTATTGATGATGTTGAAAATGTCGTGCGGCAGACTGTTTCGAGAGCTCTGCTACATATCGATATTTTGTAGTATATTTGAGTCTTTAATGAGCAGCATTCTCCATTTGTATAATATATTAGCGTGCGGTCAATAATCGCATCAGTCCTGTAATGAATAGTGCTGTTATGGTGGGGTAGGGGAATACAATTGATCATCTTGTTTTTCACGCCCTATAAGGTGTTATTGATTACCTGTAGCTTCTGTAGTTTTAATTCTTCTCGCATTGTGTGTGTGTTAAGCTTATCAGATAATAATTAGCCTCTTTCAGATGCATGTTCAATTGCTTAAAGTTAGAGATGGGAGAGTTTTATTGCTGTGCAAATACTGATCACTTGCTAAAAATGAAATCTGTAGCTTTCTGTCATTTACTCATCTTTGCTCTTCATGATAAAAGCAATGATATCTGATTTGTAAATGAATCATTTTTGCAGTCTGATCTTTTCAGTGAATCAGTTGATCCAGTTCACAAATCACTGAATCAGACGGTTCTCAAATTCAACGCATTGACTCCATGATCAGGTTGCTGCAGGAGAGGAAGATTTTCAGCAAATAACAACTTGCTTTTGGTCTGTTCATCACATAAATCTATTGTATGATCATATAATTGCACATGGGTCACATGGACCACTTTTATGATCATTTTATGGTGCTTTTGCATCACTTTCTCATTCACGTTCATTTTTATCTAAGAAAATAAAATGAGAAAAAGTTCATGTAATCAAGACATTTTTGAACATATTTCAAAAATATTTTAAATGTTATGTTAAATGTTTTTCAGTTTACTTAATTTTTTAAACCCTTTTCATGTACATTGGAACAAAAAATTGGAGCAGGATTTACTTTGCAACAGTTTTCACTCAGAATATGATAGCAAATGTCACAAATAATTACAAAGAGTAAACACATTGAATTAAATGTGAAATTTCGAAGTAGACTGAAATAGTAGTCAAACGTACTCCAGTAATCTTCAAAAACATTTTCTTATAGTGTATAGACCACTTTTCACAATCCAATCAATTACAAATTAATAAAATCAAGATCTTTCTTACTTTTTGTTTTTGCCCTGTACTGTTTCACTCTGATATGTCACGTTATGTAAGTAAAATGGGATTTAACAGAGTTTCATGTTGCCTTCAATTCACAGCCAACAGCAGGTGAGATAAACTTCTTAGTTTAGGGGAGAGAAACTTGTTTTTTTTTTTTTCTTAAATATGTGTTGAACTTTTCCAGTTGTGGACAAAACGTTCCCTTACCTCCCAGCACAGTCATATCAAATCATCTTTAAATAAGGGGGTTTTGCCAGTGGACCTGTTGAACGGCGCGAACACTCAGAGATGCGGGTGTCTGTCGCTGAGGAGCCGCCACGAGAGCGTGAGATAATTGGCAGAGACAGAGTACCATTTGGTGCCTCTGGGGTTGTTTGAAAAGTAATTGGATTTTCCCTCAGACCATGGGGAATTGAGGAGTGCTCGGAGAGGAAAGGAGCGTGGACAACAGTGTACTCGACTCTGATTGAAAAAGAAGCAGGATGGCTCTTCCATTACTGCAAAAACGCCTTCCCTCCCGGAAGAGTTTTTCTCTCATGGATTTGGTGTGTCTCTTTCTCTCATTGCATTGTTGTCTTCTGTTGCTGTAGCTGCTGTCATTTTGAGAAGGGATGATAAAATGTCAGCTTGTGTCCTCATGTGCAGCAAAGTACCAACCAAGTGTGTGAGGTTGACTAGTTTACCTTTATTATTAACAATAATCATTAGCGCCGATCCTGTGGGTGCTCAACCATTTCTGGAAACATGAGATAGTCTCTAGAGATGCACTCTATTGAGCACAATCAGTCAAAACAACAAAAAACAACCAAATTACATTCATAATCGGCCTGACAGTCGTGCAGTGTGTTCCCGGGTTTAGTAGACTGTAGTTGACTGTTAGGGTTAGGGTTAACTTTGCAAGTACATGTCAACTTATTCTACTAACCTGAAGTTATTGAAGGATGTTCACTAATGTTTACTGTTGCAAAGGTATTTACAACTTCTTTTTACCCCTAAGCGAAGACTGAAAAAGAACTTTGCCATGAATATATCTGGCCTTTTAGTGTTCCATGGAAGAAAGAAAACATTCAGGATTTGACCTGAGGATTTTTTTATTGTTTGTTTATTTGTTTGTTTTTGTTTGTTCATGTGTTTATTTATTGATTTAGTTATTTTGTTTATTCATTTTACAGTTATTTATTTATTTATTCAAAGCTTATCTCCTTACCCCGATTCACAACGACGTAGAATCTGTGATTCCGAAGTACAGTATCCACACCGATATGGTGACTGACAGCAAACATTAGATTAATCCGTGCTGAGGAGCCGTGCTAATGCACAACTCACGTAAAGATGATAATTCTGCAAATAACTGCAATTGCAGGTTTCAAACAGAGATGGCGACAAAGAGGCAAAACTTACAGACTGCAGCTTTAAAGGGATAGTTCATCCAAAAATTATCCCATGATTTACTCACCCTCAAGCCATCCTACACAATCAGAGAAATATTAAAAAATATCATTTTAGACTTATAATCCGTGACCGGTGATTTGTTTTGCTCTATCCTCTGCGCCTCCGTCGTTACTTTGTGCGTCAGATCAAAGGATGCTCTTCCGCCGCAAATCGACGTGCACATTCTGCGTACGGTCGTCTGCCGGAAGCTAGATATTTGAATTTATAAAGTTTTAAATATGGATATTTTTGTTACAAAAATGCATCGCTTCGCTTCAGAAGACATTTATTAACCCCCCAGAGTCGTATGAATTACTTTTTTTTTATGGATGGATGGATTATTTTTTACTTCAAAACACGGCCCCCCCATTCACTACCATTATAAACCTTGGAGGACTAAGGATATTTTTAAATATATCTCTGATTGTGTTTGTCTGAAAGAAGATAGTCATATACACCTAGGATGGCTTGAGGGTGAGTAAATCATGGGATAATTTTCATTTTTGGGTGAGCTACCCCTTTAAGGCATGACACAATGTATAACTGCAGAAGTAGAAATCATAGTTCTACGATAGTTTATGTTGCTTTTTTGGCAGTTTTGCAGTATAAATCATCCACTTTTATTTTCTGGAAAGGATAACTAACATCTGTTTTAGTGTTCCATGAAACATTTGGGATTGGACATGAGGGTGAGTAAATGATTTGTATATAAAAACAGTTCATTCGTTTGTTTGTTCAATTGGTCATTTATTCATCTTTTTACTTAAGTAGTTTATCTTGAATTTTTATTTATTTATTTTTGGCATGACTTTAGGTATTACTTCAGAGGAACAAATAATTTGCAGTTCAGTGATAATTTGTTATTTTTCACCAGTTTGGCAGCATAAATGACCTTCCATTTTATTTTTATGGAAAAGAACAGCTTAACATCTCCTTTAGTGTCCCATGGAAGAAAGAAAACATCTGAGTTTGGACTAAAACAAGGTTTATTTTTAGCTAAGCTATCTTGCCAAGTGCACGAAAAACGCTCTTTTTTTCTCTTTTCACTGAAGCACAGCATCTCTATATAAAACAACATCATATCTGATGTGCAAACACCCCGTGGCTCATGTTTCTTCCCCCTCACTGCTTTCTCTTTTGATCTTGAACCAGCGGTGGCTCATTCTGCACTGTCATGTTTGCTCTTGTCCTCTAGAGCGCCCTCTAGTGGTTATTTGTACATGGCTGTGGCTCCTCCAGGAGCTGGAAAACGGCTGTGTGTTTTTCCCAGGGAAATGCAGAGGTCTGTGTCAGGAGGCTGAAACACAGTTTATCTGCCATTACTGCAGCGGCAGTCACACTTGACTTCACACTCCCACAGCGGCCACCGATCACGGCAATTCACCATCTCATGACGCCCCAGTGAGGGAAGAATTTACACGTCCTGAGCGACATGGCCACCATCAGACTACTGATGTGAGACATCTTAACGTAGCAAGGCTATATGTGCTTTGCATGATCATGGCCATCCAAGAACCAAATAACTTTGGTGTCAATCTGAAAATTCCCCAAAACTCTCACCTCACGCATTGTAGTTTCCCGTTTCTCTCTTCACATAATGAAGCCCAATGGCAGATTGACAGGCGAGTGTGTTTTTATTGACCGTAGGGTGTTGACTGTGCTGTTGGGAAGGTCGGCGCTAACACACCAGAGTTGTATATAACCTGCAATGTTTTGTTTCCTCCGGTCTGACCTCTGAACCCATAAATCTCTTTGAGCTGGGATACCTATGGTCACGCTGGCTAAGTGATTGATTGTTAGGTTGAAAGCCCATCCTTCACACAGCCTTTCTGAGCTGTTTGTTATTCAGCTAGTCTCTCTGAAGGGGAGCGGCCGTAGAGTCGGCAGTATAGGGTCAGTGCAGAGAAGGACTTCCTTCAGATGCAGCGCACACACAACACACACAGAATTTTATTTGACTATTTACATGTTTTCCTTCAATTATGGGTGTTTTTTAATCTGTGCACTTCTACAAAATGAATCTTAAAACACTTAAAACACAGTTCACACTCTCACTAGTTTAGTTTGTCAATGTCAAACAGTGTGTATACTGACTAAACTAAAAAAAAAAGCACAGAACTTTTTTTTTTTTAATATTCTCACAATATATATATATATATATATAAATTATTTCACTCATTTAGTAATAATTCATATTTTCATGATGATTATATATAAAAAATAAATAATTATTATAAATGTATTATAAATGTACAAATAATTATGGTTTATTATACATTTTTATTTAAATTAATATTTATTTATTGAAAATTTTGGCCTCAAGCAAGGGCAGTAAAATCTAAATTATTATAGTTATCAATATTGTTATAGTATTATTATTATTCCTATTTTTAATGGATACATTGTATGGAATAATAAATATGAATTTAAGATTGTATTTAATTTAAAAGATTGAAAATCTGGGTATCGAACAAGGGCAGTATAATCTAAAATCATAAAATAATAATAATACAATTATATTTTATAAATATATAATTTATAATATAATTATAATTTTATAAATAATACTTTATTCATAAAGTAATAAATGTATTTATGTATTTTAAGATTAAAAATGGGTCTCAAACAAGGGCAGTAAAATCTAAAATCTAATGAAATATAAATATGAATGATGAAGGCATGGTGAAAAGCTTCTAACACCATTTTAATGTGACCTTCATATAACAAAAAGAAAAAAGTGTCAAAGTTCTTGAAATAACAATCAACCCCTGAGACATAAAAGTGCCCAAAATTGAAGAAATTTCCAACAATGGATTTTTGAATGAATTAGCATAAATTGTTTCTGCTCTTGTTTCATGAATGAGGCTCAGTGAGTCAGTGAGCTGTTAATTCGAGAACCGCTCCGACCGATTCAGTTCTATTGATGACCGGTTTTGCGGATCGGTTAAACATTGAAAAGGTCCAACTCAAAAGAATGATCGTTTTTCATCATAATATCAAACCATCAGTTGAAGGTGTGCCGTCAAACAGATATAATGTCCTTTAACCCACATTTTCACCTTGGCCTCAATCTCAGATCCACTCTGCAGGAGAGCAGACCTGTTATCCTTATCAGCAGTCATCTGGATATCGATCCCTTGACAGCATCTCCACTGTATCCTGTCTGCGTTTGATGACAGGCTGCCAGCAGTCACAACTCTCATTTTATGAACCAATCATTTCATATGCTTATTATGCACTCAGAAGAAACAGCTGTGAGTGTCACTATATGCTGACGTCCACAGGATGAGATGCTGCTATATTTCCTCAAGTGCCTCTTTATTCCTAATGCATGCAGCTTTTTAAATCTCTCCAGGTGAAATTTTCCTGCATGTGACAGAATATTTAGAGTGTGTTGCATACGTTATCACCAGTCGTGTGTTTGTGTGCCAGCAGATGATACACTGGATTTCTGAAAGCCCTCGGGAGCAACTAGACAGCGTTGTGCCGGGTGTTTGTAAGGCAATTACAGATGACTCGGAAGAGCGTGCTGACTTGGGTGTCTGCACTTTATCTGTGAAATTTCTCCTTCCTATCCGATAATCATCTGTTGTTTGCTTTGGCTGGAGGAAAGCACAGTTATCTTAGGTGACAGCGCACACACACACACACACACACACACACACACACACACACACACGTTGGGTTTGTGCGTTTTATGAGGACTCTCCTTAGACATAATGATTTCTATTCTGTACAGACTTTACTTTCTATCCCGTAACCCTAACCTGACCCCTAAACATAACCCTTACAGAAGACATTCTGCATTTTACATTAAAAAAAACAATTAATTATTCGTTATTAAAATAACGAAAGTATAGCCAGAATTGTCAACTTTGTCTTTTTAACTGCAGAGGCAATAAACGCTAAACTGGAGTGGCAGCCTTTTTAGCTAAACATTCACAGCATCCAAAAATCAAATTAGAACAGGCTGAAATGTTTTGAAATGACTTGTACCCTACCTGATCGAGAGAGAAAAAATTGAGTCTTTCACGCCTGTGTCCGTTGAGTCTTTTCAAATAGTGTGCTAGTAAACTCGTTAACGTTGGCCGGCAGAAGCGCGCCGCAGTGTTTGTCGTTGTTGAGCGGTAGGACATGAGCTGTTGGCACAACTTGCATCTTACGTTTTTTGGATCCTCTTTTACCATTTCAAAGTGCATCCAATTCTACACTTTAGATTTTCTTATCCCAGACAT